>NC_046204.1:5453592-5756569 GCF_011004875.1 Balearica regulorum gibbericeps | reverse complement strand
AGCAAAGAAAAAAACCCACCACCACCCAACAACTGCTTTTGTACTTTGTCCAGCGCCTTAGAGAGGAGATGGAAGAGATCACTCAGCAGCAGCTTGTGCATGACAAGTACTGCAAAGACCTGATGGGCTTCAGTACCAAACCTCGCCACATCACTCCCTTCACTAGCTTCCAGTCTCTTCAGCCCTCTCAGTCAAATGCTCTGGCTGGTCTTCTGGGGTACAGTGCCCACCAAGGAATCATGGGTTTCGCAACGTCACCCGTCCCAGCAAAGTCTACATTGGTAGAAAGTCGATGTTGCAGGGATCTAATGGAAGAGAAGTTTGATCAAGTAAGTGTTCGTTCTTCAACTTGTCTACCAACGTTCACAACACTGGTTCTCATAGAACAGTTGTCCTCAGTGTCCTTACTTAGCCTAGTATTGATGCATCAAAACTCATTAGTTCTATGTATCCTGGCTTTGTCACTGTTGCTCGTAGAGTGAGTGATTTACTTTCTTTGGAAGCAGTCTTAATTATCCATCTTTCTGATGGACTCAGAAGCCAAATGTCAGTAGAATGCTTTAAAGCACCCAGGTAATAAACATTTGTGCATTACTGCCAATGGCCATCCTTCAAAGCCCAGCCTATCTCCTTTCAGGTGTGCCAGTGGGTTCTCAAGTGCAGAACCAGCAAAAATTCTTTGATCCAGATGACAGTTCTCAATCTGCTACCACGGTTGGCGGCTTTCCGTCCTTCGGCATTCACAGGTGAGAAGACAGATGGTTGGATGTTAGAAGTGTTGCTGAAATTGGGCTGAAAGTTATCCAGCTCTCTTTGGTCCAGATGAGCTTGTGCAGGCACTGCAGCAATACAAATGCGATGCTTGTAAGATGATCAAATTCTCCTCTGGGAGGACAGTCTTTTTTTTTCTGAATAAGTGTGACTTGATATCTGATGCTAAAGTATTGCTCTGATGAAGAAAATAGATAGTTCAATTGATTTATCAAGCAAGCTTAGGAGACTGTCAGAGTTGGGGGCAAGTCACCAAGCTGCACTAAGTGGGTTAGAACGAACTTTGTGTTGTTCTTTCAACTTTCCAATCACTATAAAAACAAGATGCTTGGATCTTATTTGTGTATGGAACTTGTTGCAATGGGTTTTTTTTTTCCATAGCTCTTATCTTGGTGAATATTGGTTGTTTTTTTTTTAAAAAAAAAGCCTTCTGGACTTTGAAAATGTTATTATTTGGTGACATGCGTTTGCCAGGTCTTAGCAAATTTTTTATGGCTATGTCTGTTCCCTACTTTATACTTGTAAAGGTTTAATTGCAAATGCAATGCAACTGTATAAACCTAAATGAGTTTCAATATCTGTATTGTTCTCTTGTGGGCAGCTGATCAGTATCTTCCAGACACCATGAATCATGTTCTCAGCTGTGTGAAGAAGGAGAAGGAGAGAACAGCAGCCTTCCAGGCCTTGGGTTTGCTTTCTGTGGCTGTGAGGTCTGAATTTCAAGCTTACCTGCCAAAAGTCCTTGAAATCATAAAAGCAGCTCTTCCACCAAAGGACTTTGCGCACAAGTAAGTATGTGAAGGTTAGAGGAAGAAACCAAAACGCCTGTTCTTTGTATAATTTTTGTGATGTGGGATCAATTTATTGTATTAAAATCAGAGATATTTCTGTAAGACTGATAACACAGAAATGGGATGAGGAAAGATGTTTGAAAAATAGCAGCTTCTCTTCATTAACTTTTATGTGGTCCCCTTCCAGGAGGCAGAAGTCTGTGCAGGTTGATGCCACAGTCTTCACCTGCATTAGTATGCTGGCACGAGCCATGGGACCCAGCATCCAGCAGGATATCAAAGAGCTTCTGGAACCTATGCTGGCTGTGGGCCTGAGGTAAGTACAAGGCACTGGAGCACGTTTTTTCTGTTAGCCACTTGATGGCATTGTTGGCTATACACAATGAGACCTTGAAAGTCTTCAGATTGAGAAGGAAGATTATTGCTTTTAAATGACCTTTCAGACGATCAGTGTAGCTCTTTCAGGACAATAATGCGTTTTAAGTGTTAACGTGTCTGTGTTACTTAAAAGCTTTGGTCTCTGTGTAAAGAAATCTTTTTGTAGAACAAGTGAATTCAAAAGCAATCTTCTTTACTTTCCACTATTCAAACACTTTTAGCAACAGTCTGCAAAAATTTTGAAAGCCTCTTGAAGGCCAGCAGATTTCTGCCATATCGAATTAGCAGCAAAGGAGAATTGAAGCACTGAATTATTTACTCCTAGCTTCTTTCACCTTTGGAGCTGATGGTTCCTGTTGGAAATTTCCTAGGTCATGAAGCTATTGGTATGGGAGGTTATGGAGAAAGTGTTCAGGTAGCACAGAGCTGTTTAGATGAATGCTACCATCTGGAAGTTTAGTTGCCTTTGTGTCCAAAAAGCACAAGTATGAGGAATCACTTAGATTTGTAATAGTATTCTAGCAATACTGCCTAATGTAGCGATGTGCGCTGTAGTCCCAGCAGTTTGCTCTTCGAGTTCATGCAAGAAAGTCATCTCATGTGCCTGACTCCACACAAGGACCCTTGTGCTCTGCTGACAGGTGTTGCTGTGATGTGTGGGTGCCCACAATTATCTTCTGATGGGCGAAGGCATAAACAAAAAGGTGAAATATGCACCTTGCTGTTTCTGTTCTAATGACTATCTGCCTGCTTCTTGTCCTCAGCCCTGCTCTAACAGCTGTGCTGTACGACTTGAGTCGTCAGATCCCCCAGCTAAAGAAAGACATCCAGGATGGGCTGCTGAAAATGCTCTCCCTTGTTCTAATGCACAAGCCTCTGCGACATCCAGGCATGCCAAAGGGCCTTGCCCACCAACTTGCCTCCCCTAGCCTCACCAACATCCCTGAGGCCAGTGATGTGGGTAGCATCACTCTTGCCCTTCGTACACTGGGTAGCTTTGAGTTTGAAGGTAAGATGAAATAAGCAGGGGGCCAAGGGGTATGGGATATAAACACCAGTGCGTTGGAGTAGAGTACAAGTAGCAGGAAAATTCTGAGAGCATTTTCTTTAAACTCGTTTTCCCTGGTAAGACCAGTAATTGAGGTGTAAACCTGTACTAAACTCCCCATCTTCTTTCTAGGCCACTCTCTGACTCAGTTTGTTCGGCACTGTGCAGACCACTTTCTGAACAGCGAACACAAGGAGATCCGGATGGAAGCAGCCCGCACTTGCTCTCGCTTGCTCACACCTTCCATCCACTTGATCAGTGGTCATGCCCATGTGGTCAGTCAGACGGCAGTGCAGGTTGTGGCTGATGTTCTCAGCAAACTGCTTGTGGTTGGAATAACTGACCCAGGTTAGTGTGGGATTCAGAGAAAAGGGTTCTCCTACCACGTTAATTTTAGCACATGAACAGGTGACAACATTATGGTTGTGGTAGAATTTGAACATATTTGCCACTAACTTATGCTGTCATTCTTTATAACTTAAAAAGGTCTCCCAACTTATCTTTCCAGATCTTGATTTTTGAGGTATTAATAGTACACTAGTGCAAAATGCTCAAACGGTGCCCTCAGTAATCCTTTGAACTAGGTAGAGCCCTGAGACTTCTTTTGCTGCTGTTCTGTGTTGTGGTCTTCGACTTTGTTGTTTGGGAAGGGACTGGTTTCTTCTGTTGAATCTTCTGTTGATTTTTTTTTTTATTCTTTCAGTTGCAATATGGTAACCTGAGATGAGTTCATTTTCTGCACACTGCCTTCAAATGCACCACATGTAGGTGCAAGAGGCTGGTGGTGTACTGATGTGGTTATTGGGGCAGTACTGAATTTATTGGGCTGACCTACCCTGTTTCTCATGTGTAAAACACTGAGGTAGTGTCCCATGCTGGGGAAGCTCTCAGCATTTCCCTGAGGTTGTGAAGAATTTTTGAGGCCAGTTGGTGAACCAGGGCAATAATAAGAACAGGAATTTACTGCATTTAAAGAGAAACAAATGTGTTCTTGCAGACCCTGATATACGTTTCTGTGTGTTGGCTTCTCTGGATGAGCGATTTGATGCTCACCTTGCCCAGGCGGAAAATTTGCAAGCTCTTTTTGTGGCCCTGAATGATCAAGTATTTGAAATCCGAGAGCTGGCCATCTGTACTGTGGGTCGCCTGAGCAGCATGAACCCTGCTTTCGTCATGCCTTTCCTGCGCAAGATGTTAATCCAGGTAATGAAGAGGGATGCCTGCAGTGAAAATAGAGCACTTGGTATTGAGACTAAGATGGTGTTAAGGACTGGGCTGTCTAGCTGTAGTGAATGTGTAGGAGAGTGGGGGAATAGCTCCCTTATGGAAAATATTTATCAGGTTTCAGGAAGTCTTTTTAGTGATAGATGTTTGGACTGAAGCTCTAAGGTTGTATTAGAAAGGAAAGAATAGCAGTCGTTATTTCACCCCACATTGATCGTTCTGGTGTGCTTTCCATCGGTATTGAGGAAGAATGTTCTGTGTTTCCTTTAGGTGAATGGATGGCACCACTTCATAAACGTAGATGGTTTTGGAGCCATCTATTCAGTTTTATGCTTTAGCTTCATTTAGACATGAATAACATGATGGAGTGTAAATGTAGAACACCCTCTATAAGTGCTGAGATTGCTTTTTCTTTCTGTTGTCATTGGACAGGAGAGGAGGAAATCCAAAGAATCTTTGCCTACCTTTATTTTCCCTGTTCTCATGGTTTCATTGTCTTTTCTGCAGATTCTAACAGAGCTGGAACACAGCGGTGTTGGCAGGATTAAAGAGCAGAGTGCCAGGATGTTGGGTCACCTGGTTTCTAATGCTCCACGCCTCATTCGTCCGTATATGGAGCCTATTCTTAAGGTAGAGTCTCTGTACATTTCCTGGTGATTCTGGAGTGAGATGATAGAGCAAGTGGATATATGACCATCAGTTCTTCTGCTTCATCATAGCAGGAAAAAATCAGATTTTTTTTGTGGATGTTACCCACAGTAATACATGTATGCAACAGTCTTGATTCTGGATTTGCATGAAGTTTGTGAAACACAAGTTTCACTGACTGTTGAAATGCTCACCTTGATGCAAGATGAGCCCCTATGGAATCAATTTTAGGTGTAAACAAAAGGAAGGATCATTTTGAATATTGTATGTACAGCAAGGAGTCTTCTAAACACATTCTAATTTGTTCCTCTGTCACCTACCAGGCACTGATTGTGAAACTGAAAGATCCTGATCCAGATCCAAACCCAGGGGTGATTAACAATGTCCTAGCTACCATAGGGGAGCTTGCACAGGTAGGGATACTGCAGGTACCTCTTTGCCATGCTTGTCAGGTGTTAAGTTTTTGGCAATGCTAGATGAAGGACTTTGATTTTTGTCTTTCAATAGGTCAGTGGGCTGGAAATGAGGAAGTGGGTGGATGAGCTCTTCATTATAATTATGGACATGCTACAGGACTCCTCCCTGCTGGCTAAAAGACAAGTAAGTGTTCGACAACTGCACTAAACTTGCCATCCACTCTGACCAAAGCTGTAGCGGAATATTCATGTGTCCTATCATAGCTGCTAAAATGAACCTTTTAATCGCTCAAATCTCTTGGTCACATTCATGGCATGCAGGTCAGTGCCTGTCTGTTGTGACATAGTACAGAGTTGTTAAAGGAAAAGAAAAAGAAGAATTAAAAGAAGAAAAAAGGAAGCAGTTTTTATTGGAAGACATGGATTCACTGAATTGAATGCCTATTTGAATTGTATCTCTAAGTGAGGGCAGTTATGGCAGTCAGAGTCTAACAGATTGTTGATTATCACTTTCTTTACTATTGCTTATTTAAAAAATGCTCATTATAGGGACTTTCAAACCATGGACGGTGGTTTACACTGTGATGCTAAAATGTTCAAAGAAACTTGACGGAAGTTGAATGATTGATGGATCACGAGGCATAATAAATTCCCTGACCAAAACTAATCTTCTCTGGGCTTGATCTTTCCAGGTGGCTCTTTGGACACTGGGACAGCTTGTGGCCAGCACTGGTTATGTGGTGGAACCGTATAGGAAGTACCCAACTTTGCTGGAGGTGCTTCTGAACTTCTTGAAGACTGAGCAGAACCAGGGTACCCGTCGAGAGGTATGAACATGAAGCTATCACACAACCATCTCTAAAAGTTTTTTGGGGAAAGAGTTGTCAAATCAATGTGTCTGCATAGATTTGGCAGGGGAAGGAGGTGAAAGTTCATCATTGTGGTTGATAAAAGTACAGTAAGCAGAGTGTGAAAGAGTGTGAAAGTGTTAAGCCAGTGAAATGGCCTCCAGTGGTTGGATGAAAAACATTGAATATTTTTTTAATTCTTTTTTTCCAGGCAGTCACTTTAGTTCCAGATCTTCTCTCTTTAATCCTCAGGACCTTTCCAAACATGGGTTCATGAGTTGACTTTTGCCTTGGTGATGAAGTTCTGATGAATTTTCTTTTTGTTTCTGTCTTACCAGGCTATTCGTGTGTTAGGGTTGCTGGGTGCTTTGGACCCTTACAAACACAAAGTGAACATTGGCATGATTGATCAGTCACGAGATGCTTCAGCCGTCAGCCTCTCGGAGTCCAAATCCAGCCAGGATTCTTGTAAGCATCTGAATTTATTTCAAGTTAATAGCTTTGGGATCTACAAACAGGTCTTGATTTTTTGTTGTTGGGTTTTTTTGTTTTGTTGTTACCAGTTTGTCTTCTTTTCTTAACAAATTATTAGTGTACATATTTTCACCTAGTACTCAAGTGCTCCTGAACTGGTATTCAAGGCCGTTCAACATGTAGCTTTTGACACTACCTTCTTTTTCCTAGCGGACTACAGTACCAGTGAGATGTTGGTGAACATGGGAAACCTCCCTCTGGATGAGTTCTATCCAGCTGTCTCTATGGTGGCACTGATGAGAATTTTCCGAGACCAGTCCTTGTCCCAACACCACACTATGGTAGTTCAGGCCATCACCTTTATTTTCAAATCTCTTGGGCTGAAGTGTGTGCAGTTCCTGCCCCAGGTCATGCCAACATTCCTTAATGTAATACGGGTTTGTGATGGTGCCATCCGAGAGGTGAGTGTACTAGGGACCACTTCTTCCTTCCTGTTCCACTGCCCTAAAATAAGAATCCATTTTTTTAAAAGAGAATGCAACTGGCTTTGGGCATTGCTGTGCTATGTGTTGCTGCCAAGCATGCTGCAGAAAGTGATGTTCAGCTCTGCTTTTTCTCTCCTGTGAGCATTTGATAGAATATCCAATGGAAACAATTTTTTTTTTGCTGCTTATTGAAACAGCTGCTTCTGAGCATAATCCTTAGAAGGCCAATATTTGATTCTGTTTTTTATCAAGCTGGTCTTGTTCAGGAAAACAGCCTGTGCAGCTTCCAGAGCTTTCAGTGATCTCTGCATTAATGTACTGTTGCAAACAGTATTATTAAATAATAGAGGTAGATTATTTTAAATTTCTGATGCAGCCATGTACTTTGGCTCATCTGTGAGAAGGAAAATTCAATTTGCTACAGTCTGCTAACATTCAGAGCAGTGTGGGTGGTGATTCTACAGCAGTGCTTTCTCTTCCTTCCCACTTAAGTTACAGTTTTAGAAGGAAACGAGAATTGTGTGAAGGTAATAATGGGCTAAAGGTTCACCTAACCAGAGATGGCTGCTGTTTGCCAAGCCTTTTCCTCAGGCAGCTGAAAATAATCTCTGGGGTGGGAAGGGCAGTTTGTACTAGTTATTGGTACTGTGTTTTATAGGTGGGATGGGTGCTCCCTTAGCAGAATCCCAACCCTGCTATAGAACCGCTGTTTTCTCCCAGACTGAACTACTACTCAGATTGGAAGGAAAACATCTCACACGCCTGGGTTGGCCGAACTCCTAGACCTGACTGATCTAACTTGCTTGAAAGCTATGCAGTTGTGCACACTCTGTTTAAAAATTTTCAGGTAAAAGAAGATGGTGAAAGTGTACTGGGGAGAAGAGCTGAGGTGGGTATGCGTGACACTAAAACCTAAAGGAGGCAGGTCCTTGTCATATATGTAAGCATTCTCTCACTACACCAAAAAAGGCACAGTACAGGAGCTCAGGGTTCATTTTTGGTAAATGCAGGTGTTCTGCTCTCACTAAAGAAGCTGATGTTATTTCTTTCTTAGTTTTCACAAAAATCAGTTATCTCTTTTTCTGAGCTCCATGATCTTCAAATATTGCATGAAGAAATGATATTTAATATACAATAACTTACATTTTCCTAGTGGAAGAAAGATTATATACATTTATTTTGTGGACAGAGCGATTTAACCCACATTATTTCATGCCAATCTCAAAAGTAAATTCATTGTCGTGAGTGCATAAGATTGTTTTGGGGCAAAATGAATTGCAAAACTGTCATAGTATATCGGAATAAAATTGTACCATAGAAGAATTTTGACTGAGACAATCAACCATCTTTTAAAAAAAATGTGATATTTCTGGCAAGGACCAAACTCTCTTCCGCAGTAACTTTTCACCAAAATATTTTGGTGGGCATGGGAAAGAGTCCAGGAAGAGTATCTTAAAATGCGTGCTGGTTTGGATTATAGGCAGGGGGAAAAGATTAGGGGCTTAATTTCTGGAAGCATACTTCAAACCTAAATTACAAAGCTCTGTGGTTGAGGTGTTTGTGCTTGCAAGTCTGTTCTGACACTTCATAAATTTGCTGGCACATTATAAACCCCAGTTTGTATGCTTGACTGTCTAAGGCTTTGAGCTCACAAAATTTTTGATGCAAGTTGAGGGGGGAAGAAACTCCAACCAAAACCACTCCCACACACACCCCCAAAAACCCAAACCACTGAGCTGAAGCTGCCAAGAATTCAGCCCCAGATTTTGAGCATATAGGAGCTGTGCATGCTATTTGGTAAATGAGCTTGCAATTGGCCTGTGAAACACTATTTACCCTGTGCTGCTTTGATATTTGAATAAGCTACATTGATCACTACACATTTCTTCCTTCCAGTTCTTGTTCCAGCAGCTAGGGATGTTGGTGTCCTTTGTGAGAAGTCATATTCGGCCATATATGGATGAAATTGTCACCCTGATGAGAGTGAGTACAATCTTTAAGCCAGCATTTTATTGTCAGAAAACGTGGATAGTGTTTCTGTCATTATCAAGTCTTCATAAATTCATATGAAGTGCAGAATTCCACAGATTTGAAGTAATAATTGTATTTTGAAATATTGTATGTTTGAAAAAATAATATACGTTATTTCTAGCAACTGCAATGAGGGCAGGTTCTGCTAGTGCCTGAGTTGTTCTGAGCGCTTGGATTTTGTGCACTTACTACTTTCAGAAACACAGTTTTAGCAAGAAGTGTTTGGAGTTCATAAATAGGTGGCATTACACTTCATTTTCACTTACTGTTTGCAAACACTTAGAAGGATTAGGAAAAATCTGTTGCCTAGAGGTTGTTTTTAACAGCTATAAACATACTGAAGGCACAGAGTGTTTTAAAAGCAGACCAAAACTGCCAATTTATGTTCATCTATAAGGGAAGTATAGTCCCTCCCTGCAATCTTGAATTTATCTGGTCTCTCCTACGGTTTGCTGCTTTTGTAATTGGTACAGCTCAGTTGAAGAACTGTTTGGTTTTTTGTTGTTTGGGTTTTTTTTTTTTTCCTCCTGTAGGACTTCTGGGTCATGAACAACTCCATACAGAGCACAATTATCCTACTTATTGAACAAATTGTTGTAGCTCTTGGAGGTGAATTCAAACTTTACCTGCCTCAGCTCATTCCTCACATGTTACGGGTCTTCATGCATGACAACAGTCAGAGTCGCATTGTCTCTGTCAAGGTGAGTGGGAAGCTGCAGCAACTGGGGTAAACTGAGTATTGCCGAGGCAGGTGCGTGCTCAGTGTGCCCTGCTCCAGCAAGCTCTTTGCTTGTGTGTGGCAAGCAAATGGGATAGGTACAGTTCAGCAGTGGCTTGGTGTGAAATGGTGCAGACAGTACTTTTGTTTAAAGTGCAGGGTTGAAGCAACTTTTCACTGGATAGTGACTTATTTAAAACGCATCTCTTTCATGACTTTGAGTCACATTGGGTCATTTTTTCCTCCAGCTATTGAATGCGATCCAGCTCTTTGGAGCTAACCTGGATGACTACCTTCATTTGTTACTACCTCCCATTGTAAAGCTATTTGATGCCCCAGATGTCCCAGTGGTGGCCCGCAAGTAAGTGTTTGTGGCTTTGCAGCTCTTTTTTGCCTGTGATAGCCATTGCAGAAATTAGATGCTCTAGCCATGTGTGGAATGAAATACTGCTTGGTTCTTTCCATCGGTTTTCTCTGTGTTAAATCATTATGGAAGGTTACTTTTGGTTGGACATCACAGCACTGTTACTAGCTTTACTTGAGTATAGACTACTACTTTCTGGTTCTCACCTGCCGGTATTTTAGTCACTACAACTTGCAAGCTGTTCTGCAAGTACTAACTGCACTTACAGAGTTCTGGTGACCTGTTTTTCCTATTACTACTGATGCCTAGGAGAACTGAGCATGAATCACTTAACGTATTTTTATATTTCATTTATCCTGTCTTATACCATGAGAGATAAGACTTCTCTTCTTTCTGCTCTGACTTTAGAGCTGCTCTAGAAACAGTGGACCGCTTGACAGAGTCCCTGGATTTCACTGATTATGCTTCACGGATTATTCATCCCATCGTGCGAACACTAGATCAGAGCCCTGAGCTACGAACTACTGCAATGGACACGCTCTCCTCTCTGGTGTTCCAGCTGGGAAAGAAGGTAATATTCTTCTTAGGCTTGAAAGCTCATTGAAGGAGGAGCTGTCCCAAAGATCAAGGCTTTAAAGTTCAATATTTGTAACACACTCATTCTGGATTTTAAAGAAAACAGATTTTTCTTCTCTTAGTTGTTTCTGGAATTGGGAGAGTTTCAGAATTGGTTTCGTATAAGATCGATGAAACAAAGGTGGAATTTTACTGCTCTTGGTCACACTGAGTAACTAGCTTTTGATGTATTCCCCTGTACAGTACCAGATTTTTATCCCAATGGTGAACAAAGTTCTGGTGCGACACAGAATTAACCATCAACGCTATGATGTTCTTATCTGCAGAATTGTAAAGGTGAGTTGACAAGTGTACAGTTCTTTGCATAAGGGCGCTTAGGGCTGGTTTTGTGTTCAAACAGATGTAGCTGGAAACTTCACTTGTAAAATGAAGAATGGTTGTTGCTGTATTTGCATGTTAAGTACAGCCTTTTAAGTAGACTTTGAGATTGCATTGGGAAAATTGTCAACTGGTATCAGTTTTTTCCTATAGAAAAATCACTGCAAGTTCTAAGTAAGAACTTAGACTTGTAGCCAATGTCATTACTTTCTTTCTCAGTAGTTCTTAAATGTGGATTTACCCTATTTTTTCCACAGTTTCAGGACTTAAGGAGACTTTGTTATCTCAGTATCTTCCATAGCATGTCCCACATTTCAAAAACTCAGTAACTGCTTTGCAATTTGATTAGTGTGGAACAAGTAGCACACTGCTGTTCTAGGCTTACTAGTGGGTCAAATGGGAAAGAGCGCTTGTTTTAAGGTGTATTATTTTGGCTTCTGATACTAGGGGCTAAGATTTCTTATCAGTTACCTTGAATAGAAAAGGGATATCATTCAAGTTCTCTGGTTTATAAGGTGTAATCACTATCATGAAACATGGTTGTTTGCTTCACAAATTTTGCTGTGAGACTGGGTAATGCTCTGACTTTAATCATTCATCTGACTTGTAGAAAATTGCTTTTGTGTGTGAGGGTCTGATCTTCATTGTAAGCCATTTATTGTAGGGTTATACTCTTGCTGATGAAGAGGAGGATCCCCTGATTTATCAGCACCGAATGTTGAGAAGCAACCAGGGAGAAGCCTTGGCCAGTGGTCCTGTGGAAACAGGTCCCATGAAGAAATTACACGTTAGCACCATCAACCTGCAGAAGGTAAGACTGGAGTGGTGCACAGCATGAGTTTGCTACTGATGGGAGGAGCTATTGTGTCACATCTAAGGAGTTTGTCCAGTGCCTCTGAACTACATTTATTTACAACTCTTTTCTGTTGCCAGTTCTGTACAAAACCAAAGTCAAAGTAGTGTCTGAGACTCTCTTTAAAATTAGAAGGCGCTGAGCAACTTTAAAGATAGGAGCAGCTGAATTATCAGACTGTTAATGCCTGTGAAGTAATCTTGACACTTTCTTGTTAAGTGAAGTATGAACAAGACTTCCTAGATCACAAGAAATCATCTGTAGCTTCCAGAGACGTCTATTTCGGAGCCTCTGCCTTCTTTAATCAGCCACTTCTCTTATATCTTAGTGCTATATTCTCTAGAAGCCAGTATAAAACTTAATAGTTAAGGACTGGCTAATTTGAACAGTAAATGCATGTAGCACTTGGTTCAGTAGCGGGACGGATTGGTTTGAAAATGCTGGACTTAAAGATGTAATTCTAAACGCATTAAGTATTTTTAAGCTGATGTTTCAACAGTGTCTTCAGCTCTTGATGTAGTTTTGTAGGGAAAGAATTATTCATGTTAAATACTTGGCATGTCATGACAGGAATACATTTAGGGAAGATTTCTTAGAAATGAGACTGAAGTACTGCAAATTATCTGGTAAAAGTAACAGATTTCAGGGAATTGAGAAGGGAATCTCAGCAATGTGATTTGGAGCTGTAAGAGAGTAATGCTGCCTGTTGATGAATTTCTTCCACTTTTGGATAGTGCTTCATTTGGTAGTTGAGTTGTCTTGCTTTGTACTGCAGGCCTGGGGAGCAGCAAGAAGAGTTTCCAAAGATGACTGGTTGGAATGGTTAAGAAGACTGAGTTTGGAGCTGCTGAAAGATTCCTCCTCACCATCCTTGCGCTCATGCTGGGCCCTGGCTCAGGCATATAATCCCATGGCTCGGTAGAGTAATTCTGTTTTTTTCAGATCACTTGAAATTGCAGATGCAAGCCAGATATTATAAGGAAAAAGAAAGTTACTTAAAAGTTCTTAGATTCCATAAATAGCAATAGTTCCTGCTTTGGGACAAATCAAATAGCTGGCAGCTTGATTTCATTTCCACCCTTCCCAGTTGGCTGCTCCACGATGTGCATAAAATCTTTCAGTGGAATTCTGCATATTAGTCTAGAAATAACATAAGGCACATAAAAGTGAGGCTGGAAAAATAGCAGAGTGTGAAATAGTTTTGAGGAGCTACTGTGGGTGAATAAAAATGCCTCTGAATGGAACAAGCCGCAGTGCTTTATTTCTTTTGCAACCAGTATGTCTGGAGAAACTTTTAAGTCTCGGTAAGCAGTTGCCTGTTTATCTCTTCTTGATGACATACACCTGTCATCTCAGTGCATATGAGTCTGACTACTGCTGTTAGAAAACTGTTCACTCCTGGTTTAATTTTCTCTTAATGTGAGTTTTTTCATTTTTGAAATACAAAGGCAAACAGAATGATGAAAAGTCAGCAATTCCTAGGTAGGCAGAGGTAATGCTAGCCTTCTCCATGTGTACTCCACGCATCTCAAACCCATCCCACAGTATTTCTCCTTAGTACTAGCAGTGACAACGTTTGTCACTGTATATGGTTTTCATCACCGATCCTCCTCAGGTTTTGTCACTAATGCAAACTCCAGCTATTGCAGTCTGCTAGCAAGCACGGAAAACACAAGTGTTGCGGCATGTGTGTCCAGAGAGATGTACAATCATCTTTTTCACTACGTTCACTTGTGATCTAAGACAGATTAGGCCTGGTTCTTCGCAGCAGAAGAGCAGAGCATCCTTGCTGCTATGAAGAGTTTGTTCTAGCCTAAAATACTTGCTAACATATGATAGGACAATATTTCTACTATTGTAGTATCTCATCCTATTATATATTTTTAAAATGCAGTATTTGGTACAGAAATTAGCTTTATAAAAGCTAATTGCTATTTATTGCAGGTAGACGTATAAATGTATTTTGTAGCTCTCTTTCTCTGAATACGAAGGCAAGTCTGCTGTCAAGTAGATTTTTCTCTCATGAATAATGAATCTCCACTGTCACTCTCTTGTGTTTTCCTCCTCAGAGATCTCTTCAATGCTGCTTTTGTTTCTTGCTGGTCTGAACTGAATGAAGACCAGCAGGATGAGCTGATCCGAAGCATTGAATTGGCCCTGACTTCTCAGGACATTGCAGAAGTCACTCAGACACTGCTGAACTTGGCAGAATTCATGGAACACAGTGACAAGGTAGAGATGCTGTTTGGTAACTCTTTTCTAATGCTGGCTAGCTGGCTGATGCCTAGCCTATGGAAAGGGTGTGAAGAGTTCATGCATGCTTTCCTCTTTTTTTTTTTTTTTTTTTTATATTCATCCTGCTTTTGATTTATGTGCTTCTACCCAGGGTCCACTGCCTTTGAGAGATGATAATGGCATTGTCCTCCTGGGGGAAAGAGCTGCAAAATGTCGAGCGTATGCAAAGGCCCTTCACTACAAGGAGCTGGAATTTCAAAAGGGTCCCACCCCAGCCATTCTGGAGTCTCTCATCAGGTAAGACCACAACTGATGAGACTTCTCCTCTTGCATCAGATACCTAATTTAGGACACCATTAGGATGAATCTAGACAATTTTTAGGATTTCACTCTCTGACACAAAACTTTGTCGTAGGCCTACTAACTAGCTTGCAGGTGTACTCCTAGCTGCTGAGTTTTACCCTTTTATTATGCAGTTAAAATTATGACAGAAGCTGTGGGAAGCTGTGCAGGAAAAAGTGGATTCTTCTGATTTCCACCTCACCCTTCAAGTTCAATATGGGATGTCGTGGAGTGATTGTAAGTTAAATGAGAGAGATTTCTACACCTACATAGAAATAAGCCAGAAAAGCTGAAGTTCTTAATTAAAATTTCTCATCAAATTCTGCTTATCTAGCTTAGGTAGGTCTCATTCTTTGATATATCAAATAGAAGATATTATAACAAGAGTCTATTGTTTCCTGAGCCTTGTCAACAAGAAGGATATTAGCCTGAAATACCTGCACAGCATTTGATACTAAACTACATGTTTTAAAATGTGAATCTGTTTCGTATCACAGAAATGTTAACTCTGCCGTTTGAGATGGACAAATTGATTTTGACTGAGCAAAAACTTTGCTTTGTCTGTATGCAGTGAATTTTTCAGCCCTCCTGCTTCCTTGGAGGTGTGCTTTCCTGGTTTTGTTCCCCTCTTTTTATTCTTTCATCCTTTGTCCTCTCTTGTTTTCTGAGGAAAATATAGAATTCAGCGTATTCCCTTTCTTGACCTCAATCACTTGTGCAGCTGTTTGTTTATGTATCAAAAAGCAAGTTAAGGAGCAAAGACTTGAAGTAAAGAAGGATTAAAAATGAAAGACAATTTATTAGATAGAAAAAGTTTAGAAACCTTTAAAAATCCATTTTATAGACACAGTTAAAATAGTTCCAACTATAGTTGCACACAGTTGAAATTTACAGTATGAATAGTCAAACATATGTAAGGCAATTCCCAAGACATCTTTTTCTCCCATTTCACACAAGGCTGAACAATTTAAATTATATTCAAACTCTCTTTAAGGTGAATAAAAACAGATATATTAACTATATTTTCCAACATACTCAAACAGCAGTGTGGCTACAGGAGGAGTCTCTTTCTTTTTTTAAATGTTATTTTTAACACTGTGTTATGTAAGGGAGAAACATACTGATTTTTGACATAACATCTCTAGGTAACTTGTAGTTGGGGTAGTCTTCAGAACAGATTTTAATATGCCTCAGCATAGTATGCTAGTAAACATCCCCTTATGTTTGAATAACTTTTGGCACTTAAGGATTCTCTGATGTGTACTAGTGTTTTGCTCGTGGATACGGTTGTTTTAAGTGAGTTTTTTGGCTTGATGGCTGGGTCTGGATTTTTTTTTTTTTGCTAATCTGCTGTTCTCTCTTAGTCTTACTGACATATGCTTATGTTCTAAACTGAACATCATTTGGTGGCAGCCCAGAAAGTGGCTTTCTAGTTTATCAGCCTTTAGGTGATCTGTGGATAGAAATGAGCATCTCAGCATATAGGACAAATCCTTCCTCCAGGGTTACTATCTGCTGGGTGCCACCCTCTGTGGGGACTTACTGAGGCAGCGGTAAGAGGTAGCAGTAAAACTTCAGGAGAGAACCTGGGCAATACTAATTAATCCAAAATTTTTGAGCTTTGTTTTTTCCTCTGTGGGAATGTAAGGCACTTGTTAGACACTAAAGAAAGGTGCATCAGGGACACTTCTGATTGATTCCTTTGGTTTGAAACGAGTATGTCATTGTTGTGATTAGGGTCCCTCTTGGAAGGAGTTACTTAGCAATGCAGTGTCAATGCTAGATACTGAAGGAAAGGCAACAAGAAGGCTTTCTTTTTTCAGTCCCTGCCTAGTTGGTTAATACTAATGCTAGTGTTTCACAATGCTAGTGAAAACACACCAGCAGGTTTGCTGAAGGCGCTGTAAGTGCATTCTGTTCTAACCTATTCTAAGACAGTATTTTTCCCTTTGGAAAGAGCCTTAAGAGGAAGAAATAAGTTTGAGCCCTGATAACACTAGTAGCTGTGGCTGGTGCTTAGTGTTGCCTTAGTGTTTGTGTGTGTATGTAGCCAGTATGTAGCTGTTGCACATATTAGATGAAATGAACAATTATTTGGCTGATTTTGAGCTGTCCGTTGCCCACCTTCTGTGCAGTGACATCATGTAGCTGTACAATCAAATATTGGTTCCCTCTATGGTTTGAAATCCTCTGGCCGGATCTTCATCTCAACTCTCTTCAGTGAATAGGTTGATCCATGCCACCCGTACCAGGTGATGCCGTCCATGTTCTTGGTGTGTTCTCCTTTGCGGTAGTAAACCCCGTTCAGATTAGAATCTGTGCAGCAGTTGTACCAATATCCACCTTTTCAGAAAACAAATTAATAGATTCTTGGTGAGCCATTTACTTAAAACAGGTGTGTTTTGTATAAATAATAAGAAGTATTGCTCTTTCCGGAGGAGAGTGACCAGAATGCATCATCTAATCCCTGGAGCCTGTAGCCTTAATAGCTGGGATTGCAGGTAAAATCAAAATTTAAGATAAGATACTAAATACATAGGCTTTACAGATACATGATCCAGTTAGCCTAGGTGCTTTTAATTTAGGTGCTCATTCCTCTTAGAAACATGTGAAGGAAATATTCTGTCTCTGATTCTGAGAATTAGCACAGGAAATTAATTTGGATTGGGCATCTTAAGGCGTTTAAGGGGTTTCTGGACTCTGCAAGTAAGCTGCACTATTTTATTGAGACTGCTATCAACAATTTTATTTGCATGTTGTGTGGGGGCACAATGGGGAAATTAAAAATAAAGGGCAAGACACAGTGAAGACAATTATCTTTGTGACAGACCTCATATAAAGATAATAAATTGAATGAAGAGAGTAACCTCATCGTTCCTACTCTATTAAGAGCCTCTAAAGATTAGAATTCAGGTTGAACCTTGAGGTGTATGTAGGATAATATAGGAGGATAATTACAAGTCCCTAATACTAGAACTTGAAACCTCATAAAAATATAAGAAAAAATAAAAAACTTCTAGATATACAGGAATAACTTCCTGCATCACTGAATTGCATCAACATCTGAGTCTGGCAGATTGGCAGATGTGCATAATGGGCTGGATAACAGTATATGTAGGTGAGAGCATACGCTAAATCATTTGAAGAGTACTGATGTCTGTAACATATGGTCTGGCTCTGTGTAAGTCAGCTTGAACTGCCAGATCTCCCACATAACCGATAAGTGCGTATTCCAGAATTAGTCACCTCTCCCTTTATTTGCCATCCAGACGTTACTTACTAGTTACTTGGAAAGAGGGACTCTTGGGCTCTCTACAAATTACCCCGGCAGCTCTCTCAGGACAGGAAGATGTTTGTGTGTGCTTTACCTTTGCGGAACTGGGCACAGTCATCCACGCACTTGTCATTGTCCTTGTCCTTTGTGCTGAAGGCTGTGTTGTTGTGGTACCTTAGGGAGTCACGCCCTGTGTTGCCACTGTAGTTGCCCACAAAAAGACGATAGCTGTTTAATTCATTGCTCAGGGTGAATTGCTTATATTGTGCATAGCGTATGTTACCTTCCCAGTCCTGCCACAGAACAGTGAAGAAATAGGTCCTATTAGAATAGTTACGAAAAGAATCCACCATCTACGGTTATATACAGTGCATGTTGCATATCTTTTTTTCAGTCTTAGATTTTTCATGAGTTTTTTCTGTCTCAGACTGCAGAAACTTATCTGTTAAGGCAAAGAAACTTTCCAGAGCAAAGCGTCATATTTCCAAGTCTTATCTGCACTGGTATTAAACAATATGTATGGAAACCTGGTGCACAGCCCTTGCATTCCACATCCTTGTCTCATAGTGTGCTGCCTCAAGTAATTTCCCCCCCCTGCCCCTCTGAAACAGTGACTTTTAGATATAAAGCCTTTCAGCTCACTTTTTCCATTATACATATCCCATCCCTCAAAGCTATTGTACCAGCTATCAACTAATCTAAATACAACCCGAGCCTTTAGTAGACTGTAGAAATTGTTTTGGGGTAATGCAATGCAAACTCTCTTGTGCACAGGCTGGAAGGAAGTGCTGAAAAGGAAAAGACTCAGAGCCTTTAAAACTTTATAGAGCATCTCTGTGAATCTTTAAATCTGAGGCAGTCAGCAGGTTGATCCGTCTGCAGTGGTTTCCACAGGATTCTCTAGAGCCCCACATGTTCCTTAAGAGAAATCTGTATGCAGACAGAAGGTTGTCCTACTGACTTTGCACGATGGAGAACATAATTCTGTCTTGTCCTTGAATGTGTCACTAGGTCTATCCTACCTCCTCCTGTAGTTAAAGCATGCAAATTCTTGGGCCCTCCTATAGAGATAGGAGATGGTATGCGCCACTAGAGAATCACTTTGTACAAAAAACCTTTTGCTACTGAAATAAAGAGCTTATTGATTACCTCCAACTCTACCCGCAGAACAGTGGGGCGTCTTGAAAGTCGGTAGATATTTTCATTTCCCAGCCAAAAATCTCCCCGAATATTGCCAAATCCTTCCCTGTATTGTTTCCAGTCCCTGTTGAAAGATGTCAAGCCAACTTTACGTCTTTGGATGATAGTCCAGCCACCTCCATCTGTCTCCATGTCACAGAACACCTAGAACAGGAAAAAAAGGCGTGTTTGTTTGTCAGTAGACTTAGGAAGGTTCAGTTCTCTTAACACAAGACAAGACATTTGTTCCAGATTTCACAACTTGAAGAAATTCCTATTTTGTTTACAAGTCATGGAAAAAATGTATTAAATGAACCCTTTTTCTGTTGTCCCTCTTAAAGGTACACTCTTTCTTCCTTGAAGTTTGCCTACTTAAAGATGCTGATTCAAAGAGCATGGTATCATAACTCAGTGTGTGTTCTTTTCATCTCTGTGGTAGATAAGTATTTCTTGATTATATTTGAAAAGACATGTAATATACATTGTGTACTTGACATCCTTACCTCCAGATCTGGACTCCCCAAAAATTCATCAGGAGGTAGCTTGTAAACACCAGAGATTCGGTAGTTCCTCTGGTAAAGCGATGAGCAGTCATAGACAGCATCTGCTTGAATCAGAACCAGAAAGTAAGAATCTGAGCAGCAAGAACTCCCCTGTAAGTGTGGTTTCTGTAAAGCTTAGTTTGTAGTACAAGGAGTAATTAAGTGAAGATGACTTCCCACAAGTCTAATGTTTTCCTGAAATGGTTTAGTTTTGCTCAATGCATGCACTGGAAAAAGGGGTTGTAGCACTGGGACTTTGATGTTTTCCTTTTTGTTTGTTGGGGTTTTTTAACCTCTCCTATCCAAACAGACATCTCTGCTTTCTCATCACATTGCTGCTGTGTGTGTCTGTGCTGGAAGGTAGAAAGGTATATATTTGCTGTACCCCTCCCAAATAATAAAGGCTTATCCATAAAATGGCTAGGCCTGCTGCACTGTTTGCACTAGAGCCTGTGACAGATGGTGGCTTTTAGCTGTGGTCAATCTATCAGTCTCTGCAAGCCTCCCTTCCTCCTGGTGGAGGAGCTGACTTGAAGATGGTAAAAATGCACAGCTTTTCTTCCGAGGAACATATATTAGCTGAAGCAAGGCTTTATCCGTTCTGACAGTTTTCAATTTAGTACAGACTAAATGTCTCTTACCTGGTGAGGTGAGACATGTCTGTTAAGTGCCTTCTGGGCCAGGTTCTTCTGGGTGGTGGTGTATTTTTTCCAAACCTTTAGTACAGCTCCAGATTCATTATGGTAAATTTTTTGTTTAAGAACTGTTGTAAACAGTGGTGTGTCAAAACTAGCCAAGTGGAACTTTTTATAAGAAGAATTTAGTAAATAGATTTAGAAGCTTTTCCTTTGCATTTAAAAAAAAAAAAAATCCAAATGAAGTCTTTTGGCAAACCCAGCCATCCCAGAAAACAGCAGTCTTTTTTTTTTTTTTTTTTTTAAAAGGCAGTTTTAAGCTTGTTGCAGTGAATTTCATGTTAAAAGTCAACAAAAATGACACTTTCTTCTAGCAGTGGCTTTATAGGTAGCTGACCTACAAAATGCACCTGCGTTCCATGTTTAGTACAGGCCTGTGCAATCACTGTGTGCAGTGAAATTTTCCCTCAGGGAAAAGAGAATTTTGAACAATTTAACTGTGTTCTGACTAGGCTTATAATACAGTTTGCATCTCACATCATCTGCAGCCTTGAATTTTTGAGAATTATCATTCAAATAGTGGATCACTCTTTTACTCTGCTTTGGAGATAGTCATAAAGATACAATTCCAAATCTCCAGTAATGCTTGGAGAGCATTTAGACTTGTTTTACCAACTTCTAGTCCCCTGTCAGCACTATGAACTCAGAGGGTAGTAGTGCCAGAGCCATTCCCTGACGAAGCCAGTTCCCTTTCTTTTTGGAATGGTACTCTAGCACTCAGAAAATGAAGTATTCGACCCAGTTCCTCACTGTAAAAATACAGTACTTGTTAAGTTTTTCCACTCCCTAATAACAGATATACAGATATTAATACAGCTGGATCTTTAGACTTTTGACAGATAAATTCAAATTCGTTTTCTCAGGATCACTTGCCTACAGAAGTACTTTAAGCAGAAGTATTCAGTGTGCATACTTGCTAATCACATTAGTGGAACATGCTAGCATTAAGAACTAGTCATTAGTTCATTTTGTGCATTTAAGAGATGTATCCGGGAGCCTGGCGACTCCCTCCTTACCAGCTGAAGTTTGTGTGACCGTCTGAGCTGCCTGGAGTTGCATGATATCTATCTGGTTGTTCATTTCGGAGTATTTGCTCTCGGCATCAATGAGGCGGGACTCCATCTGCTTGGTGCTCCCTTCCAGCTCCATCACCTGCATGACCACGTTCACCCAGTCACCTTCCTGCTTCTTGCTCAGCTCCTGCAGCATTCTGCTCAGGTTGGCTACTTGCAACTTGAGCTCCTTAATCTCATCGCAGCAGCCTGTCATCTTGGACTGTGCATTCCCATTGATTGCTCTCCTTTTAGGAGGCTTCTGCAGCAGTGCTGGATAGATTGCCACAGACACAGTGACAATGCAGAGCCATGCCAGCTGGGCAGTGGATCTTGCTGGCATTTTTGCTTGTAGCAGCAGAAAACTTCCAGCTGACTGCGGGTAGTCTAAATGCAGCTGGGGTAGGTATGAAACTTTCTGCAAGTGCTACAGCAGGCTGGTACCTAGCTTTCTTCCAATGAAGTGAGTCTCTGAAGGTGGAGCTTGAAGAAGTAGCCTTTTTTTTTTTTTTTTTTTCCAGACCCCTCCTGTCACAGTCTGTGCACTTTGGAAGTCTGTCTCAGAGCATCTTATATACTATTTTTCTGTTTACCTCCACCCCCCTGAAGCTATGAAGAGCTTTCTGCCCCTCCCAGTTCATCTGTTCATATCAGGTGTTACAGGGTGAAATTGGAACAGGTTTCAGCCAAAAAAGGTTGGGGAGAGCAGAAGAGACTTCACTCCGTTCTGCCTTGAAGGGGTGTGGGAGAGGGCTAGGAAATGAGGAGAGTTTCCAGAAATTATTGCCTATTGGATTGTAGCCCTCTTGGTGACTAGTTCTGGCACTTCAATAACATAAAAGCATTAGAGCTCCAGAATGTGAAAAGGCTGTCCAAACAGGATGAGTTTGTAAAAGTTCAGGGAAGGTAACTCCCTAGCAGGTAGCTCTACAAGTTCTACTAATATATTCCCCAGAAGTTGTAGGGGGTGACTCTGTTCGCAGTATTTCCTAATTTAGATAATATTTTAGCAAATTCATCAATTCAGCGTCTAATCCTCCTCTCTCTGGACACTGGTGTCTCTGCACTATTTGTTTTGTAGAATTCAGTGCTGTTGTTTTTAGAGATGGGATATCTGAGAGTGGGATGGAAAGAAGTCTGCAAAATTTGTAAGACCCATGTAAAACCCATGCCTCTGTTTTACTCATAGTGGATAAGCGAAAGAACGTTAAGCAATGCTGAAAGACAGTCTACTTAAAATTGGCAAGAGATGAGTTTTTACAGGCAATGTGATTTAACTCCAGTATTCTGGAGGACAGTTTATTAACAGAATTTTAAGAGAGGAAAATCTATGGGTAATTAAAATGTCCACAGTTACATAAAGTGTAGATTTAAGAGTAAATCTTAAATCTTTAGACATTCAGAATACAGGTCAAGTATCAGTTGGCTGAGATGGCAACTTCCAGTCTCTTTTATATCTTTTAACAGTTCAAAAATTTTTTATAGCTGTTTGATCCTAAAGTAGAACTGTTTCAGCAGTGGTATGGTGTTTTGCAGAAGGTCTGCAACTTTTGTTCTAGATCCTTACAGGTAAGTTGTTTTTCCGCAGGTCAGCTGCTCTGTAATTGCACAACATGTGGATTCTTGCATCTTCCTGCAAAGTTTCTGATTGTGATAACTGGCAGACATAAGATGCAAATGAAGGAATAAATGGCTTGTGTATCTGCCTCTGGCGCAAACGCCATGAAAGCTTCTTGGTGTCCAAGAAAACAAAAGAAAGCTAATCTTGCTCCTTTTACAAAGAAAATTAGGACAAACCCAACTGAGACATGCTATCCCATCTAGATTTCTTTTGCTGATCCAAAGTGGCTGCAGGTTTTCTGCTGAAGTAGACAAGAAAAGCCTTGCTGATCTGACATCCACTTTTAGAGAAATAGGAAGCACAATTTCTCATTGGTGTAGATTCTCTTCCTTCTTAGCTTTAAGCTTGTTGCTAGATGCTTTGTTTCTGCCTCTGATTTGCACCACAGCTGGCTAATAGTTTTTCTGCAGAACAGTAATGAGAGACTCCACAGGGTGCAAAGATTTAGGAAGATGCGCTGCAGGGATAGAATATGAATACAGATGTTTCACAAACCTGAGTTTTCTTAGAGGAGGAAGAGGGGATCTTTTGGATGAGGTCAGAATTGGAGATCTCCAAACAGCGTGAATGTCTTGAGTTTCATTGTGGGTGACTGCCTGTGTGCCATACGTCAGGCAGAAACCGCTGTGGTCTGTAATGAGCTGGTGAGGCTACTATGTGGTATTGGTGACTTGAGATATTGCCTGAGATACGCAATTACACCGTAAAGTGCTGCGGATACCTCCTCAGCAGACTGTAGGCTTCAGTCGTGTTTTTGTCATGGGATATTCCAGAAACCTTCCATAGCAAAATTGCTTTTTTACTTCAGACCAGAAAGTGCCACTGCACACAGATGAAAGCCTGACCTTTTTGTTCTGCCTCTAATCCTGTCTGAGCCCTCTTCCAGCTGGAGCTTCTGTCATTCCCAGGGGAAAATTCTTCTCGAGCTTCCTGTGATGAGAAACATGTTTTTGTCGAAGTTGGAACAAAGAATAGGACAGGCCAGACTGGTTTCTCCGCCCAAAAAATCCACCCTGCTAACACCCCCATCACGTTACATAGGACTTCGATCCTTTCTGCTGCTGCTCTCACTCACCGTAACTCTTGTACAGTCTGAATTTCACACACACTCATGGGGCAGACGTGGAAAAGGGGAGCCACTTGTAGGTCCATGCATTCCCTCTTGATGCAAACTTTGGAAGGATCCAGGATTCAGCCAACCTTCTGTTGCACAAAGATGTTACAAAACAGTGCGGAAAAGCCTTCAAATCCCCTCTCTAAACTGGAGTGTTTAATTGGAAATGAGACAGTCAGGGTTTTTTTTGGGTTCAGCCTCTAATTTGTGTATCCTAATGCAAGCCATCTTTCTTTTCCATACTTTAGTTTACCTGTTTTCAAACAGAGATAATACTTCTTGTTCTCTGACTTTGTTCTGTGTAAGGGGATTACAACAGACATTATGCAGGAATGGAAAAGAGCACAAATCTTCCCGTCTGTCATTACTTTTGAGGAAGCATTAAGAGAGATTTGGGCAGACAGATCTCTTTTGGCAGAGACCTTAGCCTTAATGGAATTTGACTTCTTTATGAGTATTTGAAAGATGAATCTTTCCCTGTTGCCTGGAGAACTGAGTGTAGTCACTTAGGCAGCAATAGCTACTGATGCTAGTCATTGCCAGATTAGATCAGCTGTAGAAGCTGACGGTCCATAGGAAATGGTTCCACTGTTATGTACTGGTGTACTTATAATGGGATCTGGTGTAGTTTTGGGCATGGCTAGGAAGAATCTAGTCCCATGATTACCGAGTAGGTCTGTGTCTTAGTTTTTTTTCCTTTCCCCCAACACTGATAGAGAAATCAAGTCTCACTTGGTCTGAAATCCATCACCCTAGTTGTCCTGTCGTATTTTGTATGTGGGAATACTCTGCTACATGGTAGCTAAAAAGATGAGATCGTTAAGTCAAGAACATGAGGCGCAAATCCTTTTTGACTTCATTAACAATGTAAGTTTGAAGTGTTTGGGAGAATGGATTCTAAATATGGTTGCAGTTAGTTTGTACCCTATGCTGATAATGTTGGTTGATGTTACCAAATTCAAGTATGTTAGTATTTCTTGATTAGAACCAGGTATCTGTTGTCCCTGGAGGGCCAGATTAAATCAGAGGTGGGTTTAAATGACTGCCTTCTCTGGGAAGCTGTTCTGGCAGGTGTATGTGAAGCTGAGACAAGAAAAAAAAATCGGCACCCTGTGGCTATTTATTTGGTAACCAGTCATTGCAAAACCCTTAATATGCATCCGGCAAATGCTTACAATCTAGCATTCCTGGTGCTTGCTGAGATGGCAAAGGCTTTCATCAGCTCTCTGCTGGCAGATCGCAGGAGTCCACACTCTGACAAAGCTCTGTGAAATACTGCTGTCCCTTCCCAGGAGTGTGAAACTGTTCACCTCTGGCTTTGAAAATGCTCAAAATGGTTCAATGTTCATTCTGCTATAGCTTTATGGTAATGACTAAATACCTAGTAAAGTCAAATAAAATTGTTGCCTACTGCAAATAATTATTGTAAATCTCTGAAGATTTATAGAAACAGGTGGAAGAAGTAAGAGTGCCTGAGGAGAAACAAAACACTGATACCTCCTACAGTCAGTTGTGATTTCTTTTTTATTTAACGTATTCTTTCCTTGCATAACCAATGCACAAAGACTCTGGCTCTGTGTTTCACCTTTTCCTGCTAAATGTCTTCCTTGGCAATTTTTTTTTTCTTCTCTGCCTTCAGTGAATCTGGTTAATAAAGAATAGGTGATATTAAACCTTTTGCAGCCTGAGCAGCAGGACTGGCTAAGAATTTTATTGTAACGGTTTTCACTGTTTTTCCTTTCAAAGCTCATGAATGTTTTTTATTTGTAAGCATTTATATCAAGATTGGGAATTTGGCCAATTTTAATGCCTGTGAGCAATGTGGCGTGCCCCTTGCTGAAAAGCTGAAGGGACTGCTACTCTGGCCTGTAAGCAGTCAGTCATCACAACTGTTTATTGAAACCAGCTCTTTGCTGGTATTGGTTTCTCAAGCATATTTGTTCCCAGCATGGGAATAATTTTTAGTGGCATGATGAAAATGCATTGTTTTTTAGAGTTGTTTGGGGGACAATTGATTGTTTTCTGAGGTTTGTTGAATCAAGGACTTAGGGATGCCTGAACACAAATAAACTGTAGAATTGGGGAAACTGTCCAACAAAGCCAATTCCTTTTGCCAGAGGATTATCTGTTCCCCAAAGTATCCACAAAGTAGCAGTGCCTTCCGCTTCTAATCCCAGAAGCAAGCTCGCAGTGCTTCCTCAGAAGGAAAAACAAGCTTGACTTAAGTTGGTAAAATCTGTCATATAGAGGAGCTTTTTAAAGAAACTTGGAGAGATTAAAAAAAGAAGACTTTGGCTTCTTGTCTAGACTTTGCACACAAGTTGCTTTACTGCAAAAATAAAGTTTCGCTACCAAGTTTTGAGATGCTTTATGGCAATGGAAAATGTACGTGTGTGTGTTCCCTCACAGATAGGCTTGGGACCTCCTGAAAAGGCACTGTTAAAAGAAGGGTTTTCATTTTTATGGGAAGATAGGGAAGGGTCCAATCTCTTACTTCTGAATTCTTGAAAATTTAATAGATTTTGAGTGACAGAGAATACTGTTAGAGACCCTCAAAGATAATGAAAGACTGGAAAGCTCCCAGGACTGTATAAAAGAGAATATTTCTAGTAAATATTAGATATTTATGCCTGGGGTTTGTGGAGGAGAAAACTCCATCATTTGAGTGCTCTTCCTGCTGAAGACAGTAAAGTTGTCTTTCATTCCCACTTCATGTCTGGTTTCTGTTTAAATAGCCTTTAAATATACAAGCAATAGAAGTATATTTCTCTTAAATAGTGTTCTTTTTTGTGATTCTAGCTCAGTGTGCTATGTTTTAGTCTTTTCCATATCTAAGACTTACATTTTTATTTGATATCTTAATAATCAAACAGTAGGTTTATGCAACCTTTCACTACTAATAAAATTCAAAGATTTAAGATTTTTGTCCAAGATTTTCATATCAGGGAGTTTGCTAAATGTAGTCATTTTCTCCAGTTACTATGTCATTCCATCCCTACAAAACTTTTTTCATCAGATGGCTTGTCACATTTTAATATCTAACTTATCATGATCAAGTGCTACAAATAGGTTAGGGTTGGACAAGGAGGACTGGATGTTATTCTGGCTACAGTACAGGTATTGATTAATAAACAGGGTATGTGGGTGGCAGGGAAATTACCTATAATCTTGGATTTAACGGTCTTCTCCTCACAAAGCTTTCTGTGCCAGTCTCATTTCCTTATTCAGCTGCCCCTTACAGCTGCTGAAGATTGTGCGCTTGGAATATAGGAATTAATGCTTTTGTTATTGTGATTGAGATCAGTTTTAATTCTACTGTGCTGTATTATGTATTTATGCGGTGAGTCCAGGTGGACCAAACTCATATAAAACTTCATTGATGGAAATCAGTTTTGCAACTGATTAATCCTAATTCTGAAGGAAAGTATAAGGATCTTATGTTCTTCTGTTGTTTCTTTTAATGACTTTGTTTATTGCATAAAATGTGAAATCAAATAGTGGTTATTAAACAGTGAAATTAGTGCATTAGTTCAAAGTATGTCAAAATCATGTTGGTATGACTTAGGCAATCTTGTTATTTCTGTGGACTCCCATTTTAATAGTCTATCTGCAAATGTGAGGACAGCTCTATCTTGAAATAGTTTCAGAAGATTTTATGTATGTACATGTGGCATTTAAAATATATAATTTAAATAGGGGACTGCTTAGGCCTTTCCTGGAAGTTGACATATGTAACTGAAACCCTACCAAACCTGTACCCAAAAACTTCCAAGAAAGGAGATGTGGTAGTCATCTTCCTTTATGGCCTGCTGCCATGCCTTCAAGTAAACTAGGTGGTAGTGGTGGCTTTTTTCAAGCTTCTAAACAAAAATGAACAGATTATGTTCTACCCTCAGTGGATGTAGGGAACAATTGATCTTCACCTTAATATTAAACTTCATATTGTCCTGAATTAGGAACAACTGCAAGGACACCTCCCAGTAAACAACGACTTAAGCCACTGTCTGCTGAGTTAGCCGGCAGCGTTGCTTCTATCTTGAGAGATGTTTTCCCACCTTCTCCATTAATCTAGAAAGATTTTGTAGTTATCTTTTTCCAGATAGGAGGAGAAATCTATCCCCCTGATTCTAATCCGGTAAACTGCCCTGATTTCCAGCAGTAACACTGACTAAAACCCCCTGGCAACTCTGTCTGACTGGAATATTAGCCCTTCGGGGCCTCTTCTCTGTGCCTGGATGCTTTTCTGTAGCATTTTTCATTCTGTCCGATCTCCAGCATGGTAACTAGAAAACAGCTCTGTAGCGCTTTGAGTGTTAAAAAATTTAAGATGATTCTGCCTGAGCGCAGCCCTCAGATCTGCAGGGCGAGGGGCAATACCATAATGGTAGGAGGGTGAAAGGGTAGGGAAGCACAAAATGCCATGTTTTCTAAACATGTGTTTTGAATGCATTAACAGGACTCCATGTGGAAATGTTTTTTCCAAGCAATGTGCAATCTGCAGACCCATTCTCAGAGAATTTGTATGCAGAGAGTTGTGGGTTTGTTGAAAACACATTCCAGTCAGCTGTGGTAGTAGTGATTTTTGGGAACTGTCAATATACTTCCAACACTTGGAGCACACTGAATCCAGTGGATGAGAAAAAGCAGAAATCTGAGGTCTTTCAAAACAAAAAACCCTCTGAAACACAGGACCAGAATGTAATCCACATGCAACTGTGTTTCCCTTAGTCTGTAAAACTGAACAGCAAAATGATGCAGTGATACAGAGGTTTTATTACTCTGAAGAAATAAGTCAGTCAATGTTCAGCCATATTAATAAAGCCACTTTGATGCGTGAGTCTTGCTTCGAAGGGATTTTTGTACTCTTCCTGACAGTTGTACTTCTCTGTTTAGGTTCATTTCTGCCAAAGCAGTGAATGTTGTTGCTCCCCCCACTCCCTCCCATTTTGTGTATATGGTATTTTAATGTGGTACATCAAGATTTTGTGTACATGTT
Source organism: Balearica regulorum gibbericeps (assembly GCF_011004875.1). Taxonomy (NCBI): domain Eukaryota; kingdom Metazoa; phylum Chordata; class Aves; order Gruiformes; family Gruidae; genus Balearica; species Balearica regulorum. The sequence continues at coordinate 5,727,516 of NC_046204.1, read as the reverse complement.
ATTTTAACGCAGTACCCAGTCAGGGGCTTATTCTAGTCCACAAAACGACCTATCTTTACTCAGTGTGGACTAGATAATTTGTTACAAGAGAGTAATTTAATGATTAATAGTGAGCACACAATATTATGTCTACTGCTGTGTATTGTTTTAAATCAAAGTCTTTCTCCTTCTCCTTCCCTTCTTTCGTCTCCCTTTACTTAAACCTAGCCCTAGACAGCTTTGAAACATGTAATTCTACTTTGGACAGCCAAGAAAGTATGAAACAGAAAAAAAGTAATTGAGTGCACTAGGGAGCATCAGCAAAAGAGCAGTGTTAATTGTTGAAGAATAAAAGATAATGGCCAATTTTGTCAGGAAGCGTTGACAAGAAAGATAAGTTGGAAGTAATTAACTGTCTGACATACTGGAAGTGATGTGTCTGCCAATGGCTCTTTAAATCATCAGGACATGAAATGTGACAGCCATTTATCACTTTTATGAGGCACTGCTGCCTAGCTTTCCCTTGGGAAGTGAGGAGGTACTATGTTCTTTGACTATCTTGCTAAAAAAAGGCATGGCTGTATTTCAAGCGCTTCCCATTTTTGGGTGCCTGTTGTCTTGAACTGTGATTATGGTGCATTCTTAGCCTGACTAAATCTGGTTTGAGCTCAAGCTGTTCTGAGGTCCTATTTCCAACAGTATTTTGCTTGATCTTCCCAGATATCCAGAGTGTGTCTAGGAGCTTGGTTCTTTAGTTGTCAGGAAAGGAAACTTCTACAGACAGAAGAAATATAGCACTTATTTGAAAATTTTCCCTATTTGGTCTGTTCAGAGTATTCCCTTGAGTATTACAGATTTCCTTGTCTCTTACTGATCAACAGGCCTCTCATAGGGAAGGAAAAATATGCAATCATTCTCAGGATAGCAGGCAAGAAGGGATGTTTCTGAAAGCAGCATATTCAAAGACCATTGAAAATCTCTTTGCGTTGCTCTCAGTTGACATGTTTTGTTTTGGTAGGTTATGCTGTTTCCATTCCAAATGTTAACTAGTATTAATATTGGACTGCAGGGTGTATTGTAGCATGCTCAGATGTTGTGACGTTGCTTTGAACAACTTGGATTTCTTGTTCTCCAGTGCCACTAGGGAAAGAGGAGAGCAATGAGCCAGAGACTGTAAATAAGCTTTATAAAATAGCAGAAGCTTCAGAAAAAGTTTTTCCTCATTAAATTGGGGTTTAGCAAAAGCGCTGATTGCTGACAGAGCTATTTCTGATAGTAATATCAGAAAACTAATGTGAAATAGAAGTTATTTAAGAGAATAGCTGTATGTCGTGTTGCTGAACTGGAAAACCCGGCTCATGAGTAGCTTGTGCTTCACAAAATTCAGCAGCCCTTGCAAAGCAAGGTGCCTCACTGGTACAGAATGAGGACTGGTGGTGATGGCAGGAGTTTCTGACATGTTCTTGAAAACCAGCAAAAGAGCAGCACCAGTACTGGATAGTACCAGTGTAGAGGCATTATATGAAACAGAAAGTAGGGTTTGCAAGCTTTTTGTCAACTGTTCTAATGACATAGATTGTTTCCTGGAGCATTAAAATCTCTACTCTGATTTTTAAAGGAGTTGGTGGTCTGTTTAAGAGAAAGGGGGAAAAAATCGGTACTGTAAAGCTCTTAATAAGTGATAATCTCTTAATAAGTTTGAGAAATTATGTCTGTCAAACTGTTAGCAACTATTCTTCTCCCTATGCAGGCTGCTATTTAGAATTTATAATCATATATAATCACTCTTTTGTGTAACGAGTCTTGAGAATATATGCAGAGAATATGTGTGCACCTATTATTTTGCAAATATGTAGTCATTGTGTGTCTTGTGTAGTCTAATCACTCATTTGAAAATCTTAAAGAAAAGGGAGGGTGTTCCACTGGTATTTCTAAGTGATATAGCTTGGTATTATCAAGCAGAAGCTCATACCAGCCCCTAAGAACTGCCAGCTGTGTTAAATGGTCTTTCTCTTCCTACCTTTTCAGCATTAACAATAAACTGCAACAGCCAGAAGCAGCTGCTGGGGTACTGGAATATGCCATGAAGCACTTTGGGGAGCTGGTGAGTCCTGCTGGATAACTCTCTTCTTCATGTCTTATGTTTTCATGTTGGGTTTTTTTAGGGTGTATTTTGTGTGTGTGTGCATGTGGTGGTGGTGTGTTTTTTCAGTCAATCACTTTGAGGTTCTGTGCCCCCTTACAACGTTGCTTCGTTGATACTGAAGGTGCCTTGCTGCCTATGGGAATGTATACTGTGTAGTTAGCCATCTGCTAGCTTACAGGTAAGATAGCTGGGGAAGGCTGCAAGAACTTGTGTGAGAACCTGATTTGAAGGAGAATTTAGCAGCTATCGTTGACGCTAAATATAGCTCCGGGGAACTAGCAACTTGACAAAATAAGTCATTTTATTTAGAAGCAGCTCGGAAGGGAGGGAGGAAGTTGCTGTTCTAAGCTTTAAATGCTTGATGATTTTTGAGAAATTACAACACCTTCCAGGTAAGGATTTAATGGAAGTTGTGCTTCTGGCCTCTCTCATCCAGGAGGCATGTGAACCTGTCAGAAAGTTCACAGAAATTATTTAGAATAGCAGATTAGCTATTCTAAATTAGCTCACAACTAGCTATTCTATTATCTTACAATTTTGGCTGCTCACAGAAATAAAGTAACCCCATTCTGTATTTCTTCTGTGTCCTTTTCTGCACAGCTTTTATTTTATTTTTTTTTAATAAGCACTTAATTTATGTTCAGGGACTAAAGCATCTATGCTCTCCTGCTAGTTCTACTTTGTTAAAAAGATGATTTTGCAATGCTAATTTTTGTAGTGCTTTAGTGTGATTGGGAAAAGGAAGGCAGTCCTGGAAGCACAGAAGACTAGCCTCTTTTGTTAGGAGCCACTAGAAAGGGGGAACAGGTATAAGCATAAAAGGGTGGAATTCCTGTGGTGTAGGGTTATGTGTGGTTTTAACCTAGACTGGAAAAGACTTTCTAGGAGAAGTGTGAACTTCAGAACATCTTTGCAGCTTCTTGTGATTCCTTGGGTGGATTGGGCAAAGCTCTATATTACCTAATTCTGACCTCGCTGTTTAGCAGTAATGTAGTTCTAGCAGTAAATGTACTTCAAAACGGAGTTTGCCAGAATAGGAAGTGAAAAGAAATTAAGAGGAGCTGTGAGCTGTACTTTCAGGAACTTACTTAAAATATTATGACTGAGCTGAGAAGTTAAAGGACTGGTATATAAACGTCCTAAGTGGAAGACCTGGCATGCAGAGCGTAGTTTACACTAACCCTGCCCACAGGGCTGGGAAAAGAATCTATTCTGCAGCCTATGTCAAGGCATGAGCTGCCAGGGACTGAGCAGAAAAACATTGGCAGAGATCAGTATGGAAAAAATATCAAGGCATTTTATTTCTTGAAAATTAAAAACAAAATCTAGAAAAAAAGACTGAAGAAAAGTTTGTGCAGCTGATAAGGATCACTGCTTGGCTTACTTTTAATGTCTTTGTTACAAACCACAGCCTTTCCTTGTGAGGGCTATCATTAGACCCCAACATCACACATGCCTGGTGTATTAAAAAATGGCCTAGCAGTAGCCAGACGCACAGTGTGCTCTTTGGGAGTGTGCACTCCATTCCTGAACACAGGACTCTTGTTTAAATGCAAGCATGTGCAACAATGGGAAGTGGAATATTTTACAGATTTACCCTTTTTCCTATTCCACTCATTCCCCCTTTCCAAAAAGAAAAGCACCAGCTGCTGAGCTAGTATTTCAGTGGCACTGAATAGGGGGGTGATGTAGAACTGATCCCTCCAGTAAACCTGAATTAATTTCTGTGCAGGTTAAGCAATACTCAGGATTCCTGGTTTTGCGCTAACTCAAGGCTTTTCTCTGTATCATAGAAGCCCAGGAGGGTATTTAGAATGAAAAAAGGGCTAAGCAACCACCATAGACACAGAATTTTTCAGCAAAACCTGCAGAAGTTAATATTGAATGGTGAATGTTAATCCCACTATTTATTCTGATTTATTTTTTTCCCCTCCCTTAGGAAATTCAAGCTACCTGGTATGAAAAGCTTCATGAATGGGAAGATGCTCTGGTGGCCTATGACAAGAAGATGGACACAAACAAAGATGATCCTGAGCTGATGCTAGGACGGATGCGTTGTTTAGAAGCACTTGGTGAATGGTAAGAGGAGAATGCCGGAAGACCAACAAAAATGGTGCCTTTAAAAATTGTGCATAACTCTTCTCTGAATGCTGTCATTCAGGTGAAATTTGTTTGCCTGAGTTCCTGTTTACTCCTCCTTACTTAATAGTTTGAGTATTTCCAGCAGCTTCTCATTTTGTTCATTGAACTTAGAATTGGTAATAACATCTCTAAGCCTTTTGGGATGGGCCATCTGATAAGTTAAGGTCTCTCTGAAAGAGAATGTGCAGTCTTATGATCGGTCAACCCCATTTGTAACAGAGAAAGAAATTGTAAATAGAGAGGACCTCTCAGGAAACGTTAACTGGGCAGCACTTGTCAAAAACAATCATGAAAGTTGCTCACTGTGACCCTCCTTTTTAAACTCTGATTAAAACATCAGAGACTTCTGCATTTAATTCATGGTCAGACCTGTGCCTATTCAGAATGGATGGTCTTTTTGCACAACTGTTAGTGGAATTGTCTGCTTCCCAATAGTCACCTGGGTGTAAGATTATGCCAAATGAAATTTACCCCCTTTTAAAACCATTTTGCTGTTCTTGTAGATGGCAGAGGTTTTCATTGTTACTCGTTTTTAGCATTTATTAACATTGTCTTTGTGGACATCTGGTATTTCAAACCCTGTTTTAAATGTGTGTTGTCAACATGTAACTGATCAGAGTCAGTTTTTGTGAGAGGGTGAGCCAGTAGTGACTTACAGGTTGCTAGTTAACTGAGGCTTCTGTTTCTCCCTGTTCAATTCAAAGAAGATAATTGGAGATGGCATCTTGTGCACTGTAGCATGCAGTTCTACCCAGGGGCATATGTGATTTGGTCCAGGTTACACCTTTCTACTGAACTTTTCATGTCACTAGAGCTCTCTCCTGATGGGTCCTGACGTGAACCCATGGGATGGCACACAGTAAGGAGATTCCTCTTCACTAAAGTCATTTTACTGTTAGAGAAACAGAGCTCTTTGAGAAACCCAATTCTGACAGCATTTTTCTGCCCTTTTTGTTTCTAAATGAGAGTGAGGCATATTAGGCGTACCTTTCTCAGTAGGAAAAATAGATCCTCTTACTGAGCAGTTTCTCAATCATCTTTTTCTAGGAGTAGTCAGTTCCCACTAGAGATTGACAGAATTCCTCCCTCCTGCAGGATATGTATTTGTGTAAAGTGTCCTCTTTGAATCTCCTGCTTTTTCATATATGAGTGACAAATATATTACAAAAGGATGCTTTTCTTCTGTTGGAGCTAGATATTGTGCAGCTATTGATAGCCTGTAGTGATGAGAGCAATCACAACCTTGCAAAGGTCTGTGTGCTTGCTGTTGTGGAACTGCACTCTGTCTCTGTGCAGATGTTTTTTACAATTCAGAAGTGCCTTTGTAAAGTGCTGTCTGTTACCATGCCAATGACTGTAGAGATATCATCCTGAGACTGAGGATTCCATAGTTTGGCTGCCAATATTCTTCAGTAGTGTTCAACTTGACTATTTGTGCTGCTGGAGTCTGCTTGGCAGAATATGATGGTTAATCTAGAACTGATACTACACAGCATCCTTATTTCAGTACTCTCTGCAGTGACATTTTGAAAGTACAGCCAAAATATTCTTAGCCATTTCTCTCCTGATTTGTTGTGTCTGCAAGAGCCATGCTACTTTATTAGCATCTATGAGGTCCTGTTTTACTGCTGTTAGTAGATTTGGCTTGGGTTTTCGTTTGTTTTGTGGTTTGTTTTGTTTTTGTTTTTTTCCTGGCCATTAAGCTGTCAGAATGACTGTCTTGCCTGTGGCAGCCCATTGGTTCTGTTTGACTAACTCATCTTCCTTTGTGGGAGGGGAGAGGATGACAGTAGGGAAGGCAAGTTGGCCTCCCTCACAGTTGGCAGCTATTCCATTGTTACAGAGTATCCAGCCTGAGAAATTCTGGAACTGCAACACCCACAGTAATTGGGTTGATTAATGGAGCATTCACAGTTGATTTAAGAGAAATAATATTTAAAAAATCCTGATGCTTCCTCTCCGCTGGAGATGAAGGGTTCGGATTCCCTCTGAGATCTTGCCCTGACAAGTCTTCAGACTAGGTTGCAGCACCATTGATTCTCTAGCCTCTGTCTTCAAACTTGATGATGTCTTTATCCAAAATATTTGATAGCAGGAGCCATGCACGAGCTATTCAGATCATGTGTCCCCTTGTACTGACACTTGCAAAAAAATGTTAACCATCCCTTGCTTGGTGGTGGTTTGGGTTTTTTCTGTATTTGTAGACTGGAAGTGACGGTGCAGTTCGTAAAGTCAGTGTTACTAACTGCTGAGGAACAAATGCAAACCGTTGTCTGAATTTGTTTTCAAAGCATGGTGTGTTTTTACATTATTTTCTGATGATAGGCTATTTGTCATCAGACTAGCATGTCTGAGTTGGCCAGAGGAGAAGAATCTTATTCTCCACCCTATATAAAGGGAATGATGGGGCTGGTTGTTGTCTTATCTGTGGAAAGCAGTTGCTCAACAAGGTGGAATTTTTAGAAGAGGCTTTTTGCTGATCAGAAATTGTGGATTCTTCTTAGGGGGCAGCTCCACCAGCAATGCTGTGAAAAGTGGACACAGGTCAACGATGAAACTCAAGCTAAGATGGCTAGGATGGCTGCTGCTGCCGCCTGGGGTCTAGGTAATGTATCCTTGTGTTAGGGTATGACTGCCCACAGTGTGGACACACAGATAGTTTTAACTTCACAACTGCAAAATATAAGAAACAGCAAAATCAAAGAATAAAATTATTTATGTTGGGATATTAAGTGTCATTCAACACTGAAGCCCTTTGGAAAACCTGCATTTACATAAGGTCTCCTAGTGTGGTCTCAAGTAACAGATTCCCTTATTGCTCTGGGCACATAATCGGTTGCTTAACTGGTCCCTTTTACTTAGTTTTACATTGAACATAGCTCAGACTTGAAATGAGATTAATAGAATTTCTCTGATTTGTGGCAGACTCTTATTTACAAACTAAAACACTATCTGTTTAGCCTTTTGATAGGTTGTGTCTGCTGAGTAGACAATTGTAAGTGGAATAAATCTATAAATGGTCCAAATATCAGTTATGTTGATAGCCAGATATTTACTGGAGAAGCTCATAAGTCACCTGCTATCTGCGAGCCTTTGCTGAGAAAAATTAATCTTTTGCTTTATAGGACACTAATTCATTCAAATGTTCTGGAAATGTCAGCATTTCAACTTTTTCATCACAAGGAATGCAAGAACCTTTTCTATGAGGATAACAATTTGCCTAGAAGAAAAATGCCTATGGTTTTGCTTGTCTGTGACTCTGTGTATGTATGTACACACAGTTTCCGTGTATGTATATATACAGTTTCTGTGTATAACACAGACTGCCTCTGCCAAAGACAAGCTGTTGGAGAGCTGACTTAAATGTAGAAGTACCACACGGCATTCTGGCCTAGTCGCTGATGTCTAAGCACTGTAGCATAGCTCTGTTCTTACTTTGCAGAGAAGGCTGCTGTATCACTGAGGATATCTGTGTCTCTGCAGGTCAGTGGGATAGCATGGAAGAATATACCTGCATGATCCCAAGGGACACCCATGATGGTGCTTTCTACAGGGCTGTACTGGCTCTTCATCAGGACCTTTTCTCACTGGCTCAGCAGGTAATTATCTTCCTTGTTGGCTTCCCAAAACCTAGTTTAAGATGAACTAGGCTATATTGCTGCATGGAAAAACATCCTGGTTTAAAACTGTTGGCTATAACCTATGAATTGCCCAATAACCTTTTTTTCTATTGATGTATTAGATGTTGGTGATTGAGCTTATCTTGTATTTCCAGAAACGCAGCAGTGAATATATGTACAGATAGTAGTAGCTCAGTGCTGTGGAGTATAGGAATGCCTTAGTCATTCTTAGGCTTCTGTACTTTTATGTCTGTTTTCTAGACAGTGCGCAAGGATTATCTCAGCAGAGGTTCCATTCTACAAGGCACTGCTTGATAAAAGACATTCATGGCACAAGACACACATAAGATTCTTCATGGGTGTTCTGTGAACTTCTGTCTGTTGCAGCTTTTTCAGTGAAGTGCTCATATATATCGTGTACCAGAACTTTTCCTCTGATTTTTCTGGTAGCAGTGATAAATCTTAAATCTTAGATTGAGATGAGAAATCAAGGCAAGGAATAAGTCTATTAAAAAGCTGTAGTGGTATGCTTCTTTGTCACAGAGGATATTTGCAGAGCGACTTTTTCCCCTCTGTAGATGTGAAGCATGTTGTTTACTTTCCAAGGAAGCTCAAGTACCATTTCTCAGAATTCTATGCTGTCTTGCCAACTTAGATAAAGGAGTAATTCAGTCTGCTCTGTCAAAACCCGTACATAGATTTTTTGGGTGATGTGCACAGTAAAATTAGCCAGGCATTCAAAGCGGTAGAGTTTGTGATTAACCTTTAACATTTTGAGCAGGAAAAACTGTAGATGAGAGATTATATAATGACTGGAACCAGAGCAGGATTTATTTCATGCTTGACGAGCACATCTTAGTTGGAGGAAGAGAAATGGAATTTGCTGTCCTGTAAAATTCATAAAAACCCGTTGGGTTACGTAAAACAGTGAAAGCTATTTTCTATCATTGAATATTATCAAGAGACATTTCTTCAGGATTTTTTGTAACCAACTCTCTTGTATAAATGTGGTTAGTGATGATCTCTACAATGACAGTAGGATTGGAAATGCTGCAAACCTTGATTTGGTAGAAAGACAAGGTTCAGACTGTGCAGGTGATAAATGAAGTCCCCTTGACTTCCCCTTTACCTGCCCCTGGACACTGTTTCCCTGACAATTCTTTCTATTGATAACATCCTTTCCTGGTTCTTTCTGGGGAACGGGAATAATGCCAACTTCGTTTATGAGATGGAACAGATGAATAGCAGTTCCAACACTTCAGATAAAACAGATCACTTTTGGCCCTATATCTTGTTCTATTTCAGTGCATCGACAAAGCCAGAGATCTGCTAGACGCTGAGCTGACTGCCATGGCAGGAGAGAGTTACAGTCGAGCCTATGGGGTAAGTGTTGAACTCTCAGACTTTATTCTCCTCATTGCTGCTTCAGACTGTCTCTAGAAGTTGCGTAAAGCTTCTGAGTAGCACTTGTATCAAACATAAGACCTGTGTAGGCCCACAAGCTAAATGGCTCTTGTCAAATAAGAAATACAACTTTGTAGGAGCAACTTTGGGACAAATTAAACAGTGAAGCAAGCTCCCCCCCTCAAAAGAAATAAGAATTGACATTTAGAAAGTTTGAATCAGGAAATCATCTAGATACCAGTATATAGCAGTCTGTCCTTTACCTGTTGGGCAGCATATGTAGTTAAGATTTTGATGCCAAAATGCTGTTCTTTAATTATAGATTTGTTCTGTAGTGATTGGGATGGAATGTGATTGTTTCCTTCAGGCTATGGTATCCTGCCAGATGCTGTCAGAGCTGGAAGAGGTTATCCAGTACAAACTTGTACCAGAACGCCGTGAGATCATCCGCCAGATCTGGTGGGAAAGACTGCAGGTACATCTATGTAAAGATCAAGGATGGAGATGCTGATGTGCTGGCATGAACAGCTTCCTTTCAAGTCAGTGTGATGGCTCAGCAAATCTTTCCATTTGTCTTTCTATCCCAATAGCACACATGCTTACATGGTGGCGTGCGTTCTGTCTCCTTTGCGTTTGTCCTGGTAGTTTGGATTTGGGTTTTGTTTGGGTTTTTTGGTTAATGTTCCTGAGGTGTCTACTGATGTTACACTTTAGTAGGGTGATTTAAGCCTTGAAATAGATGTGTACAGAATGGAGACATTAGTAACATCTCCAAGGCTGCTTATCTCAGTGTTGGATCGCACCTGGAAATAATGGTTCGGATAAGGCTAGTTTGAACTTTTTACCTGGCTGGCTGTATTTTAAGAAATTAATTCTCTTACAATGCTGGAAAACCGGACAGAGAATTTACATACTTGTAAAAGATTGTCCTGTTCCTTTTTGACCTCTTAAAAGAACATTTCCAATTGATTGGCCTTGTCCTCTTAAGAGACCTTTAGCAGTGCTGCTTTCCCTGTATTTGAAGTTTCTACCTTTCTTACTCTAAACAGCAAAATCCAAAGCACCTCTGAAGATTTAAATCAGCCAAATATTTTGATACTATTTCCTTACAAGAAGCATCTCTACAGTGAAAGTGAACATCATCGGATGAAGTAGTACATATAGATACATTGTTTAAAAAGGTGATTTCTGCAAGGGAAGGGGAAAAAAAGGCATTATTAGGGTAAAATGAATGCTGTCATTATACCAAATTTTGATACACTGCCTGGAGGAAGAATTTCTCCCTATGCAGAGTTCTTTGCTGTGACTGCTATATCTGCCTCCTTATGAAAGGCTATTGCTGGTGCATATTTTTTAGCTGTTTGGGAAACTGTGACAAAGCTTTTAGTCTCCCATCTGCATTCCTGTCTGGAAAAGCTCAGGAGCTTTCCACTGGGGTGGAGAGGCTGAGAGTGACAGGAAGTGTAATGTCTGAATACAGCTGTTTATAGTCCTGAAAGCAGTACATACAGTTCTTGCACATTTTATAGCTGCTTTTTAATAAATTTAAAATGCCTATTGGATGAGGTTTATTTGGTATTAGGAATATGCTTTGCGTAACTTCCCAGCCCTTAGTTTTGGGGAAGAAGTAAAAGGGAAAGAAATAGATGCTTTTGTGCTAAGGTGCTTGCTGCCATTGGAAATTCTTTTGTTTATCTCAAAATTAAGTCTAGGTCATCTCTGGATCAATATGAACTTCAGAGCATCACTGTTACCCTGACATACTTGGTGATTACAGCAAGCACCATGTTACTGTCCCTTCCACAAGTCTACTTCTCTATAGCATCCTTGAACATTTGAAACATGGACTCATCCTGCTCTGACTGACAATGTTGTTGTGTCTCTCCCTTCAGACAGACAAGGACCAGACAATGCTTGCACAAGCAGCGTAGCAGTTGGTACTGCAGCTTCTGGCAGAGTATCAGTTCAGTCATGCCAGCCTCTAAAAGCACCACATGCAAGGAGAAGAAAAAGGGCAATAACAAAAATATCTTTGCAACCATTTGGTTTTGTACCATCTCCATATTGAGATTTGTCACTGTTTAAACCAAAAAAAAGGCTTTAAAACTAGGTTGAGAAGTGTTATAAAACTCGACTCATTTTGGAATTGCACAAAGAGCTTTTCTGATTTTTGGATGCATTTCTGCTTTAGAAGCTTTTCTCCTTTTTCCATTAGAGGATATCGTTAGACTGCAAACATTGAGCTGGCTACAGAGAATAAGAGTCAAGGACTTAACCTTCTTCACATGTTGCAGTGTTAAATAGCCAGCTAGTTGGTAATGTTGGCCAGCTGTGAATTTTGGGTACTGAAGTCTCTCCATCTTGGGAAGAGTCCCTTCAGATTTTGAATTAAGGCTCTGTGGAGTAGATTGGAGATAAAACACTAACAAGTTCTGTCTTCCTTTTTCTGTCAGGGCTGTCAACGAATTGTGGAAGATTGGCAAAGAATATTGATGGTCCGATCTCTTGTTGTGAATCCTCATGAGGACATGAGAACGTGGCTCAAGTATGCCAGCTTGTGTGGCAAGAGTGGGAGACTGGTGAGTATTATCAAGCTCTACCTTCTACAGCAGGTTTTTAAAGGATTGACTTTATCATGCTGCTTCACCCAAATATACTGCATTTCCAAATACTTTCACTGCCTAAGCGGATGAGCTCTGCTCTGAGGAAGACACTGGTCAGAAATTGTTGAAATGCTAAAATTATAACCAGCATAGAGTTCATGCTTGGAGCCAAGGTTATTTTTGTGGGACCTGAGAGCCTCAGAGCCAATTTTTTATTGCATGCTATACCTGAAAGTTCTTATGGAGCACTGGTAATTATTAATCACAGCTCTCCCTGCTAAAGCAATCTGTCAAATCTAGAATGTGATGTTGTTATCGTTGAACATTACAATCCTATTTCAACATTCACCGCAAGATTTATTACCAAAAATAATTGAAACAAGAGACTTCACACTCTCTACTGGCATCTGAAATGAGAATCTAATGCTCTGATCCCAATGAAGACATATGGTTTATCGTGTGGTATTCTTATGAGTCTGGGGAGTGGTAATAAGGCTGCTATGTCTGTGTTTTATCTGGAGGGTCAGAGGTATTTTTTATGGCAGGGAATTCTGTGGTCAATATGGAGGTAAGAATGAGCTTGTTTTAACCTGCTTTTTCTCTTTGCAATTTTCTCCAGGCTTTGGCCCATAAGACACTTGTCCTGCTTTTGGGAGTAGATCCATCTCGACAGCTGGATCACCCACTGCCAACAGTGCATCCCCAAGTGACTTACGCATACATGAAACACATGTGGAAGAGCGCCCGTAAGGTACAAAAGAGCATAGTACTCTACGTTTCATTGCTCAGGTTTTGTGTGGTGGCATGCACATTAGCTCTTCATAATCCTCACAGAACAAAGTTAAGGCTGAAGGTTTTATTTTTACTTACCTAAAAAAAGAGTAGCTAATCCAGTATCAGGTACCCAAGGGATGCAGCCAAGGTTAATGGTCAATAGTACCTCTTCTGTCCTCACCAGGGTTTTACTGTGTAGGCTTGGTACTTGACTTTTCGTCCACTGTTCTGATTGCCAGGTCTCCACACTGTACCTGTGGTCAGGGTTAACAGGCTGGAAGAGGGACGTAAGGTTTTTTATTACCAGTTTTAGAAAAGTATCCTGAACAGTTTGTACTTAGTTGCTGACCAGAACTGACTTTTATTAAGAACATTATTGAAAATTTCTAACTGAAAGACAGCTGAAAAATACATAGGGTTTTGTCATGGGAACAATTTGGCTCCAAAGAGCCTAGGGTGAATGTTTTTGACATTGCAACACAGGGAGAATTTACATAATCAAATCCAATAAGCTCCAGACTGGATAACTTATCTTTTTTTTAATATACATTAAAGCCTCCATTTATCCTCATATTCTGCCACATCTTTTTTATTTTTCCTGTCTTTGGGATTTCCAGCACTGGAGCAGAGCCATTGCTATGGGAATATTGCCATGACCTAACTGTTCTTTAGCTGAATTTAAAAAACAGAAGGAGCTGCTGCTGAGGCCCTGTTCCATTGGCTGGGTAAACCAGTGTAATGGTCTCTTACTTTCTTCAGTAAGTGACCCAAGAAGTATATAGGTCTTCTCTGCCTGCCTCTTTGAGTGAAAGTGGTCTTTTCTGTGTTGTTTGGTTTTTTTTCTGTTTGACCTGTGATAAAGAAATAGACAAGATGCAGGAAACTGCTGCAGTTGTAGAAAGCAGAATAAAAGAAGTCACAAAGATTAAGGGGATGGAGAAAGAGAACGCATCTAAAATAAATTGATGCAAGAATATGTAGGGCCCATGAATACAGGGAAAAAAGTTTAGAAAAGCAGCAAAGATGAGGAGGAGGAACAGATGTGGTTAGAATCACTTCTTGTTCGTTGAATGATTTCCTATTTAAATACAGTACATAAGCTCTATGCTTAGGGGCTTTTGTTTGTTTCTTCTTTTTAACACATTAAAACTGGGTGTTTTCAGTGCTGAGGGGAGGAATAGTTTACCCAAGGTAATACTAAGCATAGACCTGTGCACAAGTCTCAATCTTTTGTCTGAGCTTTTCTCTTCTGCTGGAAGGGCTGACTCAGTGATTCAGTCCTTTGTGGCACTTGGAAAGTAGATGCTTATTTTTTAAATTCATGGTTAAAGGTGCAGCCCCATGGCAGAAGAAGCTATGTTAGGGTACAATAGAGTTTGTAGCCTGCAGTGAGACTTAAGTGTTTGTTTATACCAAACACTGAAAGCGTTTAGGCAATTCTCCTGGTACCAGGAGCATTACATGGTTGGGTGTATCCTTATGTCCTATTTTGAGTGACTATCATTAATTAAATAGTACATAGTTATACCTAGTGATGTGTGTAGATCAGAGTTTTATATAACTGTGTGTGTTCACTTGATCTGGTATCCTAAGTAATAAGCTACTGAGGTAGGCTGGTATGGTAGGAAATGACCATTTTCTCTAGTTGAGGAGTTCCGGGTTGCTTGGTTGACCGAAAATGTTTTCCTTACCATCATTTTGGCATTTGCCACGTCCAGCAGGAAGAAAACGCTAGCATCTAGATGGAAACCAGCCACGTGGCACTTGCAGAGCTGCACAACGGTGTTTTCTTAAACAACAGATAAACAACAGATAAAAAAATGGAGAAGTAAACCCTCTTGCATTTCTTCTAACAAGGACCTTTGCCAGCAGCTGCGTTCTACTTATACCATAACAAGGCTGCATACAAACTTAAGAATTAAGTTGTTAAAGAAAGCTTACTGCTTTCAGTCTTAAGTGCTCCTCCGCCTGTCAGTTTATGGTGATCAGTTTTCAATATTAATGGAAACTGAAGAGCAGATTGGGTGTGTCTAGGTATGAGAGGGGCACATAACTGGCAATATCTTGTTGTCTGTTTGTCACAAATATCTGGCATACAGCATAACTATTTATAAAATTGTTACTTCCCCACCATCACCTTCTAACCAGGTTTCTAGGTTACAAGCTGTGGAATGCACCCCGTTAACGTTAATAGTGTGATACCTTCTTTTATTTCACCCTGGGCTAATATCCTTTTTCCTGACTGTTGGTGTGTGCACACTGACATTTGAATGGGATGGATGAGGCATTTCAGCTCAGGTGATTCTTGTCTCACTCTAAAGTAGCTCATTCCTGTAAATGGAACAGAAGTAAATTGGACTCTTAATAGCATATTCTGCAGTTTCTGACCTGAAATGACCTTGCAGATTACAGGAGCTTTACTCTAATTGTTTCCAGTGAAGTGTGCATGCTTTTTTTTCTTAAATCTTTAATTTTGGGTTTTCTTACTCCATGATTCTTTCCAAGGAATTCCAAAAAGAGTCTTCCCTCAAAATTTTGTAGTGCAAGTTGCTTTAGCACTACTGCCTTATGTAATCTGCTGGCAAAGGATGGAGTTTCTTCTTCCTCAGTGTAGCAATTCAATGGCCAAATTTCTGAGGCATCAAGAATCCATAACCTCTTCATTTATTTGGTGCTACCTACGTAGAGTATAAACTGATTTTAGAGGGATGTAAATGACTAAAAGGCTTTGAAAGAAAACAAAACTGTATTTTTTGTTTTCAGTGAAAACTTATTTCCACATTATCTTCCTCTCTTGTGAAGTTGTATTTAAACCCTGTGGTCCTTACTGCAACCATTATTCAATTACAGATTGATGCGTTCCAGCACATGCAGCACTTCGTGCAGACAATGCAGCAGCAGGCACAGCATGCTATTGCGACAGAGGACCAGCAGCACAAGCAGGAACTCCACAAGCTCATGGCACGGTCAGCACCTGGTCCTTGGACACCCTTTAGCTATAGTTAAACAGATGTCTGTCTTGAGGATGTAGGGTCTGTGCAGATGACACATTTCAGACAAGGCCTGTGCTTTGATTCAAAGGAAGAAGGGATTTCTCATTTAGCTGGTAGAGACTCGTTTGGTATTACATTCTTCTCTATCATATAATTTCGGTAAATGTTATTGTGACACATCAGCAGAAGCAAGCTTGTATTTGTCACTGGTGACTGGTTGTGTTTTTCCAGCACTGTGGCTCACTGGCAGAAGGCAGAGCTCTCAGCGCGACTATTGCTTTGGTTTTCAGGAGATCCAGTGAGAAGGAAAGAAACACTTCCCACAGGCCTGACACATCTGTGCTTGGCAGCGTGTGCCCTTAATACAACAGCAGTGCTTTGGTGCCCAGCATGTGATGGTCTCTTAAAATATTGTTGCATTAAAAACACATCTTATAATCTCCATTTTCCTCTATGGACCTGGAGGTGCCAGATCTGTTGTTTCCAATTTGAAAGAAATTGCATAGTGCTTCCTAATGAAGGTTTGCTTTTTAAAAGGGAGGCGTGCATTTAATTTGTTTTTATGAGAATGGGAACTTGATAACAGCATTGTCTTATTTTTTTCTTAGAGTGACTATCAAATTAGTGATGAGTTGCGCACAATATTTTTCTTGCACAATGCTTCCTGGAAAACTCAAAATACAGAGAGGACAGCTATGTAACTGTGGTATTTAAAGCCTGCTGAGGGAGCAAAGTATTAAGCTTTGCACAAACCTTCACAGCCCCACCCTGCTGCAGTAAAAATATGTGGTTTTTCCTTTCCTCTGGGAGGGGATGACTTAATGGGGTTCTGGCTTGGGGGAAAAGCAGTTGCTCTGTGTTTCCACTGTTTATCACAGTGTTCTCTGCAGAACGCTAATTCGTATGGTGATAAGTATAGCCAGCCAGCACGTATGCTGTGTGCATTTTATCAATATTGCTGAAGTCTTTTGATGCTAGTTAGCTACTTCTTTCATGTATTTTATAACTGAGGAACAAAGTTTGATGCTCACGTTTCTCCTAAAAGTTACACCGTTAGCTAGTTAGCTCCACACTTACAAGCAGGATGTAGGTGTTTTGAATCTTACATATTAACACGTACACTCCCAGTCTGTGGAAGAGACTTACTGGGTGGGGGTTTGCCACATGAAATGTCTTTCAGACTTAAGATAAGAAGGCTGCCTTTTAATCCAGCAGCCTTCCTTTTCATTCTAGGTTCTGAGTCAATAATCCCTTTGCCTTAACCAGGTGTTTCCTGAAACTGGGTGAGTGGCAGCTGAACCTGCAAGGCATCAATGAGAGTACCATCCCCAAAGTCTTGCAGTACTACAGTGCTGCAACAGAGCATGATCGCAACTGGTACAAGGTCAGTAAGGAAAAGGTTCCAGCACCATTGCAGAGAGATCGGTAAATTTGATCACATCCCATACTACAGGAAAGGAAGATGTTCATAGGAAGATCTCTTTTTTTTTAATCCTACTTGTAGTAACAAACAGAAATCAGCCCAAGGCAACCATAAGATTCTTGTTTAGAGTTTTATCTGGCTGGTAAAACTAGGCCACAACTCAGTTTCTATTCTTGCTTTTGGGACTTTACCTCCTGTCAATTAACAGTGAAGGAGAAACGATAATCTAAATGGAAAAAAATCAACTTTGTCTCAGTCAGTTAACTTGAACTAGGAAAGTAGCCTTGTTGCTAATTCTCCAAAGAGCCTTTGATTTCAGGGTTGTGAAATTTCAAGTAATGTTTGGTGCCACATCTTCTCTGGGGCAGCCATCTCCTGCATTTCTTCCCCTACACCTCCCCTAGTCCTAACATACTAATCTTTATTTTCAGCTTTGAAAAATTAAAGGTGTATGTGAATGGAATGTGATTTAATTTTTTTGCCACAGAGCATTTTGGCCTTAATATCTAACAGGGAGCTCCTGACCAAGAACTCACCATGATGTTATTTAAGATAATAAGGCAGTTAAAACTACAAATGATTAGAGAAAACAAAACATTGTGTTGCCTGCAGGGTATTACTTACTGTTGTTCGTGGACTCGGAAAGATTGGATTATTCTCTAATAATTGGAAAGTACAGGTTGCAGAAAGGATTCATCTTCCTTCTGACTTCCGTTCCCTGTTGTTGGCAGGCCTGGCATGCCTGGGCAGTGATGAACTTCGAAGCAGTGCTTCACTACAAACATCAAAACCAGGCCAGAGATGAAAAGAAGAAGCTACGTCATGCCAGTGGAGCCAGCATCACCAGCGCTAACACTGAGGGCAGCAATAGTGAGAGTGATGCAGAGAGCACAGAGAACAGTCCCATCCCATCACCAGTGCAGAAAAAAGTCACTGAGGTACCCTTCTTCCCTGTTTGATACTTCATGCTTAGACACAAGAAAATGTCATAGCGAGGAAGAAGCTACTAGGTATATACCTGGCTTATGGAAGCTGTCTGTGTATTTAGAGAGAGAGAGAGAGATATATATGCTCATAGCTTACAGCAAAAATGAAGAAGTTCAGATTAACTCAGTCTTAAGGGAAGAGGACTAAATTAATGCAATGATTAGCTATGAGCTAAAGCAAATGCATGGATGCCTATCGTAGGTGGTACAATGTGCATTAACAAGTTCTGCTGTTTAAGCCCTTCATGAAAGACTGTGAGGAATCTCTTACTTACCAGTTACAGTAGGGTTGTAGTTTTTAGGCTGCTTTGCTGTCCATAGTTTTGCCAACAAACTGACATATAAAAACACTTCACAGTATGTTCCTTGCCAGGCTGAAAGACCTGTGTGTAAAAACCATAAATTTCAGGAACAACATGTCCTGTGAGAAGTATGAGCAGAAGTCAACTATAATGTGGGTTAGGTCTATGTTTCCACATATTTCTTCCTCTTTTCCCTTGCTGAGTTTAGAATTCATGTAGACTGATGCACTTGTATAGAACTGACACAGCAATTTTCATTCCAAAAGGATTTATCCAAGACCCTCTTGATGTACACAGTCCCTGCTGTCCAGGGTTTCTTCCGATCCATATCTCTGTCTCGAGGAAACAACCTACAAGACACTCTAAGGTACATAATAAAGCATGTAGTAAATGAAATCTAGCTCATAAAGGCATGTGGTTTAAGATTAGGTAGAAACTGTTTCTGTTCTTTTTATTATGGTTAAACTAAATGAATGCTTCAGTCCAAGCTAATTTATGTCAGGTGGATTAGCTCTTATCCTACTATCTCTACGTTCTGGGAAAAAGAGTAATTTGTAAATGGATCTGAAGGTATTTGACTGGAATGGGGTTTTTTGTTTCACTCGTAAGGAATGTATTTCTCTTTTGCAGAGTTCTTACTCTGTGGTTTGACTATGGTCACTGGCCTGATGTGAATGAAGCTTTAGTAGAAGGAGTCAAGGCAATTCAAATAGATACTTGGCTGCAGGTAAGGAACACAAAGGGCTAAGACAAATCTCAGTTCTGGGGGAAGCTTGGGGATTTGTTACATGATATCCATGATGATCCTCTGCTAAACAGTCCTCTGTAGGTGAGTGGTGAGAGCAGTGTGCATTACAAATTGCAACTGATTAAAGAGGCATCTTGAACACAGACATAAGAAACATTCTTCATGCATGTCTGTATGTATATGTGGATTAGTGCATATGAATGAAAAAGAATGAAAATTTTAAAACAGAAGATGACATGCATTCAGTGGTGATCAAGTATAAAACACCACTGTGCTGCTCTGATGTAACTCAGTCTATTTCAGGATTGCTTTGTAGAATGATTCTTGAAAATAAATTTTAAAAGGCTTTATTTCTTATTTGAGCGTTACACTTCAATTCCATAAGACTCTTGTAATGGTGTTGCACAAAACACTTGTGATCTCACTGAGCTGTTCTGCATTTCTGACACTGTTTAGAACTTTGTGCTATCCTCTGACATCTCAAAAATGAGTGGTGGGCGCCTCTGTCTCCTTCAGAGACTGAAGGCTCTAGCAAAAGGCAGAACAGCCTGTGAACTAAACACATGAGGTGACAGGGACGTTTATTTTACTTGTCCTTACTACTAGGTTATCCCTCAGCTCATTGCAAGAATTGACACCCCTCGACCATTAGTAGGACGTCTCATTCATCAGCTCCTCACAGATATTGGACGGTACCACCCCCAGGTAAGCTTTGGCTTAGAGAAGGAATTTCCACAGACTGGTAGCCAGCAAAGGCATTTCCTATGCTCCCTTTCACCTAGTCTAGATGCCTGCACTGGAAGTCACAGCAAGTGAGGATGGGGACTGTTTCTGCTGCTGCTTCTTTCACCTTGGCGCTGTTCACATAAAAATGGAAAGAAGAAGTGGACGAGCCATGCAGCAGGGGAAGTTCTCACCATGTAATAGAATACTGCGTAGTCCAAATCACCTTGAATCTCATTGAGTGACTACTAAGAGGCTACGTCACAAATGGTTTATTTGAATTTCTTCCTACAGAGTGGAAAAATCACAAAATGCTAAAACCAGTTTTCTGTTCTTCCAATTTGATACAGGCTCTCAAAGTCATTCTGCTACTTGAATTCAAGTCTTGTAAGCTTTCACATTGGAAGACTGAATAGCAAATTCCTATCATCTTTTCCAGAAACCAGCTTGCTTTCTCTTGTCTAGCTCTAAGCCTGCTATTTATTAATGCTTTACTAATTTTCAATTTATGTAGCTCTTCTGTGTGGTTCTAAAATATTATTGGTTGATGTCCCTTGTAGGCTTTGATCTATCCTTTGACTGTGGCCTCTAAATCTACAACCACTGCTCGCCACAACGCTGCGAATAAGATCTTGAAAAACATGTGTGAGCACAGTAACACTCTGGTGCAGCAGGCAATGATGGTGAGTACTTAGTGCACCACCGAGTATATTGTGTTTCAGGAATGGACGTACCGTAGGTATAATAACACAAAATGACTATGCATCGTTAATTAATTAGTACAATTAATTTGGGCTTTTTTTTTGCAATTGGTAGAAGTTACAGTATTAGTATAATTTCAAGAGAATGCTTTAATTTAAAAGGACCGCAACGTTCAAACACTGAGTTCTTGTGTCTCCTTATGAATAAATTTAGATAGTCATAAAGAGATATTTTTGCTTAATGAAAAGTGGAAACAAAACTTACCAAGCATAGCATGGAAAGAGTAATTTAATTCATTTGCTAAAGATTTGTATGAATAAGTGAAAAGTAATGCTTTTGGGCCAAGCTACACAAATACATAAAAATTTGAAAGGCAACAAATAAGGTGAGAAAAGCCTGATAAGCTTCTTGCAGAAAAAAGTGTAACAGAATTGTGGGAGTTCTTGTGGCTCCCTCTAGCTGTCAGCAACAAATATTTCATAATCATTACAGAAGAAAGTAGTTTTGCATTTGTAAGTTAGTATACAGTCATAGTGTTTTTCTTCAGGCATTTGATCTTTTTTCCTGTCCTAAAACAGGTGAGCGAAGAGCTAATCCGTGTAGCCATCCTCTGGCACGAGATGTGGCATGAAGGGTTGGAGGAAGCATCTCGTCTATACTTTGGAGAAAGGAATGTGAAGGGAATGTTTGAGGTGCTGGAACCACTTCATGCAATGATGGAGCGTGGGCCTCAGACTTTAAAAGAGACGTCCTTCAATCAGGTATCAGCAAATGGCCAAGAGCATAACCTTCTGCATGCCCTCAAAAACAGACAGAACAGCCCCAGATGTCTTACAAGGACCTTGTAATCTTAACACACAGAGTAAATCTCTCGGGACTCATTACGTTAGTTGCAGACTTCATTATTGACATTTATCTTCAGATCTGAATCACTTTTGATGACTACAGTACTACAGGGGCCATGGTAGTACAGATTGCCCTGGAGTCTTATATCAGCTAGGTGTCTGGAAAACATACAACTGCTCTGCAGTTAGTTCTTCTGACTCCAGTCTGCTTTGCTTCACAGTAACCACTAGCACAGATAGTAGAGATGACCTCTGTCAAGCCAGCAAAAGGAATTAATTTGAGCTTGTGAAGCCTACTGTTAAAGGGTGATTCTATTCATTCTGTTGCCTCCTATCATTAAGTCTATTTGTGAGCAACATTGTCTAATAAACTCAGGGCATGTCTTGGATCTAGGAATTTCTGGGTCTTTAATTCTGAAATGCTACAAAAATGTGAGATCGAGTATTTGTAACGCAACTTGAAAATAGACTGTGGTGCTCTCTGTAAGTATTAAATGGCCTCCACCTCTTCCACTAGAGTCTGTAGAAATGTTTTTCTTGTGTTTTTCACTTCCTCCCTAGGCCTATGGCAGAGATCTAATGGAAGCTCAGGAATGGTGCAGGAAGTACATGAAATCGGGAAATGTCAAAGACCTAACTCAGGCTTGGGATCTCTATTACCATGTGTTCCGGCGTATCTCAAAGCAGCTGCCTCAGGTGGGGGGAGAGGTACAATTCTGTTGTGGGTCTACAGTGCAAGTTGTCAATACTAATCTTTGTTTCATGTTTTTTGGTTATTTAAAACATTTGAATTTAGTATTCTGGAAATACCTGCATATGAGTTATTGCAAGTTTGTTGATTATGCAACACTTCTGAAGTATTGATGGCTGACTGAACTGTTCTAGGTCCCCTGAGAGCATGAACTCTTCAGATGTTTCAGTGAGATTTAACTGAAATTCTAGGGGGTTGTATTTCTTTTTGGTTTTGGCAGCTCACTTCTTTGGAACTACAGTACGTGTCACCAAAACTCTTAATGTGCCGGGACCTGGAATTGGCAGTGCCAGGAACGTACGATCCCAACCAGCCCATCATACGAATTCAGTCCATTGCACCCTCACTGCAGGTCATCACCTCCAAGCAGCGGCCCAGGAAGTTAACACTGATGGGTAAGAGAGAGCAGTTTTCACTAAGCTATTCTGCTATTTAAACAGTCATAGCTTTTACATCAAACTGCAAATTTACCAGGTGAAACCTCTCCAACATGTACGTCCAAGTGAGATATTTCTTAGTGGTCTGGTCAGTCTTACTGCCACACTTTCCAGTTCTTGGGTGCACATACATTTACTCTTGTCAGTTTGTTCAGTAAGAGTAAACTTTTCTGTATTAATTCTTTCACAGGAAGCAATGGGCATGAGTTTGTATTCCTTCTGAAAGGTCATGAAGACCTTCGCCAAGATGAAAGAGTGATGCAGCTTTTTGGGTTGGTCAACACTCTGCTAGCAAATGATCCAACTTCTCTTCGTAAAAACCTCAGGTATGTGTTGTGGAAAATCACTGAATGTGCTTATGCACAAATGACTCCCTACATAGGTGCAGTTTCCAAGTAACCCTTGGCACAACCAGCTGGTTTGCAAGGAAATGGCAAATCTTGGAACTAAGTTAATTAAAAAAAAAAAAAAGAGAGAGAAAGAAAAAACATTCAAAGAATTCAAACTTGGAGGAAATGTATCCTGAGGGGATTGTTTTATTTAATTGAAGTCCTATCTCATAAATATTTCAAGATAGCTTGAGTGCTGCCTTAGGAGCCTGAGAACAGGGGGGTTTGTCAAGGATTTTTTATTATAGTCACTAAATAGCTTGGTGAATAGTCACTGACTGCAATTCTGTACAGTGTCTTTCAGGAATGAACGTATCAAATGTCATGTGCAAATAATAGATCATCGTGAGTGACATAACATGTACCTTCTGAAAGCAGTCTTTCGGTGAAAACAATGTAAGCTTTGAGAATGTTTGTAGATTATCTGGCAGCAATCTATCCAAATCGATGTTTCAGGTCTGTTTGAAGAGAAGAAAAGCAGGGCAACTACTGGAGACAATTTGGATCAGAATCAGATTTAGTAGTAGTTGTTTTAAGCATCTCGAAATGTAATGATTTGCAACATTCAACAATTTGAGCTCTGATTCTCCGTTTTTCCTGTAGCATCCAGAGATACGCTGTTATTCCACTGTCTACAAATTCAGGCTTGATTGGTTGGGTCCCCCACTGTGACACACTGCATGCACTCATCCGAGACTACAGAGAGAAGAAAAAGATCCTGCTCAACATTGAACATCGCATCATGCTGAGGGTAAAGGGCAAAGCTGGCAGAGTTTTTGGTACATTCTTTTAGGACTCCAGTGTCTTAATGAAGAATAATGGTGCGCAGCTTGTTCTTCCTTTGCCTGTTTTCTGATTGTATTGGTACCAGTAATAAATGTAAAAATATCAGATAAGAGTTATAAAATGCTACCAAGAGGTACAATTGGCCATATGTTTATTTGTTTCCTGTTTTAGCAGTGGCCACAAGTTGTTACCATCTGGTGACTAAAATGTGTTCAGAATTTTGTGTGACTATGATGTGCCTTATACAAGGTGCCATGCTGCTGGCATTTGCAAACATTTTGTCTAAGCAACAGGGCCACAATTAGACAGACTGGAGAAACTGAACATTACTAGGAAAGTTGGAGTTGCCTGCCAAAAAGGAAAGTGTGTGCCAACCCAGAAGACTTATTTGGATGATGTCTTTTGAAACATACTTACTTTCACAGTATTTTAATTAAATATGGCTATGGACTACTTTGTGGATGCTAAATCATTTGCTGTCTCATTTAAAATGAATTCTTCATTGTTGGGTTAATCATCTCACTGTGTTTGGGAACATACTGGTCAGTCTACAAATAATTTCATATCAAGTTTATATGGAAATTATTTGTGATTACTGTGTTAATACAACTCGAGATTACTGGAGGTGGGTTTTTAAGTTGCTGAGTGTCGCTTCTCAATTATAGATGGCTCCAGATTATGACCACCTGACTCTGATGCAGAAAGTAGAAGTATTTGAACATGCTGTCAATAACACAGCTGGTGATGACCTGGCCAAACTGCTGTGGTTGAAAAGTCCAAGCTCAGAGGTGAGTTCAGCATGTCATGGCTTGTGTTTGGCAATCAGTGTAACACGGAATTACTTTCTCTGCAGAAAGAGTGAGAGATGGTCTTTATTCATCATAAACTCCAGATGAATCGCTGCAGAACATGTATTTGCACATGTGTATCCCCTCACAAGGGGGTGTGCAGTCCCAAGCACGAGACTGGAGACTGAAGCTCCACATACAGTGTGTGGGGAGAGAAAAGCAGGAGCCTCAGAATATATTCTTGTAATGGCTTAGACCTCTAATTCAAGAGCACAGGATGTTTGAACCCCCTCAGGCTACAGAGTGTATTGAACCTGAGCATATCACAGTTTCACTTTGTGCAAAATGCAAATAGTTAATGTGTAAATTAAAACATAAGCTGGAACATGCAATGTGCCTGCCTGACTTTTTTCTATTTTGTCTCCGTGTGTAGGTGTGGTTTGACAGAAGAACAAACTACACTCGTTCACTAGCTGTGATGTCAATGGTTGGGTACATTTTGGGCCTTGGGGACAGGTAAGTGAAATTGTAAAGGTTTCTTTTAAATAAAAGCACAGACTATGTAGGTCTATCCATTCATTCATTGGATCTGTGCTTACGATAACATCTTTCATTGTGATTAGTGCTGAGTTGTAACGATACTATCTTACGGGACCTAATTGCCTGTAGTGCTGAAAATAATGGCAGCACATGGGCTGTAGTGTTTGTGTATTTTGAGTACAAGTAAGTGTTTCCTCCATTTTGAGAATTACATAGAGGACCACAAGTTCTAATTTTGTCCTTTCACTCACAGAATGGGAACTCTTTTTCCATCCATTCTATAAAACAGAAATATTGTTGATTTTTCCCACCAATCTGTGTGCTTGTGTGTGCTTCATGCGCATGAGATGGCAGGTTTTTTGCAAAGTCTGTTTGGACTGTACACATACCTCCAGCTTTCTGGGGAAGAAAGAAGCACCCTGATTAAGCATCAGGTTTTGTTCCTTGAAGTAGCCAAAAGAAATCCAGAAAGTATTTAGTGGCAGAAGTCTTCCAATTCTCCCTCCAAATGGGTTCAGTAAAACTACTTATTTTGCCTGGTGGATATTTATTCTGTGAAGCAGGAACCTCTGGTGCTATGTATGCTCACGGCAGTTGTCAGACACAGACATGAAGTCCCCACAAATACTCCCCAAAGACTGCTCTAGACTTAAACCAAGTGACAGTTAATGTTGGTTTAACTATTAATTTCTTGGTGTTTTTTCTGATCTGCAATGCAGACATGTTCTGGAGGGAAGTATGTACAATCCAAATAGACTGGGCAATAATGAAAAAAAAAAGAGATAAAATGAACAAATGTTTGATTCGGTACATGGCTTACTGTCAAAAGGGGACATCGTAACTTCCAAAATACTGTTGAAGACAATATATTACATTTACGGTCCTTAACGCAAAAAAAACCCAGCTAAACCCTCAAATGTTTTTGTAACAAAAGCTTTTATTCCTGAACTTAAAGGTCTTTATAAGGAAATTTATAAACCTTTGAAAACTGAATTAAAACAAAATTGGAACAAGTCAGCATGATTGTGGTTTTCCTAGTCTGGATTGATTCTATTCTCTTCTGGTGGTAATCTAATTTGCATTACTTCACCTGTAGGATAATTCATTACATTTTTCTATGTTGAAAAAATAAAAAAGCATAAAACAAGTAGAAGAATTTATCCTAACTGAAAAATAAATGTTCATATCCAAGAAATGTACTGATGGCTCTGGTCCAATAGGTTGTTTATCTTCCAAGATGAGAAGATCTCTAACTCCTGAGAGGTAATTACAAAAATAATGTGATAGATGCACTGTCAGGAAGCTATTCTGTTCATCCTGAGATTGAAGATGTCAGATAAGCAAGCTGTTACTGGCTGTCCTCCTTCATGAAGATAAATATCGTTTCAGACTGGAGCTGCTGTGATTTACTTTGGGTTTTTATAATGGTCTGTCACTCTGTTTTTTCTCCTACTCCTTCATCAAAGACACCCCTCCAATCTGATGTTAGATAGACTGAGTGGAAAGATCCTGCATATTGACTTCGGGGACTGTTTTGAGGTAAATCTTTGTATTTGGACGTGAAATTTTCTGTTACGTTTCACATTTTCTGGTGAAACAGAAACGAATCTATAAGCCAGAACAAACTAACCTTGGAGTGCGATCCTGGGCAAGCCCTTTGGCTCTCTTTTGGACTTCACTTTACCTACAGGCAAGATGAAAATAATAGATATTTTATCTCAGAGCCATGTCTTGGGGATTAGCTAACCACTGGAACAAGCAAAGAAGTTCTAACATCACTTCTCCATAAAATTTCTTGAAACTATTTAAGCTGCTGATAGGCAGTCTGTGTTACTTGACACAAGCAACTGGGCACACACTTGAATCTTTCCTCTGTGCTACCAAGATGAGCTAGTTTTTCCCAAAAATTTGTGGAAACTGAGGAACATAAAGCTGGGACTTTATTTCCTATGTGGAATACAACCTTCAAGGTTGTAGCAAAAAAAAAATCCCAATACTTAATAACTCTTAAATAACAAGTTAACTATTAATTTACTAATTCTCCGTCATCATGTGTTTAGGTTGCGATGACAAGAGAAAAATTCCCTGAGAAGATTCCGTTTAGGTTAACAAGGATGCTGACAAATGCTATGGAGGTAAGCATCTTCCCTTTAATATGAAGGGGATTGTTCCTAGTGAAAATGGCACCAATTTCTCAGTTTTTTCCTGTCTTTCTGTTGTGTCTAAACCTCTCCACTCCTCTAAGAACCAAAGGTGTTAATATTTCAGCTGCATTTTCTTTAAGTTAAAATATCTCCTATGATCTCTACAATACATTATAGTGGAAAGCAACTTTTTCATTGATGCAAAAATCCCTGAAATTCCTCCAACTCCTTAGTCCTTCCTTAGTTTCCTCATTTCAAATAGCTGTTTGCATCAACTAGACACAGCCAGCGGTATGGTACTTCACAAAGATCATCTTAATAGCAGATGGGAGCCTCGTTAGTTTGTAATGAACATCGATCTTGTTCTCTTAACGAACAAAGCACAGTGGAAGTGTATTCCAGTTTAAAGCACAAGCCACGTCCTGCTCCCTGAATGTTAGGGTTGGAGTTGCAGCATGGTTGATTCACTTCTTTCTCCTCTGAAGGTCACAGGCCTCGATGGCAATTACAGAATCACCTGTCACACAGTGATGGAAGTCCTGCGCGAACATAAGGACAGCGTTATGGCTGTGCTTGAAGCCTTTGTGTATGATCCATTATTGAATTGGCGGCTGATGGACAGTAAGTGATTCTGGTGTAACAGTGACAGCAAGAGAATAACCGGTCTGATTTCATACAAGAAATCCAGAAGCCTGAAATCCAATGTCTGTCTGAAGCCAGTCTGATTAAATTGTTGGTTTGCAAGTGCTATTTCTGTGTGCACATGGTTTTGGGGATTGTAATGTGAAATTACCACAGTGGTTAAAACCCTTTTGCCCTTAAACACAGATGCCAAACTAAGCTACAAGCAAAATTGTTTAGGTAGTTTTTGTATTAATTGTCATCAGCAGATGGAAAGCTATGTTCAGGTGACATAAAATTTGGAGAAAGAGGAAGGCAGTCAAATCTGTATTGTTTGTGGAGAAATTTCCTATGAAACACTGAAACTCCAGTTCATGCTTTTCAACTCCTTATTTTCTTGCAGCAAATACAAAGGGCAATAAGCGCTCACGAACAAGAACAGACTCATACTCAGCTAGTCAGTCAGTAGGTGAGTAGAAAAGATGGTGTACATCACAAATGTTTAGAGCATTTTCTTAGCAGTGCACGGGACTGGGTAAGTATTTTCAGTCCTTTTCTCAAAAGCAGACAGATAAACAGCTTATCGTTAGCTTTAGACCTGGAAGTGGTGAGTTCAGTACTTTGGCTCAAAAAGCAGATGCTCCTTTACAGTTACATTAACACGCTTTTGGAGCACACAGAAACTGATGTAATCCAGGGCATAAATGAAACATGATAGTTACTTACTTAGCTACCAAGTATTAGTGTGCAAAACCTGGTGAGTAGTCA
Source organism: Balearica regulorum gibbericeps (assembly GCF_011004875.1). Classification (NCBI taxonomy): domain Eukaryota; kingdom Metazoa; phylum Chordata; class Aves; order Gruiformes; family Gruidae; genus Balearica; species Balearica regulorum. Next base: position 5,698,902 of record NC_046204.1, on the reverse strand, counting down.
TCAGACTGAATGTTGAGAGCTTTGCATTGAATCTTAGCAATTGTTTGCTATTGGACTGCAGAATAGGGACATTGTTTCACACAACGGAGAGTTCTACAAATAAACATACTTCCTTGTAGTTCTAGATTAATTGTACGTCATTTCAAAATATCTTTCAATTACACTTTTATACCAAACAGCAGGGGAAAAATAATGTTTGCTCCTGTGATATGCTTCCATTAGTGATAGAGATGTGTGGTACGCTTGGTTGCGGTCAAATATGCTTTTCAAATAAGCCAACAGTTTGTTAGTGTTTCCAGAAGAATACTATTCTATCTGCTTTTCAGCTTCACGTTTATGCTTTTATGTTTTCTTGGGTTTTTTCAATAGAAATGTTGGACAGTGTGGAATTGGGTGAGACAGCCCATAAGAAAACTGGGACCACAGTGCCTGAATCCATTCATTCCTTCAGTAAGTTTTATTGTTGTTTCTATACTGATGAAGAAATTGTTCTTAGGTCAGAAAATTTCATCATGATCCAGACACAATTATATGAGATGGGATAGATATAGTTCCTTGTCAGCGTAAATGAGGAAATATAATTACTTGTGTTCTCAACTCCAGAAAGGAGGTGACAGAAAATGTACTGATATCTGGGTTGGTTTGCTCTCAAAATGGTGTTTGTGGTATTTGAGAAGGGCAGATGTAGCAGCAATACAAATGTTTTTATTGCTCAGATGAAGTCCTAATTCTCTTTCCTACTTCTCTCTTTTAGTAGGAGATGGTCTAGTGAAGCCAGAAGCTCTAAATAAGAAGGCAATTCAAATCATCAACAGGGTTCGAGATAAGCTCACTGGTGAGCATGTTTTTATGTAAGATAAACAAAAAATCTGATGAGATGGATCAGCACTACTTTTAGTGTTTGTATTTTGTGTTAATCGTTGAATTTAACACACTCTGATTAAGTGAATGAGGCGATTTTCTGGGTTTTGTCTTAACACCTAAGGACTGGAGCTTGTGTTTAGATACAGAGGAGGCTGATTTGGAAAGTACAGAGGTGATTGTAACTAAACAGACTTCATATTTTGCATGTCTTGGCTTGTTAGTGGAAGTTGAATTTCTACTGTCCTGACTTTATAGTTTGCAGCATTTAGTTGGGAAATTTTATGCTTTTAAAATTTATAAGAAACTGCCCCCCCACACCTGCCAAATAAAGTACTTGAAGGAGTAGGACCAGGATTCCAGCTACTGGAAAGTTATCTGTTGTTGGTTTTTTACATTATTTGGAGAAGATAAAAAGAAGAAACCGTAATAACAGGGAAAACAGAGTTCTGGGCTCTGTATGCCTTTAGAGGTTCTCCATGTTTGGAAAATTTTGCATTTTATATACTGTAAGGGAAGGGTAGTTAAAAGTCCTATAAGTCCTTAACTTGCCACCCAGAAGCAAGTTATGTTATATGATTTGTGACTTCCATTCATGATTTCTTTTTTTCATCCTTTAATTTCAAAGGTCGAGACTTCTCTCATGACGAAACTCTTGATGTACCCACACAAGTAGAATTGCTCATTAAGCAAGCTACTTCTCACGAGAATCTGTGCCAGTGCTACATTGGATGGTGAGTTTGTCACTCAGCTAACCTTGCAAAATTCTTCTCTAAATAATCTGGGCAGAGGACAGCTAAGGAAAATGTCACTGGTGTAGTTAGTTATACATAGGAGCCTTACCACATGCTGTGTGTGCTCGGGTAAATTTTGCAAGCCTATGAGGGAGATTCCATAGACAGTCCTCTGTAAGAAAGTTGGTTTTGTAAGTACTGACAGGGATTTTAGAACACTTAGACTGTTCAGGCTGATTGCAATTTAAGCATTTGAAATACGTCATGTGGTGGTCACTGATTTCAGTTACTGTGAAGAGCCATATGTTCTAAAGTAAACACAGACAATTTACTGTCACTTTGAGTTAGCTAACTTTGGACTGTGCTTAAGGAATTAGATCTTTTTAGCATTTTTAAACTTTAGTTAGCTGGAAAGAAGCATGCGCATCACCTGTCAACTTTTCCTATACTAAAATGGTGGCTAGTTAGTATGGAATCTCAGTCCTTCTCTGTGTTGCCTTTGTGAAACTCTGCAAGTCAACATCTTTGTTTTCTTTAGGTGTCCTTTCTGGTAACGGAAGATTCCAAACTATCCACAGCCTTTTGTTCTGGAGGCTTTTGCACTCCAAACTTGCTCTTCTACAAACACAAACTGAACGTTGGACTGAAATACAGCCTTTGTCAAATATTTTGAAATGTAAATGAAAAGAGTTATTGTATATTAAAAGTTGGTTTAAGCCAATGTATAGCTGCTGTTGGAAAAACACAAGCTGTCTGAAACACAACACTTGATTTGGGTTTCCAGGACAGCGAAGACTGATTGTACCACAGATGTCTATGGTTCCGCTTGGTCTTTGGGGAACTGGTGATCCATTGAAAATAACTATATACGGGTTTTGACTTACTTTGCAATGTAACTAAGTCATTTGCAGATTAATTATTGCCCTGGTCAGTCCTGTTGGTGTGGATGAGTGAGCTCAGTGTGCTTGTGCAGGAGGCTTCATTTAGGTTTTGGGGGTGAGCTGGATAACTGGAAAGAGAAGCAGAATTTTACCGTTGTTTCATCCTGTTACCTTTTTTCAAACTTGATTCTTGCCCCAAAATTGGAGACTGTGTATCCGCTCCTTACAGTAGTGCAGAAGTCGTGTTTCAGACTAGATCAGGATATCAGAGCAGAGCCACGAATTGAAGACCTTGAGCTGAGCAAAGTCATGCGCCTCTATGCGGATTGATCGGTGGCAAACTGGATGCAGGGTACAAATGAAATACCACTTGGGAGCTTCTCACGGTGTCTGGATTAAAAAGCAGTATTGGGAAATAACTAGGAAAAGTTAGTACTTGGCATAGGAGGCAGATGTGGGGAGAACTGGTCATAACTTGAAACAGAAAATAATGGTTATTAAACATGAGGGTGAAGATAAAGTTATGATTTATGAATTAAACATATTAAAAACAATGCACAAAATACAACAGAGTAGCCATGTTTAGATGCCATGTTGTATTTGAATATTTTTGTGCCAATAAATTACACCAAAATGTAAACATTTTGACTGTGTTCTTGTTTATTCATAAATAGTACTTAGGAAGAGACAGGGAAATGGATTATCTATTTTTTTAACAAAAGTTTCCTGTTGCCATGGATTTGACTTGTCTTTTTCTGCATCGGCTCCGGTGGTTGGCTATATTTCCCTTTTGATAGAAGCTGGAGGCACAATTACCACGACTGAATGACGTCTGTCACTTCGGTAAAAGAAACTTGACCACACAACCCCTAAATTTTAGTTTCCAGCAGATGCGATGTCATCCGTGCGGTAAGAACATCAGCTTTCTTGGTCTCGGAGTCACAGCCACCACTCGAGGGACAGTGTGGGCTGTGTCACTGTCCCGGCCGGGCCTCCGTGGGCTTCCCCAGCTCTTTGTGCCTGTGCTGCGCCCCGAAAGGTGCCAGTCAGGGGCCTTTGGGTGGCAGTGCCCTCTGTCCCCTGGGGTGGCTGCCATGGGAACGGGGCCCCACTGGTGGCTGCTGGGTGGGGAAGAGGGCCCCCAGCCCCCCTACTCCCCCCCACGCCGCCTGGGGGCGCCAGAGAGCAGCCCTGACACCACCTCCCCGTGCGCATGCGTCATCGCCTTGTCTCCCCTTCCCCCCCCCCCGCCACCGCACAATTGCCGCGTTCTCGCGAGAACTTCCGAGCGTCGCGTAGCAGCGGAGGCAACATGGAGGCCGCCGTCGCTGGGGGGAGCGGCAGCGCGGCAGCGGAGAGCCCCGCGGGGCAGGAAGGGCACCGGGGAGCGGCGGGGCGACCCGCGGAGACCGAGGGGAGCAGCACGGTGGCGGGGCTGCTTGGCTTCAACGACGTCGACGCCTTCGTCAAGGTGCGCGGCGATGGGCCCTGGGGGAGCGGGGCGGGCGCCGTGCACTACCGCTCCCGGCGTGCCGCGCGTGGCTCAGGGCGTACCGGGAGCTGTAGTTCTTCCCTGTGGGGGCTGCCTGAGGGCCCCCACTTAAGTAGATGCCACCCGTGGGCAGTCCCCCGCGGGCGCTCCCCGCCATGCGCGGCAGGGAGGGTGCGGGCCGCTCCCACGGGTGCCGGGGACCAGAGCAGCGCGTTGGGGCCTGCTACCGCCCTGGGCTCCGGCCTCTCCTCCTGAGCGCGCTGGGTGGGGGTTTGCTGCCTCCCCACGCGAGTCCCCGACATGCAGAGGAATCGGGAACCTCGTGGGGGCCGTTGCTGGACGGTGGCAACGGGCCTTGTTCCTTGGCTCACGGCTCTTGCCTTCACCTGTGCGCGCTGCTGCTGCTTGCAAGAGAGGGAACGCTTACCGCTTCTCGAGCGGGGAGCGGTGCAAGGGTGTTTTGTTTTATTAAAATAATAATAAAGTGATTCTTTGCGTTCCTACTGATTTAATAAGCTTTCTTTCAGACCTTAAATGCGAGACAAGTTTCAGGTCTTGTTACTAGACTTTCATCGTTTTAAAGGGCTCTAAAAAGACAACGTGAACTGAATGACTGTAAGCTTACTCACGTTGAAAAGCCCCATGATACTATATATTAGAAACACGCAGTGCAAACAAGCTAAGCAAAATGTGTTTCTACCAAATAGTACCTTGGGTAAACGGAGGAACAAAATACTGAAAAAAATTTCTAATAATGTGGTATTCTTGCACAGTATGCTCTTGGCATAGTGGTAGCTGCAACGAAGGCATCTAATGGACTTCCTCAGCCTGGCGATGAGTATGACTTCTACCGAAGTTTCCCTGGCTTCCGAGCGTACTGTGAAACACAGGGTGACTGTCTCCTTCACTGGTAAGGATGCTTTTGTGTCTCTGGGCTGTTGCTAATAGCTTCTAATCCAAAACAGAAGGTAGCACCCTTCTTTGGAGACACCGAACTTGCTATAGATAAAAAGATGTTTTATTTCACATACCTAATTTTAACTACTTCCCTAGCACTTGACAGTTTAAGTAACAAGTTTAAAGAGGGCCTTTTATAATGATTTGGAAAAAGAGCTGTGTAGAGAGCAGAGACTGATATATTAGGCTATCTATTTTAGAAGTTACGTGGTTCATAGGAAATTAATTCTAACTCTTAGGACTGTATGGATATTTCTTCTGCTCACACGATGTTATCTATAAGTACTACATTTGATTTATTTTCAAACTTTAAAGATGTAGAAAGTTAAATGGAACTGATGATTTTGCGTTCAGCATGCCTGCTTCCAAATTGTTAATAGCCGTACTGTTCTTTTGCAAGTATGAGCAGGGTGATGCGATACCATGGCTGCCATAGCCACATGAAAGATCACAGTAAAGTGACAGATCTGGATGATAGATTTGATCTGCTGGTTGACTCCAACGATGTTATTCTTGAAAGAGTGGTAAGCAAATTATTTCTGGATGGTGTTCTTATAAACTGTTGGGTTGCCACAAGTTGTTCTTTCATTGCAAGAATTTCAGGGGTAGTGCTTTCACAGTTACGCTTAGTGTTTCCTCAGTCTGATGGTTTTAATTTTAAAAACATTTCCATGTGCTACAACAGTGGTCACAGCAGCTAAGGCAGATGGGTTATGGCAAAGGGCAAGAAGGTAATATGTGACCTGTGAGGAAACTAAACACAGTTTGACACAAGAACCTTACAACCTGAGAACAAGTCTGTAAAATTCATAGAGCTGCTTCTCTGAGGAAACTCTTCCTACCTCAGTGTTCAACATACTCTTCCCATGTTCGTCTGTCTCGTGTTGCACAGAATTTGGGGAGATGGCTGGGGAAGTATCTGCTTCTGTGACGTTCTTTATTCAGTCTGACTAGAATGGTTGAGTGTGGTAATTTAACAGGTGTTTGGTGTTCACTTCTCTTTTCTGGAATGTAGGGTATTTTATTGGATGAAGCAGCAGGAGTGAACAAAAACCAGCAACCAGTCCTCCCTGCTGGGTTACAGCCCCCACAGACGATTGTTTCCAGCTGGAACCGCAGGGTGAGGCCTCTGCACTCAGTTTGCTGTGTTATCTTTTTTCCTTAGCATTGGCACTATTGATTTTTCCAGTGAAGTTGAGTAATTAAATGTTTTTTCATGTATTTTTACACATCCTAACTCACTCCCTCTTTTTTTCTTTTCCTTTTTATTCAAACTTGGTTCTGGATTCTATGTGCCTTCAATTGCCATTTCAATTTCATGTATGCAACAGCCTTTGTTTTGCTTACTCATATGAGTTCAGGATCCTGATCCAAAGAACTTTCATTCTTAGGTGCTGGACTCACTGCAAAAGAGTGAGTCACTTTTGGGTTTGGGGTGCAACTTTATTCCTCTTAGTATTGGGTAAGACCAAGTAAAAGAAGCTCTGAACATCTGCTAACTCATCTAAGTTTTACCTGTGGCTTACCTTTTTTTAAATAGGCAGCAGAATCCCACAAGAGAAGTCAAACTGAAACCTTCCGGCTGCTTCATGCTAAGAATATCTCTCGACCACAGCTGAAGTTTCGGGAGAAGATTGACAATTCCAATACTCCATTTGTACCTAAGCTTTTTATCAAGCCAAATGCTTTGAAACCTTTGCCTGAAGGTAAGGGGTTTATTTTTTGTTGGGTAACCTATTGAGATTATTTGACCCAAATTTGTCATCACAGTCTAAAGGAGAAATCATTGACTGTAAAAACAGCAGAAGATGGTGACCATTTAGGCACAGTAGGCTCTGTGACTCTGTTGTTTACGTATGTGTAACGTAAAGGTAGGTCAGCATACAGCATCTTCTTGTTGGTGTACAGTAAATAATCTGTTCCCCAAAAATGCTGCTCTTTACCACCATTGAATATGCACAATGAGAGTCACACTGGCACCAGAAGTGGTCTTGACTAGTCTAGTTGGCTTTACAGATACTTCTTTCTAATTAGTTAGGAGTGCGAGGTATATGGTTAGATCAACCTTAGCTTTGGGTGCTTTATCAAAGCTGCCAGCGTAACATCGTATCTTGGCAACGTGACATTCTGCTGCTGCTGATTCATCCTTAGTCTGCACGGATGCAATTGTAATTTTAGTCACTGGAAATGATTGAAAGATTTTACTGAAGATTTTTCAGCATCCTTCCAGGCTCTTGAGCAGATCCACCTTGCGTCTTGCTTAACAACAGCCTGTTAAAACCTAGTAACTGAGTTGTCATTAGAGGTGCAGACAGAAATCTTGCTGACAGCAAAAGCTGCAGGTCTAAATTGTTAAGATTTTTGATACTTCATGGTTTTAATAGGATCTTGTGGTGGGTGGAGGGGAGAGACTAGTAGGCTGAGAACATGTTATGTGTGGGATCCAGTCCAGTTGTTCCGTATTGGTTGTTCAGCCCTCACAAAAAATGGACGGGAACGAAAGGAGCGCCCCGAAGACTTGGATGTACCAGCTGCTTTGGCAGACTTCATACACCAGCAGAGGACGCAGCAAACTGAGCAAGACATGTAAGAAATTAAACTGACAGCAAGGTGCTTGGAGTACCATTGGTGAACGTGCACTTGTGTGGTCCCATTGTGCTGATGCTATTCATGTGTGACAGCTCTGCATGTGTTTGTGTCTGCACGCTACGTTGCGTGTGATTTGCTTTAGACATCTGCAGTTATTTTAAACCTATGTTTAATAAGGGACAAAATTTTTACTCAATAAGGAAACTGCCATAGCTCTCAAAGTCTTTGTGCTCTGGCTTCGTAAAGATGACTGAAATTTCCTCTGTGCCTGTCTTCCTGATTTCCACAGGTTTGCTCACCCTTACCAGTATGAACTGGAGCATTTTTCTCCACCAGATGGAGTTCTCAAGAAACCAGAACCCCAGGTTGGTGCCCACATTAACTTAAACTTAGTGCAGATGCAGTAAGTTTACAGCCAGCCATACTTGATGAATTTCAGAATTGAGGGTGGAGGTCAGGGCTGGGAATTGACAGAAAACATACCATGTCTAATAATTTGCTTTACCAGATGTACAGGCCCATCAAGGAAACACCCTGTCATTTTATCACCACACTGGATGAGCTGGTAGAACTAAATGAAAAGCTTATGAACTGTAAAGAATTTGCTCTGGACTTGGAGGTAATCAGATTGCCTTTTGTGTTTAAAAGTTGCATGTGTACTATTAGTACCTAGGAGACCATTATAGTCTTCTAGTCTGTTTTGTAGTCTTCTTTTTCTCCTGCTTTTTGTACTTTCTGACATGGAAAGACAGGTCATGACCCTTCTAGATATTATCTAGAAGATCGAATTAAACTGTGTCTGTATTATAAGTTTTCCAATGGGCAGTACTGGCTGCACACTTCATACTGAATTTATTTCAATTCCTCCCATGTTTTTTTATGTCATGTTACTGACTGCAAAGAGAAAGCTTGCTCATCTAATTGTCTTTTGCTTTAAGAAGTCCTCTGTTACTTTTTCTTCCTTCATTTGGGGTCTGTTTGTTTTATGGTATTACTTCTGTAATGGATCCTAGCTTACATCTCTTCCATGTTGTTCAGCACCATTCCTACAGGAGCTTCCTGGGCTTGACATGTCTGATGCAGATTTCCACCCGAACAGAAGACTTCATTATTGATGCACTGGAATTGCGCAGCGACATGAACATTCTCAACGAGACCTTCACAGACCCTGCGATTGTGAAGGTCAGCTGCCAAATTCACCAATTCACCACCAGAATTCATTATTATTATTGTCGTCGTTGTTGTTGTTCAGCTACCAAATTCACCAGTTCACCACCAGAATTCATTATTATTATTGTTGTTGTTATTATTATTATTTATTATTATTTTCATCCCTTAGTTTGAGCTTTATTATAGTTAAGAGCACACTGTGTGCTCTGTCTTGGTCACTTGGCTCTGCTTTCATTGTAATTTGTTCATGTGCCTGTTTCCTCAATGAAAGTGGGGAGTGACTTGCCAAGTCCACTCATTTAGTAGTTCTGCACTTAACAGTGAAGGACAGAGAAAAATCTGGTCCTAGACACATGAATGTGAAACCACAGAACTGCCAGCCTGGAGTAGAAATGTTCTTCATGTCGTTCTCAATTTGTTTTGCTTTTCAAGGTCCTTCATGGTGCCGATTCAGATGTGGAATGGCTGCAAAAAGACTTTGGTCTGTACTTGGTGAACATGTTTGATACTCACCAAGCTGCTCGTCTCCTCAATCTTGGCAGACATTCTTTGGACCACTTGCTAAAGCTGTATTGCAATGTAGATGCTGACAAGCAGTACCAGCTGGCTGACTGGAGGATACGGTAAAAACTGACCCCTTAAATGGGCTGGAGCTGCAAGGTAGCGCTTATCCTTGTTTGTATTGTTAGAGCAGGAGCATGTTTCTAGTTGCAAGCCCCATAGTTGTAGGTTGGTCTCAAAGTGAACGAGCACAGCATTTACTTGCTGTGCTTTAAGTTCTTTTATGACTGTTATGTTTTCCCACATTTCTTTAGAAAATGTGTTCTTTTGGGAAGATCGGGGAGGATTAAGTAATAGAAAGCTCCTGGAAGCTGAGTTTTTAGGAACAGTGCTTAACCACTGCAGTATTATGGAGAAAGTCAGTATTTGTTCCTCTAGAACCCCCACAAAAACATTCAGTCACCCGAGCTAAGTAGCGAGTGTGCTGTTGGAGCAATGAGCTTGGCTATGCAGATGGACCCCGCACACCACAGAGATCCCAGGCCTACTTTATGTAGGCTCTGCAGAGAGAGAAGAGTTATGACAAATACCATAGCAAGCAGTTCTGCCATCTCACTTAGCCACACGGCAATCCTGCTGTCCGGCATGTGAGCAAGATGCCACCTGAATTGGAGAGTGCACAGCATATTACTGCAGTTGGCCAACAAATCCTTCAGTAAGGACACAGAAGAATTTCCGTATTAGTTCTTGACGTGTTTTACGTGCAGTTTACCCTAATATGCCTTGCAAGAGGGAAATGACAGCTTAGTGGGGCAACTGAAATATATTAGTGTAATTTTGGCTCTTTTTCTAGCCCTTTGCCAGAAGAAATGATTCAGTACGCCCGTGACGACACTCACTACTTGCTCTACATCTATGATAAAGTGAGGGAGGCGCTGTGGGAGAGAGGGAATGAGCAGCCCACTCAGTTGCAGGTTGTGTGGCACCGCAGCAAGGACATCTGCCTGAAGGTAAAGCTTCACCTGGTTGGATTACCTGAATCAGAGTATGGGCTTAGCAGGACAGAAAGTCCTTTGCCTATTCTACGTCTGTTGCGTACACACAGGATTTTTTTTCCTCTGCGTGTGTCTGAAAACAGCTGTGTAAACTCTGACTCAGTTGTGTGCAGGCACTTGTTTCACTAGCTAAAATCCTTAGATTGTGATGCCTTCTTCCTGTTTCCTGAATGCTAGCACTTCTTGGCCTCCCGATGCTTTCAGGTGTGTCTTTCCCAAGAGCAGGGTTACGTTTCCAGTTCTGCTGGACATTCCTCGTCTAATGTAGTAAAAGTGTGAAGATACTGTATGTCTAAAGCTGCTCCTGGAGCTGGTGAAGGTGGTTTTCCCCTAAAAATGGATGAGATTTATGTTTTTCAGGGATAGGCTTCTACCAATAGTTTAGGGTTAAAACTCCAAGGCACATTGTACCTGAGTTTATTCAGTTCCCTGTATCTGTGTGAGATTCTGTCTTGGTGAAGCAAAGCAAACTTGAAAGCACAAATCTGATACTGATCACAAGTGTTTCTTTTTTCCTGTCCAGAAATACATCAAGCCCCTCTTTTCAGATGAATCCTACCTTGAGCTCTACAGGAAGCAGAAAAAACATCTCGACACACAGCAGCTAGCGGCATTTAGGTTGCTGTTTGCATGGAGAGACAAGATTGCACGTCAAGAGGATGAGAGTACAGGGTAGGAAGTCTTTTGTTACAGACGCTGGCTTAATAGTCTCTTGGATTGTGCCCCTCTGCTCCTCGCCAAGGTGGATCCACCACTTTGTTACCTATAGAAATTGGTGTCCTACCTCGGGCTGCTTTTTACACAGAAGTCCTGTTATGTTAGCAGTAAATTTTTACAGGTATCTAGATCAGCCCTATTTAAATTCTTTTTAACTGATTTCATCTTTTCAGACCTTGTAATTGGGGCAGACTTGTGCACTTTGAAGGTATTTTTAAGAGTTTTTAACATTCTGTTACATTCACACCGCCTCTTTGTGTTGTAGATACGTGCTACCAAATCATATGCTATTGAAGATAGCAGAGGAACTGCCAAAGTAAGTTTTGTTCACCCTTGAGGAGTCTTATTTGATTTTAATACCCAGGAAAGTCATTTCCTAGTGTGCAATTACTTCTGCAGTTGGTCCTATCAATACTGCTTTTCTCTATAGTTCTTCAGTTCAGAAGAGAAATAAATAGCAATGTTCCTCCAGAAGCCTCCAGACTTCTGGGATACATCTCTCTGATTTTATTCCACTAATAAAACACATTCCTTTGCATTGCTATATGTCACATGTCCCTCTTGAGATTCCTACAGTATTACAGAGCAAGAGAGGGATGAGTTCCCCCCTAACATTTATTTGGGGTTTTTTTCCTAAAGAGATTGGGGGTGGGAGTAAGGGACAGATCCCTTAAAACGCCCAATTTATACAACATTTTCCTCAAACACTTGGCACTCATTATCTAATATCCATACTTGAGAATAATAAAAATGCAACTTTAAATGCAAGTCCACTGCTGGGCTCAACTTCTATAGATGAATATTGAACAAGGAACGAAATGAAGATGAGGACAGACAGGCAGACCACAGAAAAGATAAGTGAGAGAACTGAGTTAATGGTTTCCCCTTATCTGCACAAACCTGGTACAGGTTTTTCATCACAGAGAATAAACTCGGACAGATTAATCTGACTTGTCTTACTCTGACACAGTAGGACCGTGGTTATATCTGGTTGCACGTCCTTTGAATGCAAATGCCTGACACCTTGGCCATAAATACAGCACACTGAATTCTTCTCATCTCTCTTTAGAGAACCCCAGGGCATCGTTGCTTGCTGTAATCCAGTCCCACCACTAGTTCACCAGCAGATTAATGAATTGCATCTTCTCATTCAGCAGGCCCGGGAGATGCCTCTTCTCAAGGTAGGAGTAGCTCGTACCACACAAGAGACTCCTCGCTTGCTTTCCATAAGCCAGGGACTGGAGCTAAATGGTGACCTATGATGATGTGTATGACAAAGTTTGCTTTTTGAACAGCCTGAATATAGTGTTCTGTAGTAGAGCACAAAGATATATTACAACTTCTTGCCTGTCTATTGTCTGCTGAGTACTGGCTTACACACAGTGTAGTTTCCTGGAGAACTAGAGCAGTGAAAGGCGACACTACTTGAACAGGGTGCAGTTGTTTGTCTTACAATGTACGTCATGTTTGCCTGTGTGAGGAAGAACCAGACCTTGTGGAATTTGTTGGCCATGTAAATGGATTCATAAATCTTTTACAGCTATGGTGGAGCAAAAAAAAAACCTCCTAGGTGTAAAAGGTTCATTACTTAAAATATATCATTAGCATGTTAATAGTAATACAGTCTTCCTCTAGTGAAACAAAAGCCATTTGTGAGCATGAAGGTGTCCTTTCTGTGTGAGGTGTTTAATGTATCCGTATGCAAACACTGCGGGAGAAGAAGAGAAAATGTAATTTTATTAACCTACCAGCTTGTAATAAATGTGTTGAAAACATTGATAAGGAGGCCAGCCTAGAAGAAATAAGGCAGGTGCATTTAAGTGACTTATCTTTCTCTCCCATTCTAGTCGGAGATTGCTGTGACAGTCAAGAAGAGAGAACCTCCAGTCAGCCCTGAGGTACCGTTTGCATAATATTTGTTACCTAATGTATTAAGCCTTAAACTCAGAAACAAATGCAGCAAAACACTAGCTGCTAGGAAACTGTTTATTCTCATCCATTTTACAGTTGTCTCTGCTTTAGGGTAATGTTACTTTTCTGTGCTCAACTCATAACATTGCCAGCTGTAAATGGGCATTTTATAAACCACCATAGTAGCAGCACTTAAGGCTCCATCAGCAAATGCTCCAGCTGCTGGACAGTTTCATGTCTGTTAGTCTGTATTGACTGATTTGTAAGAAGGAAGGTTTCAGATGAGTGTCTAAGGCTGACTCATTTATTTGCCTCATGCATGTGAAGTAAAGCATCTCCATTAGCCAGGGGATGTTTGCGCAGATATCCTTTTGATGCCAGATGCAATATGCTCTGGCAGGTGAACTATATTAAGAATATTCAGTCTCTGAATTTCACTCTTTTATTTGAATTTTCATTAATGTGTGTCTGCAATATGTGAAAGCATACACAGATCATAGTCTATTAATGGTGGTTTTAATTTGAATCTCTCTGCAGAGGCTGGAGAATACCTTCTTTGGACCACATGACAGTTCCCGGATTCCTGTGGATGATTTTCGGAACAACTCAGCCTTAGGTAATTTGGACTTAACCTAAAAACCATACTAATAATTACATGATGTGGCTTTGATATGGGGAAAGAAGCAGCCCTGAAGAAACTTTCAGTGAAATCTCATTACACAAAAGAGCAGTAAAATATACAAGTATCTAATAAAAATATTGTCTCCTTTTCATGTAGAGCCCGCATTAATTTTGGAACATGGTTGTCTCTTTTCAGACAGTAAGGAGACAATGGATATTCAGTATGTTCAGCCAGAGTCAACGTGTCTTGTTGCTACAGCCACTGTCAGCATATTCAGTGTAAGCAACATGTTTGTGATAGTGTCAGTATTTAACTATTAGAAAACATACTTAATAATCTGATAAAACTGTGTGAAAGTGTTGCAAGAAATAGTAAAGTGGGACATGCATGAAAATGGTACTGGCTTCCTGTCAAGTATATGTCATAACCCAGACAACGAGGTTAGGAGGCCAGCAGGTTAATTACATCTCTGGAGGGTTACTGACATCACTGGAGTTTCAGATAAAGTGAGAAATACCATGCATGGAATGGCAGTAGCCAAAACCAAAAATTAATGTTAGTATTTCTTCTTTTTTTGTTTGTTTGTTTTAGGAACGTGACGAAGATGAAGGAAAGAAGGCCTTAACCTCTGCACAGCAGAAAGCCCAGCGTATAATGGAGTCCTTTGAAAATCCATTTCGAATGGTAAAAGCTCCCAATACATACTTGTAGTGGGACTCACAAACTACCTAGTGTAGAAGATGCTCTGAGCTGTGATACAGCATCAGCTGCTGCTCTCTTACTGGAATTGAGAGAGTGTCCTCTTGCAAAGCGCGCACATGTGGACTTGTTTTCAAAACACATTGAAATGCCTCTTAGATATCTGTCTTTCTACATAGTAAACAGACTATGGGTTTTTTTAATCAAGTTTGAGGGTTTTTAAATTTGCATCACATTTTCATTTTTACTTTCTAGCTAGAGTTAGTGAGCTGATTTTACTCTTCTAATGAATCAGAAGAACAATAGAATACTTTCTTATAGATTTGGAGTGGCAAATTACGAGAAATAATATCAAACCAACTTTTTCTGGTGTGTAGTTGGGAGTTGGTTTTTCATTTTGTTTGGTTTTCCTTTAACATTTCTCTTGGTCATAGCTGTGGTAATTATTCTTTTTCCAAAAGGTGATCTATCTGTAGAATGTTTCTTAAATACAAACTTTGTGATTCGAAACATTTTAAGTAGCATTTTAGCAATGAGCTAAATATCATGTGCTATGTTTAAAGCAAAATGGTTTTTTCCTCTCTACAGTACCTACCTTCAGAACAGAATTCTGCATATGTCTCACAATCTGCAAAGTTTGACCCATCATCAAAAATTTATGAAGTAAGACTCATGCTAAAATTTCCTGCCAAGTACTACAAAAGAAACAAATAAGTAGATTATTTTCCTTTGGGAACCCCAGCAATAGGATTATTTTTTTTTCTCTTTGAATTCTCCTTAGGCAAAGAATCTTAAGTTTTGAGAAACTTGACAGTTTTCTGCATCTGTAGTTCATTGTTTCTGTAGCATTTGTATCCTTAGAAGAGCCAGGGATTGGAGACTTTCCACTGTATGTTCCCTGTCGGTCAAAGCTGCAAACTACTGCTGAAGCCTGTATCTGCTGTTGTTCTCATGGCTTGTATGTAGCTCAGAACTTTTAAAGCACATGGTTTTACTTTACCTGCTGCAGCAGATCTTAATCTCTTTTACAATCCAATTTGATCTTTTGTACTCTTAATGAAGACCAGCATGTGGTAGCAAGTTTATGAACTCCTTTTTGCCATAAAACTTCAAAGAAAGTGATCCCAGGTAATTTTTTTCATTGCAGATCAGCAATCGATGGAAGTTGACTCGGACAGGAGTACGGAAGGAGTCCAAGGATGAAACTAAAAAGAAAGCAGCCCAGCAGTCAGGTACAGCCATTCTTCCCTTCCCCAATGCACATAGCTTGTTTCCCAATTACAAGAAAACCTTAGATGATGGATGTCCTGATGGATAAGATAGATCGCTTGACAAAGATTGTACTCTGTTTGGTTTGAGACTTGCTACCACCTGGTTTGCTTGCCTATTCCAAGCTCCTTGGTAACTTACTCCTGCCTTTTACAGTAATGCTGCTTTGTTTCCATAGCTGCTCGTGACCAGGCACAGAAGGTGTATAAAGAGGCAACAGAAACTATTGTGTCTGTTCGTCAGCAAGCTGTGGTATGTCATTTATTTCCCTACTTCCAGCCTTTGCCCCTTTTGACCTTTGTAACATAGTTCAGAATGAAACCCTGAGCTCTATAACTCTGAAATACCTGAATGGCAGTCTTTTGATAACAGTCTCTCTGTGGTTCTGGCCTGTGTGTAGCAACAGGCCCCTAGTAACTGTACTGTGTGCATCCTCGCATCCCTCCATATCTTCAGTAGGGAACATTTTCCACTGCTGCACTTCTCTGCTCCTCACTTAGTTTCCCCCAGATCTGCCTGTGGGGCCACAGCAGATCTCAGCCTTCAGTATCCTGTGAAATGACAACTTGGCTTTTCATCTGAGAAGTCCCTGCTGTGAGGGGGGGGTGGAGGGGAAAGCCATTTAGGCCCAAAGAAGACGACAGTGTTTTCTCCCTGCGCTATTCTTGCCACAGGCAATAGCTGCCACTGGGACCTAGGTCCATTGGGCAGTTCATCTGTATGCTGGTGTTCATGCCTGCACAGAGATGCTTCATTCTCCTCTCCTGAACTTGTCCTTGTTTCTATTCTGTGGGTTGCTTTCACAGCAGGAACAAGCTAACAAGAAGAGGGGGAGAGTCACGAGTGAAACGGGAGCAGAGTTGCCAAAACAAGAGAAGAAACGGCCAAAACCCTCCCAGCAACCAGAGGAGCTGGAAGCAGCGAAGCAGTTTACCCCCTTTGATTACAGCAAGTCCAACTTCAAAGTGTTTGCGGGTAAGATCTGGATCTCTTGCTAGAGTGCTGCAGGCTGTGGAAAAATGTTGCCAGCTGAGCCCTGAGAAGGCTGTGTGTGAATGTAGGTGCCAAGGCAGTACAAACTGTTACAATGCACTTACAGTAGGGAAATAGTAAAAAGAAATTAACTTGGGGAATGTACAGTTTAGTATCCTGTTTCTGATTTGGAAACAAAATCCTGAAACCGTCGGCCAAGGGGATTGTGGATACGTATTTTGCTGCTTTTCTCTGTAGAGAAAGTCATCTGTTTAATTGGACCCCGGGATCTAGGAGGCAAAGGAGATTTGACTCCTTTTGTAACATGTACTGAAAAGCATCTCACAGAGACTGTTGTGGTTTTTATTGTCAGAGGGACACCGTGGAATGTACTGTTCTTTCTGGAAAATTTTAGTGACAGCTTCTCTCGTCTCCCCCTTAGGAAGCAGCAAGTCGAAGCAGTCGCCACAATTTGATCCTGCCAAGCAAACTTACACAGGCAAGGTACGGGCATGCCATAAAAAAAGGAACAGAAATGTTGATGGTAGTATGTACCCAGCTGGGGACTCACTGGGAAAGATAGATTATTTTTTTTCTGCAGAATGTTCCCTGACAGCACTTGATACTGAAGTGCAGCTTCCAGTCACGAGCTGTTACTTTGTATTATAGCCTCTTCCCATTCAGGAAGAGCTTTTTTGCAGCCCCTCAGACTCTCTTGTTATTTCCCACCTCTTCATACAGCCATACATCACAGGTGCAACACTTAGACCACAGCACAATGCCACAAATTCCCAATAGCAAATTCAAGGCACTCCCAAAAATCTCGCAGTCAGTCCAGTTATTCCAAGCCGTGGCAGGTTTGCATGTTGCCCACGTTCACCACCACGTGCTGTCGTTAGGAAAACAGTCTCGGCTCAGAGAATTTTCACTTAAATTATTGCTAATTGAGATTGAGAGAATGAAGAGAAGAAAGAAAACATTAACAATCAAACACATACTTGGGGAAACCTGTGACCAGCACAGGGCAGTTCCTGTGTTGTCGTTGTCCCCCAGTTCCAGGTTACCTAAAACCCCGCATGTATACCCTGCATAGCGCTCATGCTTGGAGCATTTGGGTGCTGGTACGTGATGTCACACGAGTGGGGATTAAGGCATGAAGTAATAAGGTGTCCATGTGTGAACTCGGTGGGCGCTCAAACATTAATTTTAAGTTCTGAAGCTCATTTCTTGCATTTCAGCCTCTTTCCTGTGCATGCTGCCTTCCTGGGTGTTTAACTGGAGGGCAACCAGGGGGCATCTTAGATATTCATTAAAAATTGTATTTTGGAAGCTGAACAAGTTTATGCCCAGTAGTGTAGTAAACAGTTTCCTGTGCAATCCCTCTCCTGTGTCAGTTGAAACTTGTTTCAAGAGAGAAAAAGAAACCGATTGGCGAATTTGGGACAACCTGTACAGATCTTTCTGTCTAGATGGGTAAGATTTGTTGTCAGTGTGGTGTTGTGCCTCACATGTCAAGGTTAGACCAGTAGAACAGCACTTCCTCAGATGCATTCAGCACATATGCATGTAAAGAAGTCCTAAAACATAAAGCTGACAGTGTAAATGAGCAGGTTCCTTGAAGTTGGAGGGACCTGAGAGCACCTGAATACACTGTATTTGGCAGGTACCTCACTGCAGTGGTGATGATGTTTGTTTTGTTTTCTTTTCTTCTGTGCAGAAATTTGCTGGAGCTAACAAACTGCACCAATCTGGAAACCGAAGCATGTCCTACCTGGCCGGGAAAGCTGATCGGTTTGTTGTCATCTCCTCTCATCTCGGTGGTGGGGTATTCACACCTGTGCCCTGGAGCTACGGGCAAAGCATAGTTAATGTCCTCTGTTACTGTGGGAGCTTAAGCACATGTTTAATGGGAGGAGGTTGCGTAACACCTACTCATGTCCTTGACGTCAGTTTAAAGGAAAAAAGAAAAGGAAAAAAAAAAAGCCTTAGTCAGGATTAATGCAATCAAAGACAATTCTGGGTGGAAAGTTCGAAATGCTGAGGTAAAAGTTTGTGTAAGAGACTTGGGAGTGGCTTTCTTTGGCCACAAAGGTAGAGGTGGGGAGAACATTTGCCTAGCTTGGGAAGAGGATAAATAACAGTGCTGCCAAATCTTGAACAGTCTTGTTCTGAATAGGTGCTTAATGAGTAGCTCATCAGGCTTAATCCACATGTATTATTTAATCATAAAAGAGCAACACTCCGTAAGGGCAGCATCCGAGGGAGAGAGGTTGTGTCTGCATCATCACCCTTTCTCAGTAGAATTGTTGTAACCTTTCAAAGGTTTTCAGTCTTAAGTGAATTTAGAGCAAGAGTTAAAGTCTTTCTGTAACTGTCTTTTTGCAGGGGTTCCAAGCACCACTGGCCAAAGAGATAGTCCTCATCACAGGACCTGCGGGAGTTGCTGTGAACGAAACAATAGTCAGAAGTATTGTCACCATGAGAAGGCAAATACTGGTCATTGAGCAGTTTTTGTACAGAAATGTTTTTAAACCCATTAAACCCCTTTTTTTCCGAAAGGAAAAACATCTTCACTGATTTAACTTTTATTATGTTTACATTGGGGTTTTTCTAATTATACTCACAATGTTGCTTTGTTTCCAATTTTGAAAGTTTATCCTGTGTCCTCAGCCACAGCCTAAACTTGTCACTTCTTGGAGTTGCTTGATGTCCAGAACCAGCATGTCAGTGGAGAGGAACCTCTTGGCATCTCCAAAGCCAGCATGAAAAGAATAGAGAGATTCAGTAGATGTGACTCAAACCCCAGCAGTCCAGAGGAGGAAATAAGGCCAGACTGTCGTTTAGGTTAGCAATAGCATTAGATAGGAGGTGAAAACACAGAGTGCAGTATTGGGTTGGGGAAAGCCAGTGAGGTTCTGGGCTGCAACTGAATCTCAGTACAGCTATACTAACATTTCATAGTTTTAAATACCCACAGTGAGTTATCCTGAAGTCTTTGTAGAAAGAGTAGCAGCCCATAATTTGCTGGATGGCAGAGCGTATTCTAAATGCTGACAGCTGAAGGCTGGTAAAAAGGCTGCTGTGAAAGAGGTAAGCAACTTAAGTCAGGAGTACTGGAGGGTCGGGCTGATGGCTTTGCTTGGAGCCATATTAAATCAGTGGCGAGCTGCTTCCTGGATGACTGGTCGCTGAGCAGTGGATCTTGCTGCCTTTCCTACAGGCCCTGTCTTTACTCTGCAATTCCCTTTTCTGGCTAAGGATTTTCCATTTCACGCTCACCTGTTTGGGCAATGACAGAATTTACTTCTCTGGCTGTTGGGCTAGGGGCAAGGACTGAGTGGGTGGTCGTAAAAACTGCCCTCTCCATTCCCAACCCCAGGGCTTTATTTTACAAAGACTGTGAGGAGGTTTGGGCTTTTGTTAGTTTTCAATCTTTTCCTGTATTTCTGGGGACTAGGGAGTGGAAGGAACAGAGGAGGGTTTTTCTTCCTTAGGTATTTTAGTATGAACAGTGCCAACCAAGCAGCATTGTAACGGTAGAACAGAGTCCCTTTCTGCTCATAAAATCTGCTTGCATGGCTGAGTGCTGGAGAATGTTTTTTTGAAAAGAGGCAGTTAAATAGTGATTGTCTCTGAGTGCATTTGCAGAGGCTGCCAGTTCCCCTTCCTGTCAGCTTTACCACTTCTGGTAGTTCCATAATTCAAGAACAAGTAACTCTTACCAAGAGCCCGTTGGCTGCAGAGAGATTAAAATTTCTGTAGTGTAAGTCCTCTACTTAAAATTCCATGCAAGGTGACATTTCAAGGATTATTTTAATTTTAGTCTTTTTCTGGTTTCCCTTTATGGCTTACCGCCATGGGTTTTAAAAATGCCTTTAATGGCAGCGACTAGGAAATCCATGCGCGCTTTATTCACCTGGTTACACCTGTGAAGGGGATGGAGTTGTAGCACTGGAATCCCACGCTCTAAGATGGTTTTGCGCTCACCCGGCAGTTTGTTCGGGATCTTTGGGTAACCCGGTTGCAGAACCGCTCCCGGTGTAACCTTGGTGCGTTTCTCCCGCAGTCCGCGTGTTGTAACGGCACGAACACTAGCGAGGAATCTGCTTTCACAACGGCTAACCCTCAGACATCCCGAGGAGGCTTCCCTCCCCCCCCCGAACTGTTAGTCACTCGGGTTATGCCGGCGGCGGAGCTCTGCCGAGCGCTCGGGCAGCGCCTCGTCTTCCGCCCGCCCGCGCCCGGTGTCTTTGTGGCGCGGAGGGCGCCGGCGGGGCGAGGGGAGCCGGCCCGGCCCGGCCCAGGCTGGGGGGTGCGGAGGGCCGGCGGGCCGAGCCGCGGCGGGGAGGGGGGGGGGGGGGGGGTAACGGACGCGCCCTTTCCCCGCCGGGGCGGGGGCGGCTCCGGCTGCGGCTCCGCTCCGGGCGCGCCGCCCCACGTGGCCCCGGGGCGCCGGCCGTCCTACCCTGCTGGCGCCGGCGTCATCGCCGCCTTGGGCCAATGGGGACGCGGCGGCGAGCGGCCCGCCAATAGGGACGCGGCGGCGCACGCTGGCGGCCGGGGGCGGGGCGGCGCGTGGGCCCCTCTGCTCGGCTCCCGCGCCGGCGGGGTCAGGCGGTGGCGGCGCGCAGGTGCCCGGCGGGGGGGGGGGGGCGGCCGGGCCGGGATGGAGCGCGGCGCGGCGGCGCTGATCCGCGAGGGCTGGTTCCGCGAGACGTGCCGGCTGTGGCCGGGACAGGCCATGTCGCTGCAGGTGGAGGAGCTCCTGCACCACCAGCGCTCCCGCTACCAGGAGATACTCGTCTTCCGCAGGTGCAGGGCGGCCCGGGGCGGGGGCGGGTGGAGCGGCGGCGCTGAGCGCCATGCGGCGGGGCCTGGCGGCGCTGGGGGGGGAGCGGGGGAGCGCGGCCTCGGGGCCCCGGGGCCCGGGCCGGCTCCAACCCCGCTTCCCCCGCTCTGCCCAGCACCACCTACGGCAACGTCCTGGTCCTGGACGGGGTGATCCAGTGCACGGAGCGGGACGAGTTCTCCTACCAGGAAATGATCGCCAACCTGCCGCTCTGCAGCCACCCCGACCCCCGCAAGGTGAGTCGTCCCCCGGCCCCCTCCGCGCGGGGTCTCCCCAGCCGGGGCCTGCGAGCCGGCCCTGGGGCCCGCAGAGCGGCCCCCGTCTCCCTCCCAGCCGGCCCCTTCGGGGGCTGCCGCGGCGAGAGGCTGGCGGGGGCCGTCGCTTCTGGTGCGCCTACGCCCGGCGCTTGACAGAGCGTCGCAGGCGGCCCCCCCCCCCCCGGAGCGCATCTCCGAGCCCCCGGGGCAGGACGGGCCCGGACGGCTGCGGGGTTTCAAGCCGTCCTCTTTAGGCCGCGCCGTGGAAGTTGCCCCTTGAGCCGAGCCCGCTGATGGCCGGTTTTCTGCCCTCTCCTCTCCCAGGTGCTGATCATCGGTGGTGGCGACGGGGGAGTGCTGCGAGAGGTGGTGAAACACCCGACCGTGGAGTCCGTGGTGCAGTGCGAAATCGATGAGGTGCGTTGGGGCTCCCGGCTGCGTGGAAGTGCTCCGGGGCTTCAGTCAGACGGGCGGGCTGCCCAGCGAAAACCAGCCCTGCTTCACAGCATCCACGGGAGCTGCTGCCTCACCTGCTGTCCCTTGTCAGCAGCGAGCGCGTTTGCTGCCGGTTCTGCTGGCGTGACACTGACAGCGCCACCTCTTTGCCTTACGAGTCATCTACGTGGCAGCTGGCTGCCTCTTTCCTGTGATTTCTTTCACACACGTACGGTAGAGGCCCTTCCAGGCCAGCGTGGGGTCTGGAGAAGGAGAGCTCTGGCTTGCTGAAGGTGCTGCTTTTCCCTCTTCCCCGCTGCAGAACAGACTGCCGCTCCTGCCAGGGGAGGGTGGTCACTTGGTTAAGCAGTCCCCTGTGACTGAAAGCAGGAAATAAGCGGGGGGGTGGGTGTGTACGTGTTTCTGTAATAGATGGGCTGGTCCTCCTCCTCTCGGTCAGTTTGTTCTGATGTTTTACTTTCTTAGAAAGTCTTGCTGTCTCCTCAAAGCGAGGCTGCGTTAGGGATAGGAAGCGCTGCTGTATGAGACTGTACTCTGTCTGCCAAGCTAAGTAGCCATATGTGCCTGGTTTTGAACAAGCACTGCCTGACACCAGCATATTTTTTTGTCTCTGCCAGCTGTGAGAAGCTGGTAGCGTTCAGTACAGTTACTGGGCCTAGGGTAGCGGCTGTTTAACCGTTTTAGAGAGAAAACTGTCTCTTACGGAGGAATTGATAGACCAACTGTAAAGCAAAGGTGGGGATATTTCTCATTTTGCATCTAGAAACCTGTTGGCATGGTTTTATTTAGGAAGGAAAAAAAAGAAGTCTTTAGTTGACATCACCTCTGCAAGCAATGTCCGCAGGGAAAAGAGCACAAAGCAGTCAGATCTGTAATCATATTCTCGTAGTTCCTCAGGGAGCTTTTGAAGCTCCAAGTTCTTGTTGAGTTTGGCAAGGACAGACCAACAGTGTCACTGAACCCTGAGGCCATAGGAGAGGGCTGCGTGTAGCTCGTTGGCTGAAGATGCTGACAGCTCTTGAGGATCTAGCTAGCGAGTGGGATTTGTGCTGAAGGCATGGAAGGAAATGACTCATTGTGCTGTTCTTTCAGCTGCAGCTGTACAGTAGCCTGAGAAGTAGCTCCTTGTAGTGCCCACTGACCCACTTGTGCTCTCTGTGTTGCAGGATGTGATCCAGGTATCTAAGAAATACCTCCCAGGGATGGCAGTGGGGTATTCCAGCGCTAAGCTGACCTTGCATGTGGGAGATGGTTTTGAGTTCATGAAACAAAATCAAGAAGCCTTTGATGTGATTATCACGGACTCATCTGACCCCATGGGTAAGAATTTTGGCCATAAAAGGGTACTGCTTTCCTCACTCCTCCTGTTACCTTCTGCCTACCTCCTGGAAGTAATGCCAGCCTGCCCGGGCTCCTTTCAGGTGTAAAAAGACTGTCACTGACTTGGTTCTTTTGGTAGAGAAAGGGAAGGATGAATACCAGAAAATTGTACTAGCAAGGCTTCAAGCTAGCTGTCGCGTTTCTGTCCTCAAAATTCAACTCCAGCAGCTATTGCTTCTGGCAAAGAGTTGATCCTTGAGTCCAATAATCCCATGGGGGATGCAGCATCACGCTGGCAAAGACAGCTTTGCATGTGCGCCTGCTAACGAAGCAGCAGCTCATGTGCTGTTGGTGTAGCTACCTAGCCTAAAGATGGCTATAGTGAGCTTCCTGTATTTCTGAAGGGAAAAACTGAGGTAGAGAGGGACCAAATGCAGTTATGGCACCTCATTTTTGGGACTTAACGATGAGCGCTTGAGTCACCTTCGCTCTTGCTGTAGTCATCACAGAGAGAGGCATCTCGAAAAGGCAGTTTGGAGCAGGAGTTAAGTTTAAAAAATACTCACTGAAGCAAGAGGCAGCTCCTAGGACTTTCTTTGATAAAGGTCCTAGGTTTGCTATTGAGCAAAGCTACAATCCCAATGGTTCTGCTGTGCTAGGTGCAGGCTGGGGTTCACCCAGGGTCAAAACTTTTTGCTTCCAGATTATTGCCAACACTTGTGATCACTGAAAGGCCATTTGAAATGTCTCTTTTCCAGTGCAGTCCATGTGCAGCCTGGTCATTCAGCAAACTCTCAGAAGCCTGCCATCTTAGTCTCCCTCTAGACATATTTCTTTACTCACTGTTCTCCCAGGTCCTGCAGAAAGCTTGTTCAAAGAATCCTACTACCAGCTGATGAAGACAGCCCTGCGAGAAGATGGGATTCTCTGCTGCCAAGGTAAGGATGCTGTCTCTGAGCAGAGGCTGATGCCAGATCGTTGCATGCAAAGTGTGCGGCACAAAGGCGACTCTCTTCTTGGGGCAACCACCACACAGGGAGTGAAATCCATTTCAGCTCCCAGGTACAGGTTTTTTATCTGTTTACGTCAACTCATTAACTGCTGGACTGCGCTTAGTAAAACTGGCATAAGGGTCTTATCTTGCCTTTGAAACCACACGAGCTGTGCGGAGCAGAGCAGGTTTGGACTTGGAACCACTGTTAACCCAGCACAGGCCTGTGCAGAGAAGAGGGGCAGCTCTCACCTTGTATCCTGTCTTCCTTTCTCCCTGTAGGTGAGTGCCAGTGGCTGCACCTGGATCTCATTAAGGAGATGCGTCAGTTCTGCAAGTCTCTGTTCCCTGTTGTGGAATACGCCTATTGCACCATCCCCACATATCCCAGCGGGCAGATTGGCTTCATGCTCTGCAGCAAGAACCCGGTGAGTCTCAGGCATCCGAAGTGCCCTTTTCCACTCCCTGAAAGCGCCTGCAGAGGCTGCTCAGGCTGTCCCATACACAGCTGGAGCTGTGGCACTGAGCTCTCCCAGCTGTGGGACCTCTACACTCATGCCGGGCCCTGGCCCTGCCAGCCCAGGGCCCCAGAGCTGCATTGCAGCTTGCTCAGTGCTGAATGAAGTTCAGAATTGACCATTAATCTAACCAGTTGCCTTAGAAAAGGATGTGGTTTTCTCTCTAGTACATCAAACTTGGAAGGGCGGAAGTAACTCCCAATTTCCAGAGCCTTTGGTTTATCAATGCTGGCTGTTATAAAGTGGGTACCTGTTTGATAAGAATAACCTTGCGACTGGTAATCTGCTCGTACAGAGGCCTCCAAGTTAGAGTCAGTGTTAGGATGAAGGCTGGTAACTCGGTGTCAGACCACGGAGGTCTGCTCTCTTCCTAATCTGCTGCATTACAGCAAGCTGTCACGCAACTGTCACGTTGGTTTAGAGAGCCACCGGCACTTCTGCTGTATTTTACGTATGGGGGCACTGGCAGCATGCACAGTGCCTGACTTAATGCAGACGTGAATTCTGCTCTGAAGAGCAAAAGCCTCGCTGCTTGGATGCTCAGGCGCAATCTGACAGCTTCATCTGTCACATGGCTCACGTGCAGTCTGACCTCATAGGCTGACATCTGTGAATAAGGCTAGTCACACAAGGTACAGAGTGTAAACTCTGGCCCTTGGGGCTGGAGCTGTGCAGAACTTTTGACCTCATACTAGAACAGAAAGTCATCTGTTTTCCTGCGAGTCGTCTTGGTTCTCTGCCATGAATCAGGATGCCTGTCACACAGCCTTTCGCTCATTACCCAAACGTTACAGAGCTACCTGGCTTCTCTATTGCAGAACACAAATTTCCGGGAGCCTGTGCAGCAGCTCTCACAGCAACAAGTAGAGGAGAGGAGTCTGAAATACTACAACTCTGACATTCATCGGGCAGCTTTCATTCTGCCAGAGTTTGCACGAAAGGTAAGCAAGACTGTGCTGCTGTTCCTCCATCAAGGATGAGGTACGACTCTTCTTCGGCAGGAGTGGGAGTATACGGGACTGAGGATTTCCTGCAGCCGTAAAGGCTTCTGTGGGCAAGTCAGAGCAGGACAGCGTTTTATATGACATAGCAGAGTATGAGTCAGTCTGGGAAGACTGGAGTTCAGTTTGGAACTGTTCTTTGGGTTGATGTCCCTTGCCTTGATGGCAGATCACTCTTCCTTCACCTACAAAAACTAAGTCCAAGAGCCTGCAGAACTGGTGTTTCCCATTGGAAAGCTCAAAAAGTCTTAGATAAAATGTCATTGTGGTTTCTAGCACAAACCAGAGGGTAAAGAAAGGATACTGTAGTGCAGCTCAGTCTGTCTTCTTGAAGGATAGTCTGTAAGTCCGCATCATTCCATCATCTCCTAACTGGGTTGCAACTGCAGATTCCAGAAAAAACCTCCTCATTGTGTCCTAGGGATGAATGCAAATACCGTGGTTATGTTTCAGAGCTCTATTTCTGTTGAGTTCTGGTAGAGCTGCAGCATGTCCGTCCGACACTGTTTTTCTTTGGCTGACTCCAGGCCCTGAGCGACGTGTGAGACTGAGAAGCTGCTTCCTTCCTTCAAGTTGGACCCTGAGATCGTCAGTGATGTGGTGGGGACCTTCCCAACAGACTGCAGATTTGCTCTCCGCTGTGTGGGATTGTTTAACCCTTTGCCAGCCAACATTCCCTTTGATGATGTGTTAAAGATGGTGGGGCATAAGCCAGATAAGACTATTGAAAAGGTCCAGTGACTTATTGCGTGAGGTCAAAACTGTTCTTTCCAGTGCTGGAAACGTAAGATGTCTTTTTCCTTTCTCTCCTCCCTGTGCCCACCTCCACCCCCTACAACTGACATGATATATTTATAACTGGCACGTATTTCTGTCTGGTGATCTTCTGAAACTTGGGAAGAGTCCAGAAGGGTCACTGACTCAGCCTTAAACACAGAGAGTGAGAGCTTTGTGCACAAACTTAGCTTGCTCTCTCCAAATAGGAGCTCCCTGCTGCTGAGACGTTTTGACTGGTAACGGGTCTGAGCCTTCGTGTCCCACCGCCCTTCTGAGACACCTGCACTGTTCTGCAGCACAGTTGGAGAAGTCATGGTGCAAACTGTTGCCATTCACAATAGGTCTCCCTCCAACCCTGATGGAGTAGCAGTATTAAACACCAGCCAGGCAAGCTGGCAGCAAAGTCTTGTGGCTTTTTTTTTTTTTTTTTTTTAAATCAGTTGGAAACAGAAGCGCTGAGGTACTAACAGGCTGACTCCTGTCCTTACCTCTGCCATCAGAGTGGTTCCAAAGAATGTTTACCAATATGGTGATAGGCGCTTTATATATATAAATATAAATATATATATATATAAAAAAAAGAAACCTTAGATCCATTGCCTGCTGTTAAGTACTGATGTTGGGGAGTCAGTTGTGCTGACAAATATCTCGGTCATGCTGAGATGCCTCAGGCCTGGGTATTTGCTAGTCCTTAGGAGGCATCATTATTTCTAATGCTGCCCCCAGAATCCCCAGATGCCTAAGTTGTTTTTCATTGTACTCTGTTGTGAGATGGATCTGCCTCCACTTCTTTACTTTTGTTTTAAAGACTCCATACCACCGCTGTGCAGTGGGTATCTTCCCAGCACAACCACTGTGCGGTTGTCACTCCCTTGCAATCAATTAAACACTCGGCTCTGGTTAAGGTGACATCAGTGTGGGTCGGTGTGCTTCTTTGGGGAGAGCGTGGGGGTGAAAAAAGCGATCCTGAAAGTTTGCTGTGATTGTCAGAAGACATCTGGGGCACTCTGTAGCTGCTCTGACATCCTCTCTCCCTTGCCTCTAGGGATGACAAGTTATCATCAAAAATAAGCTC
Source organism: Balearica regulorum gibbericeps (assembly GCF_011004875.1). Classification (NCBI taxonomy): domain Eukaryota; kingdom Metazoa; phylum Chordata; class Aves; order Gruiformes; family Gruidae; genus Balearica; species Balearica regulorum. The sequence goes on along the minus strand of NC_046204.1, from coordinate 5,671,228 downwards.
TGAAGAGTGATTCCGTTGCATGTTTTGTATTGTAACCCGACTGCTTAATAGCTCCAGCTTCAGTCAGCCTCTATGCTGTAGAAGTCAGTACCTTCTATCCAAGCTATTCTCTAGTCCAAATGCTGCCTCTGGTACAGCTTCCTAAGCTGTTTTCTAGCTGCCTGTCTGCCTGCTAGCATCACGCAATTCCTGTGAATTGCTGCACCATTCTTTTCTCTGAAAAAATTGCAGTTGCTTAGTGGCTCTGAGGGCCTGAACTCAAGCTGAACAGGCTGGGAACAGTCGCTAGGTGGCATCAGGAGAAGACAAAAAAGCTCCTTCTGAGGGACGCTTTTTGGCTTGATAAGAGAAAACTAGAAGGAGCAGACTTTTGCCAAGGTTGGGGATGAGCTTTACCATAATTATGACCCTACAAACAGCATAGGTGGTGCAGCCACTGCGTGCCTACAGCAAGGGACTTCTGTGGCGTTAGTACCGAACCTCCTACTTTGTCCTCTTTCTGATGAGACTTACCACTTCTTTCCCAATGTCCTTTTCTACTACCAGTATCAGTACAGCTTCTTTGTAGTCCTAAGGGTTTGCAAAGCATTGCAAAGCTGCAGAGCTGTCTGGATGTCCTTTGTATTCTTGTGTTGAAGATTGGACCCATTTTGTCTCAATTGTCTGGGTAGCTGTCTCCTTTCTCCCAGAGCTACTGATTAGTTAGCACTATTGAGGCATTTTTCATTGCTCAGCCCTTGTATTTTTACTATAAAGAGCAGACTAGTAATGGAGGCTGGTTCTAGAGACCTGAGCCCTGTTCAGCCCTGACAGAAAACCACCTCTGGCACTTTCTTTCCCCTGGAATGGGAATCAAGACCAGGACTGTAGTCCAGGAAGGCCTTAGAGCAGCTGCCAACTAGTAACAAGTTCAAGCCTTCCACCCACCCTTGGTGAGTACAACAATGCCCAGGAGGGAAACAGCTTCCTCAAACCTGTTACTAGCCTCCATGCAGCTAATTATTCCTTCTGTTTCTCTGAGCTCTCTCCAAATTTGTAAGTTCAGTGAGTGGCCAGTGATGAGAGCAAGAAGACAAGGCTGTTTGCCATCCAAGCTGCACATACTCTGTCCACAAAGTCATTCTGAGTCACTCCAAATCACTGTTCTTTCCAGGCAGTTTCAAATACTTCAGTGCCTTGCAGTAGAAGACAGAGATTAGTGCTTGAATCAAGCACTCATTAACAGTGCAGCAAGAGTTTGTGCATCTATAGCTAGTTCCATCTGAGCAGCTCTGAGTGCTTCAGGGCTGTTAGAAGTCACCCCTGTGCCGAGAGCTGCCACAAGGTCTGCCTGCTGTTTAAGCTGCTAGAACGGTATTTGGCATGGCAGTCACCTGTCAGGCAATTGTGTCTACAAATCGATTATCCCTTCCACAAACGTATGTCTGAGCTGTTACGCTGCAGGATGCTGTGGCCGAGGATGCTGGGGACTGAGAAGAGACTGGCAATTTAGGTAATGCCCAAAAGGAGAAAACTAATGGGGCCTTGTATAGAATTGAGCACTGAACGCTCAAAAGCAATCTGCAGCGTCTCCAGGTGGGCAACTACAAGACTTGAGTAACCTTTTCGGAGCTTTAGCTGGCTTTTGCCCAAGGCTAATCGAGCAAGGCTGTTCATAAGCAAAGATCCACAAAGATGTTTGTCTAGACAAGCTGCAGTCATGTTCCAGCATCTTATTAAGCTAGGAGTATATGAACAGGGATAGGCTTTGTCCCAAGTAATGTACAATGTAATATCAGTCAGAGCAGGTGGAGACAAGCGAGGGAACAGAGCCTGATGGGCTTTAGCACATCAATTGCTTAAGCCTCTTGGCGCCTTTTGAACTGTGTCAGACTCCCTGCTCTGTGCTTTACTCATTTGAACTAACTCAATTTTTAGAAGTTCAGAAAATAGCTTAAAAAAATTAAGAGAAATCCCTTGGCTGTATCTCTTGAGCCCTTTCAGCCAGTTAATTGGCATGAGTGTCGTATTCATCCAGAGCTAATGTTATCGAGGCCTGGCTGAATTATTGATGGAGCTTGGCTGGAGCAAGAGACTGCTGAAGTAAGAATGACAATCCATCTTTCATCAGAGAGCAGCAGCCTCAGTAAGCAAACAGTCAAAAAAGTAATAACAAGTGCCACCAAGTTCAGGGAGAGGAAAGTTCCTTTGATAAAATGGTAAAGGAAGAGGAGGGAAAAGCGCAGACAAAAGTGTGAAACAGCAGCTCAGTTCTAGCAAAAGTGTCTGACAAAATGTTGTTAAAAAGTAAGATGAGGGATTTAACCAACTTAAATACTGAGAAGTTGAAGTGAAACTCCTTCCTGGTCGTGCATAGGATGCAGTTAAGTGCTTTTAAAGTATGCAAAAGGTGGGGAATTAGAGCCAGGGAATTTCATTTCCTGTACAGTGATGTGTGAAGCAGATAAAGGTGGGGAGGATCGTTACAAATGTTAGGCATCTCAGCAGCAGGCCGTTCAAGGACGCCAGCTCTGTGGCTAATGGGGTCTGACGTGGGGTGGGGAGGAGGAGGAAGGCTGGCCAGGCAGGGACCCTGCGGGAGGGGGCTGCCCTCCCCTTCATACTGAGCGGCTGCTGCAGCAGCCCACGGCCGCACACCCCCAGGAAGGGGTTTGCTTCACAAAGCTAATTCTGTGTGCCAGGAATAAGGGCGAGATGATGTATGCGATGACCCTGCATGTGTTTCATCCCCTTTCAGCTGTAGGAGAGGAGTAACCAGAACCCCGTACTACATGGAGCACGTGAATTCCTGTCTAAAGCTCTCCCAGCCGTGCGGTCCCTTCTGCGGTGCTGGCAGTCTCGCGTGTTAATGTCCCTGGTGAGCTCTACTGAATTCCCACAAGGTGCAGTGCATAGGCAATCCCTCAGGAAATCCAAATGGCAAAGAAACATTTCTGTCTGAGTCTTGTCCAGCCAATCTTGCCACCAATGGGATGAGTCTGGTGTAACAGAGGTCAGTTCGTACGTCAGTAGGCGGTAACCTCAAGCATCCTAAGCCTGCCTCGCAGCCTGGAATGCCTCCTTGTTGGAGCCAGGCAAAACATTTTCAGTGGAAAATAGAGGTATTTTGAAATAGAAGCGTTTCATAGTCAGTAGTTATTTTTGAGGAAGATTTTTCGTGAAATGACTGAAATGTTTAACTTTGCACGCATGTTGAAATAAGAGGTTTTGAGCACCACTGAAGCGTTACACTCAACCTCCCTTCGTCCTCCTGCAGTCCCTTTGGGGTCGACAGACAGAGAAGGCAGTACATCTCCCCCCGCTCCACCTCCCTAGAGAGCTGTAACAGGCTTGTAGTCGTGCGTGCTCTGACAGCAGCATCCCTGCGGTACTCCCCTCCTCCTCCCTGCACCTGCTCTGCAGCTCTTATCAGAGATGAGCGGGAGCAGTAGGCTCCAGCCCACGCTCGTGCAGTCTCTTCCTTGGGTTTGTTAAATTAGTGCTGATGAAAAGCCGTGGCTGGAATGGCCACCTGCATGCTTCTCGGAGGCCCCTGGGGAGTGCAGTGCGAGGGAATACTGCAAGCCTGGCCTGATAAATGAGCTGCGAGTTCAGGCCCACGAACAAATTGGTTTCCCCTTCCAGGAAGGCTCACAACTGTCAGCTGACTATTGCTTTATTTATTGCATTGGCCTTTGCAACTAGGGACTCTTGAGGGCAGAGATAAAGGGTTCCAATGACAGGAAAGCAGAAGCATTTGAACCCTTCCTTCAGCTGCAGCTGAGCGCCTCACCTTTGGGAACCAGACTTTGTTCTGGAATCCTGATGCAATTCTGCTACGTGCTTTGAGACACGGTGATCTGAACCCAGACTAGGCAACAAATGGGCAGAAGACAGCAAATATCCAGGCCATAGAGGAAAGCAATGGAGAAATTATCTCATTCCTTAATGTGGCATTTGGTGCCAGACATAGTCTTAGCTTTTGTATTCCAGTAATGCCCGATCTTCACTGCTGCACAGATGCACTGAGGAGAGGTCAGGGACCTCTTGAAAGACAAAACCTCTCCCATTGCATGTTGCTTGTGGACCCTTAATCACAAAAAGATGGAGGTTGTCTTATGCGATTGTGTAAGTGTATTCTGCTGTACTTCTGAACCCACTCTGTGTCTCTGCTGAAGCCATGCTAATTGTGAGCCAAAGTCCTTGGCTAGCCAGGGCTTTTTCAACTTATTGAATGCTGAACTTCCTTGTGGAGCACCCCCACCCTTACCAGGTTCCCATGGCTGTGTTCACAATATGCTGATTTCAGATCGATCCACCCTCACTGTAAAGTGGTAGAAGCCCACTCTGACCGTGCGCAACTCCGGACAGAAGAGAGCATCAAGGAAGACGACTTCTAAAGGGGTGAGTCAGATAAAAGAGAGAGAAAGTGGTAAGAGGAAATCAAGGAAAAAATTGTCAGAAATGTTTATTCCTCCAAGGGGAGACCTTTAACCTTTCCTGTATGGAGTGATAAGCATTTAAGGATTGGCCGAAAAAAATAATCGGGGCCTTCCTAAAGGTCAGACAGCCAATGTGACAGGGAATAGTAGGAATGAAGAACAATCCTGGTGCTATATGTCGAACTCTTTCCAGGTACTAAAAAGAGCAAATTTTATCACCATGGAGTTATTTTACTTCCCTTGGAGAAGGAGATGGTCAGCAGCGGTGGTAGCAGAACCAGCAGGGTCTCTGCAAAGGGGCTGGATGACCAGAGCTTGAGGAGGACAGACTAATGTAGGGGAAGCAGAGAGGGAATGTGAGGAAAGGGAAGAGCACGGGGAAGATGGAGGAATCTGGAAAAAAGGTGTCTGATATTGAGGGATGCTGTAGCAGACCCCAGAGGGAACTTGTTTGTATTTAGAGATCCGACCCTACTATGGGCACTAGAGTGTAAGTGCTTTGATGTGTCCCTATCCCCCTCCTCCCAGCTGGGAAGAGACACCCAGCCTTGCCCAGACTAGAAGTACAGGTTTTGGCTGTGCTGTGCTTGTCAGCAGGGCCGCGGATTTGGTGCTGGCAGAAACTCTTGCCAAAGCCAACTGCCTCAAGAAGTAATGATTATTTTATGACTGCCCTTTAGTCCCAGGACAGATTCACAACAGCCTGGTCACTGTTTACATCCCGGTGGGCCTCCCCAGCAGCTGATCTCTGGCTCCGCATATCATTCGTTTTTCTGGAAGAAAAGCATTGTCATACTTGTGACCCCATTCACTCAATGAAGCTTTATAGAAAACAGCCCATTCAGAAGATAAAGCTGCAAACAAAACCATATTTATTGGAACAAGCAGTTTGGTTAGACCAGATGGCCCCCAGCATGGAGACCTGGCTGTGCTGCTTCTGCTGTCTGGCTGGCTTTTGGGCTAGTAGACCCACAAGGTTTAGTCCTGCCTCGTAACCAGCAGTACAGGATTCACCTTCTGCCTGTCAGCCCAGGCACACCTCGCACTCACAGGTACCTGCCCTTCCTTCCTCTTGAGCAACAAAGAGTGCTTTCTCCATTTGCTATTCTCCCAGTTTTACCTCTCCCAGAGCAAATCAGCTGTGGGTCATTTGGCAAGTCCCTGTGATTTGTCTGCTTGCTGGAGCCTGGTACTTCACAGCTCTCTGTCTCGAGCCCCAGACTGGCTGGGAAGTGTTTGACAGAATCCATTATGAAGGGCTAACACAGCGATTCTGATAAACTAGCAAGATCAGTTTAAGAGGAAGCAGATAATGTTTCATCTGAAACCGGTGTATGGAAGCCAGCTCTCACAAGGGCGGGGGGGGCGGGGGGGGGGGGGGGGGGGGGCTGTGAGAAACAATGAGGTTACAAAGTTTTCTGAGGAAAATTCATTTCTAGAAATTGCTAGACTGTTACCTTTCCCCACAAGTCCATATAACTAATGAAAGGTTTTTCCTTTCTATCTTTCAGTGAGGGAATCCAGCATTTCTTTTCAAACATGCATGGAAGTGATGGCATCTTTTCCCTCAAGAGCATCCAGGGTGGTATAACTGGCATTAGGAGCTGGATTATTTGCAGGCAAAGCTTCATCGTGCTGTTTCCAGGAACTATAATGCCGGTAAGCGGTAGAAGCAGGGAAGAGGTTTTTCTGCCTTCTGTTCTTAGTTCTGCCACAGCATCCCCTTGGCCAAGTCACCTCCCTGCGGGGGTTTTTTATGTGCTACATTAGGATAACAATTTACCTTTTGACTGTCATTTGTTGTTAGGGTCAGAAGAGGACTTGCCCTGAGGTGAGTGCTTCTGGAGAAAGGGCTCGTGGTGAGATTGGATCAGGCATGTGACAGTGGATGCCATCCCAGCTTGTGATGGGGACAATGCAAAGCAGATAGCAGTGCTTAATAGCACCTTTTGCTGGCCCGAAAACCAATCTCACTGGTGGGACAGCATTTTGGGCAAAGGGAGAAGCATTATTACCAACTGCTAACCGGAGAACAGAAATGGTAGGAACTTACTGCAAGCAGCCAGCAATTAGTGCCAGTATACCATGAGCCTTTTTCTGAAGCCTCACTGAGCAGAGCAGCTCCAGCTCTGACCAGCCTTTCAGTACTTTGTTTTCCCTTTAATACATTTAAACCCAACATCTCCAAGTCAGGATTCACCGTATTGACCTATACTGCTGGGATAGGTTCAAGACATATTAAAACAATACAAGGAACAAAAAACAGTAACCCCCAACTGGCTTCCAGGTAGTCTTAGGTACACTTGCAAGACAGATTATATTAGTGCATAGCTGCAGCCTGTGTCCCCACATTACCATACAGGGAAAGTCAGGCATATTGGCGTTCCACAGTGAGATGCATCACTGGATGCAGAGATCCAGATCCAAATACCCCCACAGTCTGGAGCTGTTTGGACACACAGGCTGAGGGTCCAAGCCCATATCTAAGTACTGGTGGCCAGAAGTTTTACCTCTCCCCTCTGAATCATCCAGCACTGGCCAGAGGTTTGTGCAAGCTGGTGGCCTATTCTATCCAACATTACGTTCCCAAGCAGAATTCGGCTATTTAGGAGAGGGACAGATAGTGCCTACAATTTATGGGAGTGAAGAAACAGCATATTACTGGAGAGTCCCAAACCTTTGCTTCCTCAGTCTCTGCAGGTCTGGCACACAGAAAGCCCAGAGGCACTGAAGTATCCCATTCAAGCAGCCAAGTGTTAACAACCTCTCCAAAGTCTAATTTGCCTTTGATATAGACTTAATTGTTTGCGTCACCCACTGGGCTAGGGGGAGGGCTATAAAAGGGGCTGCAGCCATTGTCTGAGGCAGAAGAGAGCCCAGAAACAGCTCCCTCTCCCAGTCTTCCTCATTCAGCACAGTAGTCACAGCCTGTACATCATGCAGCTGGTGGCCAGCCTGGTGTCCGTTCTGCTACTGGTGTGGAGCGTGAGAGCCACTGCACTGCCTGGAGAAGAGAGGCTCGCAATACAGAACACTAGGGTGAGTATACTGCACCCTGTGCAGGAGCTGGGTGAGGTGGGAGCACACAGAAGCAGGCTGGAGCCAGGGGAGGGGTAATAAGGGCAATTAGGTTTTACCTGATGCAAACAACTCTTCCGCCCCTCTGTATTCCAAGGCACTACAGCTTCATGCACTGCTGAAGCATGGGCTATTACTACCGCTTACTAGCCAGTTTATTTAGGAAAGGCAGGTGCCAGAGACCTGCAAAAGTGAAGTCTGAGCTAAGCAAAAACTGGCAAAAGAGCTGAGAGGACAGGGAAAAGGAAAATAACATTGCTGAAAGAGTGCAGCATGAGAGAATAAAGCAGAGTACTAGGGAGGGAGAGAAAAGATACGTAATTGGTAAAATGATCAAGGGAGATGATATTTTAAATAGGACTCATGGGAAGGACAAATGTTTAAAAGATGGGTTCAGTAGGAAAGTAACAGAGGAATAATAAATGAAGTAATTATATCAGAATAAAATTGCTTTTTCCACAGTAGTATTCACAAGGGGAGTTATACTGACATAGTTCTGCTAGAATAATTACACTCTGAACCAGCACAGCTCTATGCAGTGGCAGAACTTATTATAGCAATATAATTATCCTACCAACTGGCAAAACTCTAATATTATAATGGCTATAGCACTATAATAACTTTGTTTTGCTGGACTATTTCCCTAAGAGGCCAAAGGAGTAGGAAGCAATAGCATAACATAATCATAAGCAAGTGCTCTGTTCTGCTTGCCCTCGCCCCGCAGTTTTCTCACCTGCGTGTTCCTCGCCATCCCTGATGTTCCTCTGAGCTGTGGTTAGTCACCCTGTGCTCTGCCAGTCCGAGTCACAGCTGGATCCATAAGACTGCTGTTATTTCAGTCCTGCGGAGGAGCTACCCAGAAAAGCGAAGGATCCCAATGTTGGTTTCAAAAGCACTAACTTCTCCTTTGTGCGTATCCACATCGCTTTTTCTGTCTTAGCGTTGGCTCCAGCTCATCCATCAGTGTCTTACTGCTTCAGGAGTGGGCTCACATCCCATTAACAACAGAACTGGCTGCGAGAAAGAAACATACACAGTGTGAGGTGCTAGGGCTAGCATTCTGTTAGAGATCAGGGCTTCTGCAGCTGGCTGGGATTAACCCTTCTGGGGATAACTAAACTTTCAGCTGTACATTCTCATAATAAGAAATCCAGTACTTAAAAAGTAAACTCTTTCTGGTGCAAATCCTAGCTGCTGGGAAAAAAAGAAACAAGTTGTAGGGAAAAAATCGGTAAATAAGGCTTTGGTAAAAATGAATTCAAGTGTAATGACTCTTAATCTTCTACACACTGTTGCTTACAAAATAATGATATAATAGATATAATGATTCTCTTTAGACCATTCTACAAACTGAAAAATTGTTAGATACTGATGAACCATTCCCTACAGTCACTACTGCTGTAAATCAGACAAATGTTTTAAGTATGAAAAATATTGGGATTTTACATATAAACCACCATAAAATGCATAACAATGCAAAAGAAGGATTGCGCATTCTGATGCACTGGTGGATGTAGTACAGGGAACTGAGCAGCTACCCAAAAGGTGTGCCACAACCCACCCCTGCTAAGATCTCTAGCTGCTGCCAAGGAGTCTTCATCTCTTGCAGCTTGGGAACAGCTATAAGCAGAAAGGATGTTAGCAATAGATTAGTGCGGGGAAGAGCTGCCTAGTTTCACTGACAGCCGCAGCCGATCACGCGTAAGGAATATACCCTAACAGCAGGCTGAGTTTTGCCTTCCCCGCTCCTGAGTCTGAAGCTGCTAGCTCTGCTTGGAGCAGGTTATTTCAAAACATCCAGCACTTAGGAAAAAAGCTTACGAGGAAGACATGACCCAGGAGACACATTTAGCTGGGTTCCCCAGTCCCAGTCCATCTCCCAAAGGCTCAAGGCATTTCTGTACTTGCAGCACAGGAATAGGAATCATGACAGGCACAAACTGGCTTTTATCTTTTCTTCTGCTACAAATAGCATGTAATTTTTCTATGCCTCAGTTTCTCTGGTATGGAAGCAGGGTTAGTTACTAGAGCTAAGCAAGTGATTAAAATATATCCATAAACATCCTGTAATCTCAAAAAAATTGCTGCTGCCTGTATTTACCCATCTTTTGAGTTGTGGTCCTTAGCGGATGCTGGTGATGACAGAGCCAGCAGATAGATAGAGCAGTCCTAGCAGTAAACACGGCATTTGTGAGAAGTGGTGTGGAAACGTGCTGCCAAGATTCCCATCCACATGGGAAACAGGATCTCTGACTGTCAAACCATTTTCCCAGCTTGTCCAATACCAGCTGTCTCCACTAATGAGTCACAGAGACCAGGAATACTCAGGCAAGAGGTAATTCCTCAGATTTGCTGGATGTAATGTTAAGAGAAACAAGATAAACCCACAGCTTGTTACTGATGGAAATCCCTCAAGCCCCAAACCACAGGCTATGTTCTTTCGTATACTGCTATGGCAAAAGGACGGAGCTCTGCATCTCCTCTTTCATTCTGCCTCCCCCCAAGGTCAGGCTATTGAAATATGGGTTCTTGTTCTTGAAATACAAGCTGCCTGTCTCCACTGATTAAATATTTTGCTCTACATACTTCAGGTCCTCTCCTTCATTACCTTTCGTTCTCAGCATTTTAGGGTGGGTTGCAGCCCCTGATGTGCTTAATTTAATATTGCTCAGGACTCCGTGCCTCTTCCCTGACCTTCCCACAGAGGATGCCGGGCAGTCAGAGCGCTGAAGGGAGCACGGGCTTACAAGGAGAGAAGGCAGCTTGGCCTTCAATGGAATTTAATTAGTGCAGGCAGCAAGGGACTTCACGACCAATTCATGCCTATTTGTTAGCAGCTCTTTTCCAGTTGTAACGTGGCACGTGTGCCACTGCCCATCCAGCTGGCTGAGCTGGACAGGGGATGGGAGAAGGGAGAAGTGACCTCTGCAGCCACAGACTCCTTGGCTCCCGCACAGCTCTGCTGATGGGAAAAGCATCGGCTCTGAGGAAACGAGGAGGGGGGAGGAAAACGAGAAGGGACCCCACAGGGGATGTTCGCACCCTTATACAACCCCCTGCCTCGACAGCCATGGGGAACAGGGCCTCTGTGCGACACTCTTCCCTGCTCTCTGCCCACAGGAACAAAGCACAGTCCGGAAAGATGCCATCCTGAAGATGCTGGCAGGCCTGCTCGACAGCATGGACGTGGGGCGTGAGGCAGCCTCCCCAGACGTGGAAGAGGAGGGCAAGCTGGAGGAGGAGCGAGCGGTGCTGGGGCGGCTCGCCCAGCTATCGCAGCGGGACCGCAAGGCCCCCTGCAAAAACTTCTTCTGGAAAACCTTCACATCCTGCTAGTGCTGCCCGGCCTGGCCTCGCCGGGCCGCCCGCCCGCCCGCCCGCGAACACCCTCCCCTTCCCTCCCCTCGGCGATCCTGTTCCCCCGAGCTCCCTTCCTTTTCTTCTCCGCCCCTCAGAATAAAGCATGGCGCCTCGGGGACTCGTCTCTGCGTTTCTGCGCCCCGGCGGGCCGGGCCGGGGAGGTCGGGGCGGTGGTGGCCGCCAGGAGGGAGTGGGGGCTGCCGGGAGCGCCTGGAGGCGGCGGCCATCTTGCGGGGCGGCCATCGTGAGCAGCGGCCATTTTGGAAAAGGCCTTCGCAGCGGTGAGGGGTGTGGTGGGGCTGAAGCGCTCTCCACCGCCGGGAGAAGCCCCTCGAGGGGAGCATAGGTGCGGCTGTCCTTAAAGCTGCTGCAGCCGCACTCTCGCCTGCTGAGGGACCAGGTGGGTGTGCGTGTCCCCTCTGTGCCAGGATGGGCAGGTGGGGTGAGGCCTACGTGCTCGACAGCAAGAGTTGTGCCCTGTGGGGAGGGCCCTCTGTGCTAGGCCCCGGTCAGGGTAAGGTGCTATGCCACGTCACGATCTGAAGAGGGTGGTTTGGACCCAGGCATGCGGGAGAGCAGCCCTCTGTGCACCTTTCTGTGCTGGCTGCGACTGGGGGTGGCTCAGTGAAGCACCCAGGTAGTGCTCCACAAATGGGGGTGCAGGGGCATTGGCTGGGGGTTTCTGGGGTTGTGGGAGGGGAAGGTGTGCCCAGAGCCAGGCCCTGGCCTGCTTTTGGTTTGACAGTGGGGATATCCAGAGCAGTTCCATCGTGTTCTGGGGCTGCATGTGTATCTGAAATCCTGGGCTCTGCAGCTGAAACCAATGGAAATAAAACAGCTGTGAGCCCGGGCCACCAGCTCTGACTGCGCTTGTTCTCTCATGGTTTCTTGGTGGCTTGTCATCTTGCTTAAAAACATGAAAATTAAATGCCTGATTTCTCTTACTTACCTTTTTGGATGCCATTTGCTGTCTGGAGAGTAGCTTCTCTGGGCCTGTAGTTTTATTTCTTTTGGCTTGCTGAGGAGCTTTTTGAACCTTAGTTTTACAACTGACAGGTAATGTAGAGATATGAAAGGTAGATGTTTGAGTTCAGCACAGATACTTCTCTCTGAAGGAGAGTACTGAGCCCTTGGGTTTGCATGCTGGAAAAAAGTAAATTCAATTGCTCTTACTTGTTTTAATTCTTAGTATTAACAAGTTGAGTTTCAGAGCTGTATTACATCACTGGAATGACCACACAAATTAGCAGGCTTCAGCTGTACGTTACTGAGCCTGTCTCCAAAGCCTGACTGGCTGCTGGTGAGAACTAGAAGGTAGTTATTTATAGTGGCTTGCTTTTGAACCTTTAGATCGTGTTTTTGGAGGCCGGTGACCATGAGGTCTCTCCTCTCAGCAGCAGCATTTTGGATTAATCAGCAGCCAGCCTGTTTTCTTACAGTTGAAGTAACGCTTCCAACTCCCCCGCTCTCCCTGAATAATGAGTGATACAACCACTCCGGCACCTAGATGGGCTGGCTTGCTGCTGCCACTTTATTCTGTGTCGGGCTGCATTTTCACTGCGTTGTTTGCCATGGAAATTTCTGGCTGTGTGTCTCTGACTTGCAGGAGGAGTTAGAGCCCTGTGGCTTGTTTTATTTTTCACTCCATAATGAAAAATAAGATCCTTGCTGGGGGAACTCAGCGACTCAGTATATGGGTAATGGGATATGGAGCTTTCCAACTGTGTTGCCTGGAGCACCCAGCTAGGACACAGGAGACCTGGTTTTATGCCTCACTTTGCTGCTGGCATTTGTGTTTTATCATTACCTCCCTTTCAATACCTCAGTTTCCCTGTCTTTAAAATGGCATGGTAGCTCTCACCTCCTTTTATATTTTTTCTTAAGATATGTGGGTGACAAGTGCTGTATAAAAACTAAATATAGCTGTTATTGTTACTTAGACCCGTGTAATAATATGAGACCAACCAGGATGCTAGTACCTTAGAAGTATTCTCATAAGAGTTGCCTTATTATCCCCCATTAAATCTTGTCTGTGATAATAATGTTCAAGCTAACATGCGGAGAAAATGAGAAACCCCACAGCACATGGACATAGTGATTGCCCCAAACAGAGACTGCCTGTTCAGCAAACTATGTATGCTGTATTATTTAGTGGTTCCTGGAGGAGAGAGTAGTCCGGCTGCTCTCAAGGTTGGAAGTAAATTTGGAAGTTGAACTCTTCTTCCATCCCTACAGATGGTTCCTGCTGGTGCAGGCTGAGGCAGGCTGGCTGAGCACCAGGCAGGAAATCTGCACTGCCAGTGCACGTGCTGTGGATAGGGGCCAGCTTCTTTCATCAGAGCTGAAATCGGTGTTTGAGTTGGATTTAATTTTGCAGTTTCCTTAGTAAGTCAATGTGCTGAGGCTGAAGCAATGTGAGATCCTGCCTGATGACAGCATTTAATATTAGGGAGTGGAGCATGATAAGTCAGATTCAGTGGGAGGGGCTTAACGAAGGGTTATGAATGACGTGTCATATATGGGCATTTTCTATTTAAATTTTCACAAAAGAATTGTTAGTCTTATAATGGTATATGTCAAGTAGAATGGAGTCAGAGTATGTTATTTCTTTTTCAGGTGCAATAGCCAATGCATTTTAAAATCTTGTGACAGCTTAGAATAATTGTGTGTGTATGAGTAAGTGGATAATACCTATGAGCTATCTCCAGATTTTTAAAAAAGTGAAAAAGACACATTAAAAAGTGAAAAACATGCCAGAAGGCAAACTTTTAAAGTCAGCTAGCGCACACAGTGCTGACCTCACGTAATTCAATGCATGGTCCAGTGGTATTCACTGTATTTATTTTTTTTTAATTTTTTTTTGACCTAAAGCTAGCTCATGCTTATGCATCAAGCTGCAGGCAAGTGAAAGAATTATCACAAGGACAAGCTCAGCTGTGAACCTACAGTATATTCAGTACCCAGGGGTAACTCTGTGTGCATATCTATCGCGTGATAAATGTGAAGTAGTCCAGGGCAGCTTACTCCTCAATGAAAACAGAGTAAATCTCATTTACTCTGAGATCAAAGCATGTGTATACATGGGCAGATACGACAGAGAATCTGGAGAGGTATTAATTTGAAATTTAGTACCCTCCACGGTGACTTATTTGTATGTGCTTTTAGTCGTGAAGATCTTGTTTTAATACATACTGTCAGGTCAGCTAGCAGGGAATCAATACTTCACTGTATGCATTTTCAGCCTCGGATAAAGGAGAGAGTTGCAATCTGACCAGACTTCACAAAGATACTGTCTGTCTGCAGGTAGCTGGCAAATGGAGTTAAATTTAGTGGGAACAGAACAGCACTGCCTGGTCTGGTGGTCGTATGTCTGTCATTCTCAAACAACACGTGGCCTAGGAGGCACCTTTAGCATTGATTACAGCTACAGAAAATTGAGGTTAAACCTAGGATTTCAGAGAGAATGAAATACAAGGTTGCATAGAGTGTCTTGATTTATGTTGTTATCATATTTGGCTCAGCTCAGAAACACTAAACGTGTGTTTGAAAAGCATTGAGTCCATTTATTTTAAAAAAAAATCTGTTTTGAGGTTGATGGCATATAAGTAGTCAGATGCAAGTGTTGTAAACAGTCAGACACCAACTGGGAAAAAGAATAACTGGATTTGCACAAAAGGGAAATCTTCTCTCCACTGAGTCGAATGAATTCTGCTGTTGCTTTTGGTCATAGATGAATATAGTGGCTCACAGAACGTGTTTTGCCAGGACACTTGTTTTTGACAACCTTCATCTGATAAGTTGGTGGTTTAGGTAGCAACAAACTTGACAACAGCACATTCCTGTGACACAGAAGCACTGCTTTTATTTATCTTTCTTGGCAGTATGGGCTAGGAGATTTGCCTTGGGCTTGGTGGTGGGAGATACTAATCTGAGAGACATTGCTCTGTGTCTTGTTCTAACCATAATGCCACATGTACCTCTGCCTGTGGCTCTGCTGACTTTCCTGCCACACTAGGTTTTGTTGAGCGGAAGAATAACACAGGTCAAATAAGGCATTTGTTCACTGTCTATTTGTTACTCACTGTAAATAGTTTGTTCAGTGGCCTTGTTCTCTGAGCTCTGAAAGCCTCTCTTGTGCAGTGGGCTTTGAAGGTTTACTTCTCTGAGCTCCTGTATTCACAAAGCCCTCAGCAACAGCAGGCTGTAAATGCATTTTATATTCCATGGAGACTGCTCCATAAAAGAAGCTATTACCTTGACCGTTCGGAATGTACAGTAGCTTCATGTAAGACCTGTGCAACATAGGAAATCCTGAGTACAAATGACCTCTCAGTGAATTGGGAGGATATCTTACACAGTGGATTTTTCCTGTCTTTGCTAAACCCTGATTGAACTTGCAGGGATTTGAGAGGAGGATGCGAGGGAGGTGCCTGAGCACTGTAGTTTTTGTAGACTAGGTCAGAAGGACAGGCAGCGTTAATCTGGTGTGCATTTTGGTGAAACTGTGGTGTGACGGTCTGTATGCTATAGATGTCTGAGAGATGGGAAATCAGAAGGTATTCTCTACTGTTCCAACAAGGATTTAAGAGATACAGCTTTTCTTCAGAGATTTCTAAGGAGTTACAGTCAGAGTTACCACTAAGGCAGTAGATGATGAAGTGCAGGTAGGTAAAAATCAGTTATCCAGAGACACATAGCAAACAGGGACTTGTCAGCATAGGGGTAACTTTCAGAATGAAGATTCTGACAGAGCGTTACTGCAGAATATCTATTGTGGTTAAAGTTGCTTTTTATTTCAGAATAATCACTGAGGCTTTAAAGCAGGAAATATTTGGGAGTCAGAGGGCCCGTGTCGATAAGTGAGACAGAAGCTAATGGAGAACAGCACACTGCTTGTTGTTTAGCTTGTTCTTCCTTTGCAGAAGCCTGGGAATACAAGCAGAGACTGTAGAAGCTGTCAGCCTGTGACCCAGACTGCTGAGGAGCAGCTGTACCCCATGCAAAGGGAGATCAGTTTAACTACCTGTGCTGAGCCTGTGAGCCTTCTTGTAACAGGCATGTCTCATCTGTGTATTTCTCTTTGCTGATTCCAGCACCTTTGGAGCTGACTGAGCTCTCACTCTTAGATTTGTATCTCATTTTGCAGCCTTGGGAGGGAGGTACCAGATGGAAAAAAGCCAGCATTTCAGTCCCTTAAGATAGGAGCTTTGGAGAGAGCTGTTTGAATCTAGATTCAAATCTTCCAGCGTGTCCGCTTCCCACTTGTTAAAATTATGTAGGGCTCATAGAAAGTCTCAGAGGAAGCATTTGGGAGGTGAAGGAAATCTGAACAACCCAAATCCACGTCTTCCATGTCCCAAGAGAATGTCTTAGTTGTAAGTGGTAGGCTGGGCTGGATGAGGGTTGCTGTCTAGCAGGACCACAGCACACAAGGGAATAAGTACCTGTGCCAGGGGAGAGAGCATGCTGTTTCCCTGGACTCAGGGCATTCAGCTGGGAACGAGGAATTTCAGTTCTAGCAGTACCTTGGGGACTTGGAGGGCTCTTGTTTTAAACCAATTAAAGTTTAGTAAAAAAAATAAAATATTATAATCAGTCTTTATAGCTGGGACCTTACTGAATTTGGGTTGAAGTCAGACCTACTTCCTATTGTCTTCAATTTCACTGGGCTGTGCTTGGCTGATGTGTTTTAGTCTCTTCTTGACAGAGAGGAAGAAGCCAAGGGTTTATTGCTGTGGATAGCTGCCCACTCCTGGCTTGTACATTCCAGAAATTGTCCAAGAGACTTTTGGTCCCTTAGTTGATGGTTTTTAAGTCCATCATTTTAGACACATTGTAGCTTCAGTCACTGTTGCATAGAAGGAAGAGTCTTCAAATCTGGTTGGTTTTGCTGTGAATTTGTTTATGTATTTGAACAAGAGCAGATTGTCTAGATAGGACTGAGTGTATTAGTCCGCATTAGTTAGAGAACCTAGCACAGGCAGCGGCTTAATTAATAGAGAAAGGGAAAGGAGAGTACTTCTGGGATAATAGTTTGTACAGAGCTTTTAACTCTTCCAGTTGGGAGAAGACACTGTGCAGGAAGTCCCCTGCTCAGAGTGAAACCCAGAGGTCAGGACATGTCTCCACACAAGCAGTTTTTGCTCCAAGGGCTCTGCCTCTGTCCTTGGCCTTGTGCTGCTAATCTCGTCAGAAGTAAATCAGTCCCATGGTGAGAGATGCCCTGCTAGAAGCTTAGGTGCAGGTGTAGAGACAGGGAGCTGCAGCTGCCTCAAAACCACCATGGATTTACACTTTAGGAGCCCAGAACCATGGGGAGCAAACAGCAGTCTTTGTGCTCTAAAATATTGGCTTGCAAACAATGCTCATCTTCGTCTGTGAACTGATGAATCTACCCACTGCTGGGAGCCAGCAGGCTGGAAAGTGCCTTGTGATTGCTCTTCCGAAAAGGATAACTGAACCCTGTTCAGTGCTGGAAGGCAGCTTGTCATGCCATGGGACAGAGTGGGCTAGAAGCAGAATAACTGAGAAGAAATGCCACTGGTGGCCTTTTGCTCCATTCCAGAATAAAAATGTGAATGTCTCCATATTGCAAAGTGAAGTAGTGTGTGACTCAGAATCTGTGTGAGAGGGTACGTAAACCCAGTAGAGTGAGGTAAGGGAATGTCCTCCCTCCCTTTAACCGCCATCTAGTCACAGGCAGGCTTGCATTTTGTCAATAATCTTACATTATTACTGTGGCTTGGTTAAAATACGGAATTGCTGAGTGTTATTGCTGCAAGGAGAAAGTGGCTGTGCATGTGTGTGTGTGCGTATTATTCCTTTCAGATAAGTAGTTGCTTCCACTTTTATTTAACTAGCAGTTTTCATGAAGGAGTCTTTGAGATGATCCACCTTTGCCAGCATCTTTGTACATCAAACAAGAATGATCATTCCTATTTAACAGGAGACAAACCAAAGTCCCAGCCAATGTATCAAAGATCCTGCAGGAAGCAAGCAGGAGGGTGGGAACCACAATGCAAGAAGTCTCTTGGGGCGTAAGATACGGGGCTGTGTCCAAGTTACTGCACCTGGGGAATCTTCACATGCTTCCGGGTGTCTCCACCTTTGAACAATCACAGCCACAAGCAATGCTCTCAGTGGAAGTAATGTGCCAAGAACAGCCCATCTTTGTCAGCTCCTCTATCAGTTACGAGATCTAGGCAGAGAGACAGGTTAATATGTTTTCTGTGTCTGTAAGCCCTCTTCTGACAGCTGGTCAGTTCTGGCTGCAGGCCTTTGTAGCCTCTGAATGGCAGACCATAAATCAGAGCTGGCACTTAAAAGACGAATTGTAATGAAGGCTGAGAGATTTGAGGAGAATTGTTTCCCGGAATCCCATCCCATTTTCACACGTGCACATACAGATGCTTGTCCTGTCCCTCAGAAACATTTAACTAGGCTTCACCTTTCTGGGAAGATAGACTGCCTGGTAAATGAGATGTCATGGGCAAACACTGTCCTAGCATTAAGGGGATTATTTCCAAATTATTTGAAAAGACTTAGCAGGAGTGCAGAAACCGTAAATAACAAGGAGCACTTTGGAAAGTCAGAGACAGCCTCATGAGCCCTTGGGAACTTCCCAATGTGCAGAATGCAAGGTAACTCCATCTCCTAGGGTGTACCACAGAACAAGTGGGTCACCAAAGCAGTCAGCAAAGGGAAGTTCGTTCTGCGTGGCTTCCCAGATCACTCTGGTAATGCAGGCTGCAACCAAGTCCTGTCTAATCTGCATGGAATTGAGTATGAGATGCCCCAGGCTGGCCAAAAGAGCAAGTTAGTATAAGAGGTGTGTGAAAAGCTGTTTGCAAAACAGTACTGGGCTATAGGCTTGCAGTGGCAACTTATGACACAGGACACTTGGCCCAAAATACAGATGGCTCCCATCTTGCAGCAGATGTTTGCCTACTGCATACCTTAACTCTGCACATTTGTTGGTGAGTGTACGGCACTGCACTGATGTCATCTAAAAGATGAGCTTGGTTTTCCCACAAATTATGTGGAAGCGTTTGACTCTTCTCTGGCATTTGGACTCTGCTTATGCCCATTTGTTCTTCGAATACAAATAGTATTAACAAGAAGAATAACTTGAAGAATGAGGAGTCCTGCTGGGAGATGACCCTTGATTGCCATGCCCGTTGCACAGTCCCCTCAGTCAAGTTTTCTCACGTGTGGCTGTGGAGGCTCCTTGTGCTGTGTCTGCACAAAGCCTTCATATTTAGTAAACCAGTTTAATTTATCATTACTATCTGTATTGCAGGAGGCAGTACAGTCCCTCAGCTGAGGCTGGTTCAACAGCCTGTCAGGCCTTCTTTTAACAGAAAGTCTGCCCAAAAAAATGCCGCTTCTCATGCTGAAGATCTTTCAGTAGGAGTAGAAGAGGTGAGATAGGAGGAAAGTGGGAGAACATGCAAGTGACTGTCAAGGCCATCAGCAGAATAGCAGCACTAGGACATTGATCTGTAGACTTCCAGATTCAGTTAAACCGAAAGTTTGCAACTTTGAATTCCTCACCTGTGTGAAGATTGCAGTGTATTAGTGGGGAATATTACAGTGATACATGAAAAAAAACCTCACTGACTTTGGAGACTTTCTTAAATGAAAATATGTTTCAAAGCGAAAAACCATTTGGCCCATCTGTGTCCCATTACTAAGCTGGGGCCGTCATCCATTTTCATTAGACAGGGCCTGAGCATGTGGGTGGGGACAGAGGCCCAGGCAGCTGCCCTGGACACCAGGCTAAAAAGCACCATATGGAAAAGCCTAATGTATGTTAACAGGCATCAGAGACCAAAATTGAAAGAATAATGGCCCATCCACATGCAGTAGCCTCAGTGAGACAAACTCTCAGCACCAATCTGTCAGCTGCAATTTTGGGTCATTACAGTGCTGCTAAGCAGAGGCTAACAGACAAGTTAGAGTAATCTGACTTCAGCAAAAATAATTCTTCCAGCCGTGCTAGTCCTCTGGCTCAGTTTCCTCCTTGCTAACATACATCAAACAAAATATCTTCCTTTCCCCAGAGGTTCTTCCTACCAGGCCTCAGGGGATCCCAGCCAAACATTTAAATTACATGCAATGATATTTTAATTTGCTGGCTGCTTGGTGGCTCTGTATTGCTCTTGCCACTTCAGGTAAACACATGCTATAGCAAGACTGTTTCCCTTTTGCCTGCCCCACAGAAGAGTACCTAAAGTATTTTCATTGTGACCTCCCAGAGTTTCTTCCTTTAGTTTTAATTGTTAGCTAAAAAGGCTCGGAGCTTGCTATAACTGTTCAATTCTCTGTGCTGTGAGTGCCTTGGCATTCAGGTTAGAATCCGGGTTAGATCCCATGTCCTTGTACCAAGTTAACTCTGTACATAGCCAAATGATTTTGTTTGCAGTGGAGCTGAGCATTGCTGGAGAAAAGTAAGCTCTTACAACTGTTCGGTGGCTAGCGGAAGTCACTGGCAGATATTATGGCTGGGGCAATTCTGGGGCAATTCAGGATAGACTTTCATAGACTCTGTGTCTAATTTTAAATTAGAGGGTTAGCATCCAGTAAGTCTCCCTTCACTTGCCAGCAGGCCCAATGCCTCCAGAGTATGTCAACAATTTCTGGTGGGCTTTTTCTGCATGCAGCTTTGAGACTCAACAAGTGGTGGGCCTGCTGTTAGTAGGTAAAAACAGGTGGCAGTATGTCCAGCAGGTGTGAAGAAGTCACATATGTAATCACTTATGCTCAGCAGTCAGGTAACCTCTTAATCCAGGGAGTATTTGAGTACTAACAAACACCTGAGCATTTGGTTTTGTACAGCCATGTTATAGCTCTGTCTATCTCTGAAATGCAGATTTTTCTGAGACAGAATACAGTGCTTTGTTGGCATGAGCTAATTCCGCCTTTGTAATACTTCTGTTTAATTGTGTTTTGTTGAAAACTGTATTTAAAAGCTGTTCTTTTCTTTTTGCAGATTCCCTCTATTGTTCGAGCTTTAGTCATGACTCCTGCTGAAACTTCAGTGTTGTGTTGAAAAGTGAGGAGAAGGAAGCCCAGGTGAGTGTCCCACTCATTTAAAAGACAGAGTTAATTTTCTCTATGAAACAATAGCAATTTCACCACAAATCCAAGTGTTTCACATTGCCTGCACACAGGAGCAAAGGATGTTTTGCTGGTTATTGCTTTGTGAAGTTTTCTGTGAGAGAAGCAAAAATGAGCAAAGAAGCTGAGCAGTGAAGTGTCCATGTAGCACAGAACTCTTGCTCTGCATTTTGGTGGGCTTGCTGGTTTGGGGTTTTTTTTTTTTCCCTAGGGCAAGGAACAAGAGCTTTAGGGTGGAATTCTGGCAAAAATGAGCTTAGATCTAGGCTGAAAAACACTGGTTTGAACACTTCTAGTTCTTTTGGGCAGAACCAGATGAGACATTCCTGCCTTAAAAATAAGATAGATAAGGCCAGTCTTTGTAAAAGGCAATGCATCTAGAAGGTACCTAGTACCTAGAAGGTATCCGTAATTTCTCCTCCAAAGAGAACAATCAGGGATCCCAGAGTTCTTTGAAGGGGGGTTGATTCGAATAGTTGGGAAAGGCATATTATTCCATTGAGGTGGTATGCAAAAGTTGAGCACAGCTGGTTGCTTGGTAGGTCTGTTTTTTCTCCTGGAGTGCTACAGGCATTTTAATATACAGGTTCTGATTGATGCGACTGTTGGCTCTGACACGGCCTTCAATCTGTTTTCTCCAAGGCAGGAATGAGGTCGTGTATATTCAGGGAGGGATTTAGCCAAAGGGAAGATTTGTCCATTTCGATGTATCATACAAACTCTTTACTGTCTGAGCAATAGCTCTTATTTTGGGAGTGCTTTGGGCTGGCTTTACTGTTTATCTAGATTAGTGGGGTAATAGCCTCTTTGTTAGGAAAAAATGAGGTTATGGACAATTGCAGAGGAAGACAAATGGTGAAAAATGTTTTTGAGTTGAACAGGGATGAGTAGAAAATGCATTTGGATGTATATATGGAGAAGGAGCCTGTTGAAAGTGGGTTTAATGAATTTGCTAGTCCTAATGCTGTTGAAACCTATTCTTCAACACATTTCTCAGCTTCTCCCTGAGAGGGGTGGGAGCCTCAGGAATTTACTGTCTCCTCCAGTCTCAGCAAGTTACACATTTGGGAGGTGAATACAGTTCTGCACAGTGGTAATTATTGCATGTAGAGGAAGAGTACTCATGGAAAAGGAAGCAAGAAATGAAATGGAGGTGGAAATAGAGACAAGCCAAGATCTGAGTTCCAAAAGCAGACCTTGTGCTCTCAGCTGAGAGCAACTTGCCTGCTGTAGTTTTGGTGTGGAAGATGAAGTCTGGGTTCCCCTTCTTTGAGAAACCAGGACTTCATCCCAAACTTAGTGGTGGTCACTGTACTCTGCAGAGTCTGGTTCTGCAGATAGGAAAAAGTTTAAGGTTTGTTTAAGAAAGGATATAACAGTGGGGGATACAAGGAAGCTCCTGCAGGAGATGGATATGGTTCTTCTGCCAAGCTTGCTTTTCAGTTCTCCCTTGACAAAGATTGATTTTGGAGAGAGCCTGCTGCTCAAGTGGATCCTGTTGTTGGAGCCTGTGCGCTGGGGGGAATGGCACATGCTAATAGCCTTTTCTAAGCTGGCAAGTGACTTTCCAGGCCTTCCAGTCATCCTGGCAGGTGTGTAACCCCAAACTACTCTCTCTAAATGAGATTGTCATTCCTGAGTGCTGTTCTGGGAGCTGAAAAGTCTCTTAATTACTTTGCAGGGCCAAGCTGCTTGCTGAATAAGGCTATGATAGGGTTGGGGGAGGCTTTTCATTAGCCTCACTATTTACAATAGGGAGTTCCTGATGGGCTCATCCTTGATTGGTCTTTGTGTCCTCTAGTACAGAGATTTCTTGTATTTTTCTTGCTTTTCTTTGTTTTTGTCCCCACTCTGCCTTCCGTGCTTTGAGACTTCATGTTGGACAAGAGATACATGTTAGACGTGTGTTATTCACCCACTCCCTTTGTTCCTCTTAGCTGTTTGGAGGCAGGCTTACCCAAGGAAAGCGTGTTGGCTGTGCCTGCAACATGCATAGCATCTTTGGAGAGAAGACAGCACTGTATTTCATAGCTTTGGCTCTAGCTTTATCTGAATTGTAACCAAATTCTCTTCCCAGCACAAACAGCTGCTCCAGTGAAGTCAGAGACTTGGAGCCAGCCCAGCAGACATGCTGCAGCTACCAAAGATGTGGGTGGGAGCGAGACAGTAGCTTTGTGAGCTAGTTAAATTTTTGAGAGCCAGGCTAATGGGACTGGGGAGACAGGCAAGGGGAAGAGAGATTCTGACCTACGCAGGTCTTATGCTGTCTTCCCCATGGCAGAGTGGGAGTTTTTTCCAGGAGAAGGCAGAGTGATGTGACCAGCATCTCTTACTTGTGTGCCATCATATCCTCTCCCCAAGGGGATGACTGTGTGCAGTACAGGGGTTTGCCCTGGTATTTGTATAATCACGTGCGTAAATACATATACATACATCCATGCAGTGGTTGAAATGGACTGGCATACATGAAAACTGTGCTGTTGGATTCTGCAGCTCTGTAGTTGGAACAGAAGTTATACAGGTATTTGCACCTTATCATTTTGATGGTGTACACATACATAATGTATAAATTGTGTGTGTGTCGTTGCTAACACGTGCATGCACATGTGCACACACACAGAGACACATGTTCAAAGACACTCAGAGCTTTGTGGTGCTGCTGGAGAGGTCATGTTTCACAGCCTGAGACCAGCCCCACACAGATGACAGTTACCTTTGTTTTTGAGAGCTCTGTTCATGCCAGAGGAGCAAAGCTGTAGTCTAGTATCTTTACCCCAGAACTTTTGTTGATCTTCCTAGATGATTTGAGCTCAGATCCGAGTGCTTTCAGGTGAGGATGACCCTGTAGAATTGCATTGGCTGTCCTCTGAAGTCAGTTAGTGCAGCGTAGAGAGGACAAGTCCAGTGATTTTTTCGCTGCTGGAAAAATGTGCCTTAGCACTCTGTAGCAGCTGGAGTCCACCTTTGCAAACAGAATATAAAACAATCCAGTAGCGGTAGAGAGCATGGGAAGGAGGAAAGCATGACCTAACTGAAGAGAGAAAGTATCTTGCCCCATTGCATGAGCTTTCTCTGCTATTTTTGCCCTGGCAAGATTATTTTTTCCCTGTTTCACAGCAGCCAGGCTCTTCCCCCTGCCCCACTCTATGCTCTGCTTGCTCCATCTGTGTGCTTGTCTTTTGATGTCAGTCACGCTATTTGATTTGTAATAGGAAGCAGAACTCCTTTTCCTTTGTTGCATGTTCCCCCCAGTGCTCCAAACCCCTCAATGCAGGAGGATTGCATTTAGCCACAGAACAGCAAGCATCCAAGCAATCTCTTAGGGCTCTGCAGAGGCAGCTGGCATTTGAGAAATAAGGGGCAGTCGGGAGCAATGTCTTCGGGGATCACAGCAAGCAGCTATTACGCTCGTTTGCTCTCCTGGTTTGTGACGCAAGGATAGCCACTGCTATGTTAGATGGCTGCACTGTCTCATCTTAGAAGCTGGGAAGGCCTGCGCATGCTTTTCCTCCATTCGTTAACCAGCCTCTTGCTTTGGCACTGTACCTGTGTTTCAGATCTGGAGGCACGTTTAGATGCTCACTGTCCTGTTTGTTACACCTGAAACATCTGCTCCTGACTCTGGTCAGTCGTTGCAGTGCTTTTCATGGAATTGCTGTCAGAACGCAGGCGCTGCCTTTCAAAGGCCCAGAGGCGGTTTTCTCCCCTGGCACAAGATGATTTTCTGAGGCAGTGTGTGGTTTTGCATGGTGTATTTGAGAATAGAGCTGTCTGGGACTTTTTTGGTTAAGTGGATGTGGGGCTGTAGTGACTTCATTTTTACAGGACCTCAGGCTTTGTCACAGCTGAAGCCCTTTCTGTAGGAACATAGCTTTGGCAGAATGTACCTCAGGTAACATTTTTCCAGTTTTAAAACTT
This sequence comes from Balearica regulorum gibbericeps, assembly GCF_011004875.1. Taxonomy (NCBI): domain Eukaryota; kingdom Metazoa; phylum Chordata; class Aves; order Gruiformes; family Gruidae; genus Balearica; species Balearica regulorum. The sequence goes on along the minus strand of NC_046204.1, from coordinate 5,646,332 downwards.
GAGGTCAGAGGGAAATCTGAAGAGCTGCCCCGGGACTTAGCCTGGATCTTGCACAACTTTGATGAAGGCCGTAGCTGCACAGCTGGTTTCCAGCCTTCTCTTGTCAGTGGGTTTCTGTTGCTGTCTGGTTTTGTCGGGAAAGTGGAGATCAGGTCTTTGGATCTTAGTAGTACCAGCCCGAGGGGCACTGTTTTGGCTGAGCAGCTCTGCTCTTGCTAATTTATTTATGTGTGTGGCTTAGCTGTCTGCACTTGCTGTTGCCACAGGAGGAATTTGAAACCTTTTCTTGACAGACCTCAGTGATAAGTAGTAAAAGCATATTTTGAGAGACTGTACAGGGTCTGAGGAGAGTATGGGCTCATATGAGGTCTCTCCAGTATCTCTGTGTCCTTCCTCCATTCCACAGAACATTTCTTTGTTTGTTTTTCAAGGGGAAGTTCTTTTTCTGAACCTTGGCTTTCACAGTTGGTGGTTCTCTTAAAAATAACGGCTTGCCTTTGTGCTACCTCAGCATGGAAGGAGATGGGCACAAGCTAGGCAGACTTCTCAAGAGACATCTGTCATTTCAGATAACACCCAAGCTTCCTAAAGTGGATCAGTAACTCAGCAAGTTACAGAGTGCTGGTAACTGCAGTTACATGGATGTAGTCCACTCAGCCGTCAGGCTGGCTTAATCCTGTGCAGTCAAAAGGGAAATTGTGGGCAAGAGCAGCATCTGTGGGGCCTGAGGTTAGCTATCATGGTGCTCTCAAGATACTGCTGCACCTGGCTAGCTGATGCCCAGCAGCCTTTTGGAGGCAGAAGGTTTCTGGGCAAAGAAACAGGGACAACATTTTTGGCATTGTTTGCATCAGGTGCTGAGGACTAAAATCACAGCAGTCTTGTCTCTCCACAGACCATGCCAGAGGAAAGCCAGTATGTGCAACAAACATTCGCTTTCTCGGTCTCCAGGATTACAGTTTATTAATTCAGCTTTCTTATTTCAGTGCTAGGCAGCAACCATCAGCTTCAGTGGCCTCATCAGATTCTGGGGCTGCGAGAAACTGTTCAGACCTAGGATCAGAATTGACTCCTCGTGCCTCTGCTACTGAACTGAGCAGGAAGCCTGATGTGGGACACTTCTGGAAGTATTTATGTCTGTGGGAATCAGGTACTAGCTCAGTTAGGCACAGATTGATTTTTTGCAAAATTTTCTCTCTCTTCCCTTGTTTCCAGCCAGTATAAACTCCACATCTTGCATGTGTTGATAGGATCATTTTAGCACCTAGTGTGCCATACATAGGAAAAGCTAGTCCCATCTGGGTTCTTGTCTGTTAACCGTGCTTGTAGGTACTGCTGCTACACAATTAATTGTTACTGCTACTGGTTTCTCCTTCGTTTTTATTAAATGGTGTTTTCTGTTTGCAGTCTGCTGAATGGTTTGTTGGCTTTAGTTTTGTTCATGTAATAAGTCCTGCTTTCCTGCCAGCACCAGCTTCACCGCCTGGGGTAATGACTTTTTGGCTATTCAAAAATGAGTATCAAAAGGTGTCCATTTAATTACAGGATATCTCAGTGTATATTTCCTGCCTGTGCAGTGTGGTAATCTGTTCCCTACTGCAAATCAGTTTTCCTGCTCTCTGTCCATTTTTGTCAGGGAAGAGGTGGGACATAGGATCAGCATTAACATACCTGGCTTTTCACCCTCTATGCCTATCTCTGTATGTGCTGGAATAGGAGGTTTGTGGGAAACCCAAACACTGACTTGGAAAGAAACAGTCTGCAAGCAGTGGAATTAATAAAGCTTTATGTCGTATTGCATTTGCTCTCTCAGTTGAATTCCCTGATGTCTTATAGTGGTGTGAAATCCCTGTGTGGATCCACAATTGTTTAAAAGAAATTTGAGTTCATTTTCAGTTTTTTTCCTCAGAGAATCCCCAGTAATAGGAATTCTTTTTTTTTTTTTTTTTTTTTTATCCATGCTCCTGTCTCCGTTGCAGTGCCATCCTTGGAACTGCTTCTCTTCTGCCAAATTTGGTAGAAATTGACTGTTGGGCTTTTAAAGTTAGTAAGCTACCTTACACAGGCAGATGTGAGCACAGGGGATTTTTGTTTTGTTTCTGTAGCAAGCCAGGTTCAAAAGACATAATTTCTTAAGCTTGCCTTTTTACCTTATGGGTATTTCAGGATGGACAGGATAGAAAGCACTCCATGTGTATGAACAAGGCATGGAGCAGGTTTCAGTCAACACAGGCTTGCATTGGCTTAAAATGTGCAGCTGGGAGCTGGAAGACTTTGGCATCTCTTAAACTTGTGCCTGTGTGCACTGTAGCGTGGAGTCACCTGAATATTCCTGTCCCATTACACAGAACCATCTAACCAGACTCACTATTCTGAAATCCTGTAATGTGCCGCATTATTTTGTTTTCAACACCTGCCTGCTCTGACAGCAGAAGAAACTGTACTTCCAATAACATGCTGTTTGCATTAATAGTAATTGTAGATCAGTTGGTTAAAGGCAAAGAGCATTGCCCAGCTCCCCTCACTCCCCCACACGGACATTGGAACCGCTCTGTACCTCCTCCCACTGCCTGCCTTCCCACAGAGCTGTGATACTATGACTTCCTCCAAGAGCCTGCAGCGTTCCTAATCCATCCGCTCCATCTCTGTCTGCCTCTCCCTGTGATTGACTGAGGCCTCATGCGCTGAACATAAGCCTGGTTTTAGTAATTGCTGTTCCCAGAACTCAGCAGGCTGAAGGGGGTGGAAGGGAGATAAACATCAGAGTTCAACATCCAGACAAACACAGCAGAGCACACACAATAAATACATCCGCCCCCAAATGCAAATATATCAGAAGAGGTTCCTTCCCCAGGGCTCAGCAGAGCAGGCTCAGACAGGAGAGCAACACGATGAGGTGAGTGCAGTCCCAGGGACCTCCCCAGCTCCTCTGGCCACTTGGCTTTGTGCAGGCCTTAGAAGGCGCAAGCGTGATTCTTGTCTTGTTTAGCTGTTACTACAGTATGACTCCACTGATACCTGCTGATTTCTTCCATTCTCAAGTGAGAAGGGTGTTGGGTACAAAGATTTCAGCTAGTGCTAAGATATCTGATTTGGTATCAAGACTGGCAACTTGAATGTGTGGCTTTTGGAATACGATCTGAGTTGATGCTCTGTTAATCTCTGTTCCTTTGACACAGGCTGTTTGTCTTGCTAGCTATGCTTTACAGTGGAACAAGCAGCAGCATTGTGCTGCAGAAAATGTATGGGAGGATCACGTCCCCCAACTTCCCAAATGTCTACCCAAATCACAAGGAGAGAATCTGGAATATTACTGTCCCCAAGGGATATTCTGTCCGCATCTACTTCACCCATTTCAACCTGGAGCTGTCCTACCTGTGTGAATACGATTATGTGAAGGTATGTGTAGAGCAGGGCAATGTGTAGCAGGTTAAGTTGTTAAAGACTGTGTATATGTGATCCTGGACACATGCAGGACCAACATAACTGTTGTAAGCGCTTGATTCTAGTCTGCTAGTAAAGTTCAGGCTCAGCTGATTTTAAATGATGTGCTTATTGAGGCCCACAGGACTGGGAAGTAGAACTGGTTGTCATGTTGGAACATCTGAAACTTGAGTTGTTTGTGTTCAGAAAATTCTGATGTTGTTCTCTTGTGAAGCAAAAGGTTTGAAATTTTGCCCAAAACAACATTTGAGCTTCATGTTGCTGAAGTTACAGTGTGTGTTTTAAATTAACGAGTAGTGCTTTACACAGCGTATAATGGGAGACTGTAAAAGTGTAAGTGATGGTCTAAACAAGATACTGTCAGCTTGTCTAAATGTGCACTTGCAACACTTGCTGTGGTGTGCTTGCTAGCTAATGTGAGAAAAAAAAACTCAGGAGAAGAAACAAAGATACTGTCTTTGGGAAGTGTTTGGGTGATCAGTCTGTCCCTGAAAAGTTTGTACTTGCGTGCTAGCGTGTGCTCTAGTCTGTGGCCTCGTCACTGATTCGAGGCCACGCTACCTCTGCACTTGTTTTGTTGTTTGCAGGGGCCTGATATACATTAAAAAGGGAGTTGCGTATGCAGGGAGTACGCAAAACCAATGCATTAGCAGTACTTTTGAATCTGATGGAAACAAATCAGGCAGCCTTGATCCCATTTAGGAAGATCTCGTTTCTATGGTTTTATATGGCAAGTTGCTCCCATTCCCCAAATCCGTGTTGTTCTTCATGTAATTTCCTTTGGGCAGGACAGACTAGTCATTTCTGGTAGGTCTGTAGTTCTGTTGCTATCATACACAACATGAACCCCATGTATCAGAACATTTCTCTTGTATTAAAAACACAAGATAAATTAAGAGCTGTAACTGTAGTAAGTGAATCATAGACCAAGTGAGTCACTAGTTTAAAGAGACCTTTTACTATACATTTGAATTTGTCAGTGTATGAAACCTTTTTACCTCAGTTGTCTCTGGCTTTACCAAGATGTGATTGTTACTGAGAGTGCCAAGTTACAAGAGCATTATAAACAAAGCATGCCGCTGATAGCCCAGGCTGGCATCACAGCTTTATGTGGGCCTCTGAAAGGAAAAAGGGAGACAAAATTATGGGCTTCAGTCACAGAGAACAGGGGAAATCTTCTCTTATGCCTCCCTGGATCTGGACTGACCTCCAGAAGCATCTTTTGAGAGTATCCAAGCCTTCCTTCTCACACCATTAAACACATTTTCCAAGCCGTGGCAGCAAATTGGGAAGAGCAAAGGTCTGTGCTCGTCTGGTAGATTTGTCTGTCCGTTTTGCAGCTGAGCTCTGGTGGGAGGACCTTGGCTGCGCTGTGTGGAAAGGATAGTACAGACACTGAGGAGGCTCCGGGCAACAAGACATACGTCTCCATTGACAACAACCTCATGGTAGTGTTTCGGTCTGACTACTCCAATGAGAAACCATTCACGGGCTTTGAGGCCTTTTATGCTGCTGAAGGTAAGAGACCAGCCCCTCTTGTAGATGAGACGCAGCTACGGTGGGGTTGGTGCTTCCTTGTGCTCTCATGGACCATGGCTGCTGGGGTAAGGTGGGAGAGGGCAGTCTCATTGTACGGAGGCAGATGCAAACCGGCACCGCAACCAAAGGCAAACAAGCCAACCTCACAAAACACAGAGTTGGCTCAGACCACGATAAAGTGTTGTTGAAGGATATTGGTTGCCTAATTCTGTGCTTTACCCATTAGATATTGATGAGTGCAAACAGCTGTTTGATGGTGAACCCCTCTGCAATCATCATTGTCACAACTACGTGGGGGGCTACTATTGTAGCTGTCGGGTTGGCTACACACTGCATGAAAACAAGAGGACATGCACAGGTGAGCTCTTGATAGATCAGGAGATACTTCCCTACGTATAACATCCACTTAAATCCAGTCCCGAAACTAGCATTGAGGTGAAAGCAGTGGTGTTTTGTTGAATGGAGAAGCAAGAAACTTGTCTTACACTGCCCACTGCAGACACTTTCAGTCTTCATGGCCATCAGTGCAGCTGGCCTTGCAACACCGAGTATATCTTGGTCCCTGGGTACTGCGATACTGAGTATTTCGGACCCAAATTAGTAAATGTGTTGGGAAAATGAACAATAAAGTTGCAAAGTCTAATGGAGAAATAGTTTGCTTACTTTCCCTGGAAGGACACAGGCCAAAAAGCAGCACATATCACTGACACCAGATACAGTGATCCACTCATTAAATGGGAGACAAGGCCGTGCGCAGATCTCTTGTTCAGAAGGGGATACAGCATGAGGTTTACCTAGCTGACTTCTGCCTGGCTCTGCTTCTCAGTTCACAACTAGGAAAAGCTTATGTGTCGTCAGGCAGCGAAATGTCTGAATCAGCGCAGTGATTGACACCGCAGGATTCACTCTGCAGTGAAATGTGTGCCTACACGTGGTGTCAGATTCATCCTTTGTGGGTGCAGCTTTGCCCACCTGGAGCTGAATCCTGTCTGGAAAGAACCAGCACACATACTGGCTCACTAAATACTGTCATAGGTGGGAAGATAGTTTCTTTGAGCTCTCCAGTGCTGAAATGCAGAATCGGATCTAACTTCCCGTGCTTAAGGCCGCCTTGGCATTTAGCTTCCCAACTCCAGCCTATTTGTCGATTCTCTCCCCCCAGGGAGATGGGGGAGAGAATCAGAAGAGTAAAAGCGAGAAAAGTTGTGGGTTGAGGTAAAGACAGTTTAATAGGTAAAGCAAAAGTCACACACGCAAGCAAAGCAAAACAAGGAATTCATTCTCCACTTCCCATCGGCAGGCAGGCGTTCAGCCATCTCCTGGAAAGCAGGGCTCCATCATGCATAACGATTACTTGGGAACATCCCTTTGGTCAGTCGGTGTCAGCTGTCCCAGCTGTGTCTCCTCCCAACTTCTTGCGCATCCCCAGCCTGCTCACTGGTGAGGAGATGTGAGAAGCAGAAAAGGCCTTGACTCTGTGTAAGCACTGCTCAGCAGTAACTAAAACATCCCTGTGTTATCAACACTGTTTTCAGCACAAATCCAAATCTTAGCCCCATACTAGCTACTATGAAGAAAATTAACTCTACTCTAGCCAAGACCAGCACACTATTACAAACCCTCTCCATGGCTGCCTGGATCTGATTCAAGATTCAGACTCCTCATATCTCCAGTGTATTGGAACAGGCCTATTCATTCAACCTCCCCTTCCTAAAGAGATGGCTTTTAGCACAAGTATATGGATGTACTTACACTGTAAAGTGTGTGCCTGGTCTTAATGTGGAAGTGTGAAATGAATAGCTGTGAACTAGCAGCTTTGCTTTGACTATTCATGTGTGCACACTTATGACCCCTCCTTAGCATAAAGGTAGCAGAGGGAGCTTATCAGCGATATTGAAGGGCCAGGCTGCCCCGATGGGTGGAGATGAGCACATTGGGAATTGCTGTGGTTCAGCTGATGTGCTGAAACCTGTTTGTATTTCAGAAGCCTTTAGATGCAAGCGCTGAAGCCACTTCCAGCTGCTGGGCTGCAAAGTAAAGATCTCTGCAGCTCACCTTGATGAGATGAGGGCAAAAGCTGCCCCTTTGATTTTTGAGCTCCTGTCTGAGCAGGCTGATATTGACAGGCTCTTTTTTTCTCCTTTATTTTCCAGCATGAGATAATTAAGCTTCTCCTCGCTTAGGCAGAGATGGAGACAGATGTGCTGGGAAGAGCTGGTTTGCCCTCCCTCCTGACCTGCCTGTTGCAGTCTGCCCAAGGGCTGCAGGTTTCTCTTGCTCCGTGACTTGTATGTCTTGGTTCCTTGCCTTTCAGACCTGCCTCCTGCAGACAATAAAGAGGCTGTTCCTTGTTGAAAGCTGATGGCAGCCTCTGGGGCATTCATTTTCTATTCGTTTTCTTGCATTTCCCATGTGTCAGTATGGAAAGAAGAAGGTAGATAAGGCAGGAGCTGTAAGAGAGAAGCCATTGTGAAAGGCCCCTGAGCATCACAGCTACCTGAAGACTTGCATTTTTTTTCCAGCTCTTTTTGCTTGACCTTCCATAGTTCTTAAACAAGACCAGAACCATGCATTTGTTCCCTAATGTTCCTTTTAGATATGCTCTTGTCTGTACTCAGATTTGTAGATTGAAACTATTTCTATTCAGAGCCCATTCACTCTTTGGAAAGGTTTGAACATTTTTTTTATTATTATTCAAATTTTGTGACTCTGGCCATATCTCCCATTGGGAACCTAGCTTTATGGCTGAAATGTGGTGAGCAAAACCTCAGAGTTCTAGGAGTTTGGTAAAGTAATATGAATGTCACCAGGGTAGCTTACGTGTCTTGCCTTCATACAAGGGAAGGAAGGCAACAGTGCCCTCCCCACAATAGATTCAACATAAGGAATGCTGTTATGCGCAATTGCTTGTGGTGTTGATTGATACTGTCTCAGCCCTCACAGTGCCTCTCACTGCTCCACATTAATATCCATTTATTGTGCTTTTAAACTATACCCTCTTTGGACAGGGACCATCTTCTTGAAACATGATGGAGAAATGCTGTGCTCCATACTCGTCAGCGACTATAGCTCCTCAACGTATTGGACGAGAGGTTAACAAGTCAGAGCTGAGGAGCTGTAGGTGCTGCTGAAGATAAATCAAAGCTTTGATCAAAAAGTGCGAGAGATTAAGGAGCATTAGTCAATCAGCATTTCCTTATTTCTGCGATTTAGCAGGAATTGCTTTTAATTGTAATTTATGAGGCTCAGTTTCTCCAACCCCATCTCTACTCTTCAGTGCCTGGAGTGAACAGGGGAGGAACCCTTTTCCAAGTGAGCATGGGGGGGACAGGGAGTCTTTTAGATGGAACACTTAGTGCAGGTCACTCCATTTGCAGGCTTCTGTATTATCCTGGGCAGGTCACTTGATACAGCTTTGAATCTCCATCTGCAAATGAGAGGTAACATCACTGCCTTGAGTTACTGGGAAGATGCTTAGTTAGTGTTGTAGAAGGTAGATGCTGCAGAGAACTGATTTGGGGGCAGAGTGGCTGTGCAAGCATTTACCAAGGCTTCCTTGTGCTGTATTTAATCATGTTCAGAAGCTGTTTCATGGTCACAGTGAATTGTGATCAAAGCTGCTTGAAATTTTGTCATGGCTCAGTGATAGAATTTATGACCCACCTTTCATTGGAGACCTAATGAGCCAATGACAATGGACTTGCAAGTTTTGAGGGGTTCATTTTTCAGAGTTCAAGCCTCTGGCAAACAGCTCACTGTGATTCTAATAAAAATATGGCCTAAGCATAATTGAGCACTCTCTGGACAGCTCTAAAGCTCGTCCTGAGAAGTCAGGGGACAGCATTTCTGCTAGCAGATGTTAAAAATTTATTTGATCCTTTTTGTGCTGGCTAGTTTTTGACTTTCTTGCTTGCAGACTTATGGAAAAAAAATACTGCTCTGACAAAGGGAACTCCCAGCGGCCACATCCAGGAGATATTAGGAGAAAAGTAAGGTCCAGTCTAAGCTTTTTCATCTTCAAGCTGCAAATTCTCTTGGACTAGCAGAGTATCTTCTGTTGGGTCAGCTAGTTCTGGCTACTCATGTGAGCACAAGTCGAGAGTTTATTGGGGATGACTTACATTTTTCCAAACTATATTATGAAAATCTCACATCAAAATTAGAAAACAGAGTTTAAAGGAGACATGTAATAAAGCACGAAGAACATTCTATCTTTCTCCTTCTTTAGTCTTAAAAACAAGGTGAAGGCCAGTTTTCTAAATTAGTGGGGTATTAATGGGGCGCTGTTCTTATTTGTACTATAACAGCGTATGGGGATCCCAGCTCTGTGCAGAGGCGTGGTGCTGTGTTTTGCTATGGGAACACAGAGCAATCACTGCCCTGAAGAGGCTCTCGGCCAGCACCTGGGCAGCTCAGAGCAGTTCTGGAATATGCATTGCTAGAATGGATCCGGGCTAAGGATCCCTCGAGCCCAATCGCCTGCCTTTGATACTGGCCAGCATCTTACACTTCACTGGAAGATACAGTTCAATAAGTGATTTTAAAATGTACTCCCACACAGAAGTGTAATCCTCTGCAATAGATTCTGTGTGGTCTGTGTGTTACTTAGCATAAGCTGAAGTTATGGCACTAGCATATTAAAGTTTGCCTTAAATTTCATGTGACAGCATGTTGCACAGATTAATTATATGCTATTTCTTAATCCTCATTTTGTATCAGATTTGTGGTTTTCAGCCTCTAATTTCAGTGTGTGTCCCTTTGCCCTTTTACTACTAGAGAAAGTAAACAGCCTTCAGAAGCTATAGTGTTCAGTTGTATGCAGTGTTTTTCTGTCTCTACGTGCATATATATGTCTATGTGTATTACCACACAGTGGTCTTTTCTCCACTATTTCTCTCTTACATGTTTTTATGGTGAGCTTTAGTCTAATAACATTCCTTTAGACATACTTTAAGGAAAGAAGATGACATGATCGTTATGGTAAATAGAAGCCAAGGTGTTGCTGCCTCCTAGCTCTGGGGTTCTTGTAAGAGAGAATTTAACCCTACCAACTTAAGCATCCCTTCTTTACGTGGTAGATCCCATGCCCCAGGGAAAAATGGTATTGTAGGTAGTAGGAAAGGATTCTGATGCAGAGCTAGCGGAAGATTGGAGATTCTGACTTCCAAGTGATTTCAGTAGGGAGTTAGGGGTGGAAAGATAGTACTCATTATATTGTGGCTGGTATGCTTAGGGTAAGACTTCACACTGAGTCTTTTTTCACACCCAAGGATTTCATATTTTCATTCCTATGTCTTCCCATAATTGCCTCCAAACTACTCCTGTAGGGGCTGTAGAGATGGGACAGATTACTAGCAGCATGAGGAAATTTCAGGTTTTAAGAGAAGCAGATCTTTTTGCGCTTATATGGCTGTGAGCAGTGTACTGCTAAAGCTGCATATCAAGTAGGTTTTGGGGTGTTTCTTAACCTGGGCTTGCAGCAGGCAGAAGGAAGGTTTGTAGTGGGACCTTAAAGCCTGGGGAGAGGCAGTGAACTCTGTGTCACTGGCAATATTTTAAGCAGCACCTGCAGCAGTCAAGAGAGCGTGCTTGAAAACATGCTTCATTCTTACATAGCCATCAAGTGCTTCTGTAGTTTGAGACACAGTCAGTGGAAGTACAGAAATGTGCATTTAGTTGGGAAGAATGAGGTAATAACAATTAAGGAAAAAACCCCACTTGCTGATAATCCTCTACAAGATTTAGTTCCCATTGTAGCTCAACTGATTTCTGGGATGCAAAGCAGTGTGCTGTTAGGTGAGAACCAGAGGCAGCCAGAACCTACAGGTGAATTAGTCAAGCTTTCTCTGCTTCTTTGGACCAAGAAAGGCATTTCAAACAGGATTTAAAAATTAGGAGAGTGCTCAGTTTCAACAAAATAGGCATTTCTTGGTATTTATTAACTGTTTTACTCTGTATTTGTCAGCTGTGTTTGAAAAGCTGGGACAGTGAATTCAGAGTAGAGCAGACACAGATGCTCAGTCACTGTGGTGGTAGGTTTCTGTCAAATAAAAGCAGCTGCTCATAACTTTCTGGCAAGCTGGACAGAGAAAGGTTGTTGTGAATTTACAGCTAGTGCTAAAGGAAACAGTTGGCACTCAAGTGCATCATTATTTGTGTTGTGGTGTTGTAGTTGTGCTAAGAGCCAGACAAACATAGAACAAAAAGATTATCCTTTTACCTGTTCCTGCATTCCTTCCCAAGTAAATACCTGTATCCGAATATCTCCTGTAGCAGCAGGTAGGGCTGTTGCATAGGTATAGGGTGGAAGCAAGTTTCATTCTCTGACGTGAAAGGAGCTTAGAATCTTGACTAATGAAATCCATGGTTGATGGATCCCTGGTTGAAGGGTGTAGAGTACAAGTCTAACGAGGAGCGGCTAAGGGAACTGGGGTTGTCTAGCCTGGAGAAAAGGAGGCTGAGGGGAGACCTGAAAAGAGGTTGTAGTGAGGCAGTTGTCCCTCTCTTCTCCCAAGTAACAAGAGGAAATAGCCTCAGGTTGCACCAGAGGAAGTTTAGGTTGCATGTTAGGAAAAATTCCTTCACTGAAAGGGTTGTCAAGCGCTGGAACAGGCTGCCCAGGGAAGTGATTTGAGTCACCATCCCTCGTGTGCTTAGGGACATGGTTTAGTGGTGGACTTGGCAGTGCTAGGTTAACAGTTGAACTCAATGATCTTAAAGGTCTTTTTCAACCTAAACGATTCTACAATTCTGTTGTTAGTTAAGGTACGATAATGTTCATTTTCTCATTCACAACTTGGTCCCCTTCCATTAAAATGGCAACCTTAAACTGTATGGTCTATTTTGGGTGACAGTCTGTAATTAATGAGTAGATAATGGCATTTTTGTTAGTGGAGGTTAGCATGGTATGTTTGAGGATACAATTCAAAGTCAAACAGTTTCCCTCTTACAATTAATTCAGTGTCACAGTGGTGCAAAAATACGCTGGTGTTATCAGCCAGTCCAGCATTCCTCATGAATTAAAGGATTGCTCATACAGCTTTTGCAGCACATCATAAAGTCTTTGTTCCCAGCTGATCAAAGCACCACTTCACAGTGATCAGATGCTGTCAACAAGCAGAGATCCTCGGGGCACTTGTGGCTGTTCCTTCTTGCTTCTCTTCAGCAGGGAGCATTTGTGGCTCCAATTGTGTCGGCAAGAGGCACAGCTGGTTTTGCTCAGAGAATACAATTACATTCTAAATGTCTGGCAACAAAGGCATTAAAAAGAAAGAGCTGCATTCAGAGGCTTCTGGAATTGAGGAGCTGATAGCTTTGCCGCACGCCGGTGCAGCAGACAAGCTGCAAATTTAACACCTCAGAGTGTTTCTGATGAGCATCCAGCTATCACACTTATTTCTGACCTCCAAGTCTGTGACTAAGTGGTGCTTTCCCGGTGTCCTTCCCTGCACCGCTTCTGACGTTGGAGTGCTGGGTAATGCTTGTGCCCCGGTCCTACCACAACAGAGAGAGGGCAGTTTTCTCAACAGTGACAAATGCCTGCGGGTGAAATGTGTGAGACTACCTTCATTTCATAGGTAGTTAGGTAACTGGCTCTGAAACTTTCTAGAAGGGACAGACTAGCGTAGAAGAAGATCCACTACCTTTACCTGGTACAGCTGAACTGACTATTATTGTCATTTTACGTTTTGTTGTTTGTTTTTTTTTTCCTAGCCCACTGTCAGACTCAGGTTTTTACTGAAAGAATTGGAGAAATGACCAGCCCTGACTATTTAACACCTTTAGCCCCTGCTCAGGTCCTGCAGCCACAGTATCCAGGTAGAAGATGACTTCCTGATCGTGCTGGAATTCACAGACACCTTTAATGGGGAGACACACCCAGGAGTGTTTGTGGCCCTGTGATGTCCTTAAGGTAAGGTGAGGTTTATTGCATTTCATCACAGCTTTTGTGAGACAGGCACAGTTCTTTTACTGCATCTTCTTCAGCCTCCGTTTCACCATGTTAATTTACACTTTTGTCTCCCTGTATCTCTCCTTGTTCAGTTCTTCTTTTTGTCCCTTTGGTTTTGTTGTTTGTTGTTTTTTTCTTTCAACACTTTCCTCTTTTGGGAAATTCACCAAAAACAAGCACACATATATGTGATGACTTTATAGATTTCATCACTTACCACAGATCAGTGATGCTGGGGGAGTCAGTTAAATCTTTTGCATTCTGCTTGCTTATCTATGAAATGGACCCTGTGATCCCTTCCCAGGAATTCCATAGTGCTTAGGATGCTTGGAGAAAAGGCACGCTGTGAGTTACCAGAGCCATCACTCTAACCACCTGCCTGGTTTTTTAACTTTGCAAGTAAGGCCCATTCAAGTTCAGGGAGCCATTGTATTAAAATTAAGCCTCATAGGGGAAGGAGTAAAGACAGTTTGTTTGCCTTCTGTCATTCTTGTCAGATTGAAACACCCAAGAAGCAGTTTGGCCCATTCTGTGGAAAGACTTTGCCTGCAAAAATTGAGACAGGGTAATGTTGTGAGTATTACAGTCATACCTGATATCTCAGGAGCACATGCTGGGTGCAAGATGAAATCCACAGCAGCAGGTGGGTAGGAGACCTCTGGTTAGTTCTCAAGTCCAAACTATTCCAGAACTTCTGGAAAGGCCTGAATAGCAACCAAATAGTGGGGCTTTGAAACAGTGCTTTCATACTTGTTTGTCAGTAGTGTACCTATTAAACAATGTAGCTACTAAGTAGTTTACTTCTGAAGTAAAGTTTTAAGAGAGCTCCAGAATTCCAGCTGACTTTACAGTTCAGCTCGGGTCCAGGCACATGATTTGATTTTAGGGAACAGTTTCCCAACTTGTCAAGAGTTACAAGGTGCGAGGTGTTTTAGGCAGCAGATGTACTGGGCTAGTCTTGTCAGTGTAGCCTGGCTCTTTGCAGGTCGCTGCATACCTTTGATGTGAGAGCATCACAGTAAGTCAGTCACAGTTTTTCCTTTTATTCTCAGTAATTGTAGGTCTGTGTCCATCTGAGTGAAACTGTAGAGAAAGGGCGGAGAAAGGGTGGGGTTTCCCCTAACAGCCTTTAGCAGTAAGTAACAAATTTGCTCTTAAGTGGAATATTCCATTTTCTGATTCTCTGCAGGTTTGCCATGTCCCAGTCCTGAAGCACCACCCCATGGTCATATCACACCAGTGCAAGCGCAGTACATTCTGGGCGACCACATTGCTTTCTAGTGACACCAGATATGTGCTACTTGAAGTAGGTGAACCATGGCACTGTCAGCCCTATCGGGCTTAATTTCTCAGGGATTAAACATGTAGGTGCCTTTTCTCATTAACAATCTCTGTTGCTCACATACTGTCATTATGATGTGTATTCGGCACACTGAACTTGTTATTGTCCTTTCTTTGATACCCTCCCGAAAGAATTACGTTTCTGTGCGTGCCTGTGTGTATGTATGCCCACACTGATGCTCTTTGAACACTGCTGCTTAGAGATCTACTGGTAATTATGTTGGAAGAAAAGAATGATTTTATGAAAGATTTCACAAGATCAGTGTAGTGAGAATTTTTATTGTTCTTTCATTTGTTACTACACCTCTCCAGGGAAGTTAAAACTGGAATACTTGGTCATTCCTGCTGAATACCACGTTTCAGACTCACTGCTTAGCAACATCCTGCTTCCCAGCAGGCAGTTTCGGAAGATACTCTAGTCTGTGTATGGTTATAGGGCAATTCTCCCTCACGTTCACGGTCATCCTATGGCCTAGATACATATAATGATGGTGTAAGATTTACCTTTCCCCACTCTGAAAGTAGTGCAGCAAAGCAGTACGTTTAGTAAAGACATTTTAAGCAAATAAAAATCTAGTTATTGTTTTTCCCTTATGAATGAACAAATAAACGTGTAACTGATGTGGGTTTTCTGTAATCAACCCAGTTTGATGTGGAATTCATTTGACCTTTTATTTCTATTCATGCTTCTTGGAGAATTAAACTGTTGTGAAGCAGAAAATCCAAAGGATGCTTCCTGGAACAAACCAATGGCAAAGTGCATCAGTAAGTCAGTGCTAATATTTGCAAATCTGAAAATTTCTGTGTAAATATTTATGTTTAAAACATTGGTTTTGTAACAACAGTGATAGAAGTCACAGTATGAGAAACATTTTCTTCTGATTCGTAACTATTCCATTTCTTGACAAAGTGCATTTTGTATTTTTAAGTTGGAAGATGTTTCAATTTCTGCCATTCTTTAAAATCTCTTAAAAGCACTGATGGTTATTTAAAAAAAAAAAAAAGGTAAAAAAAGTGTAGTAATGTCCTTTGAAATAGTTACAATCTCCTAACAGTTTTATGTAATTAGCAAAAGCATCATCATCTTAGGAGAAAAATATAGTACCTGTCCTCTTAGAGTACTGGTTCAGTTTCTCTGCAATTAGTCTGTGTTCAGTAATACAGGCGTTGGTTTCCTGCGTACATGGTGTGCAGTGTGAGCCTTGCATAGTCACAGCTTAATCTAGTGGATGGGAGTGCAAATTTTCTGAGGAAACCACAGAACCTACTAACCGCTTCCCAGCCACCGGTGCTCAGCTGTGGTGGTATTGATGTCTCCTGCCCAACTGTGAGCACAGAACCTTCCCCAGTATTTCTGTTATCCCAGGTAAAGAGGCCTTGTACCATTCCCTGAAGATTGCAGTTGAGTTCTGCTTGATTAGGTTGACTTCAGTGCACTAGCTTTTCTTTTTTTTTTTAACAAAATATATTTTTGAACTGCTTCAGTTGTTAACTGTGATCAACCTGAGGACACACAGCAGTGCTGTTCCATAGGTTGTGGGGCCTGAGAAGACAACCTACTGCGCCGAAATTCAGGACCAGTGTGAAGTTCCCTTCTGCCCATGAAGGCTGATAATTACAGTAGGTCCTAAACATCAGATCCAGAGTGGATACCCGTGACGTACATAGACCTGCCTGTAAAGGTCAGCAGAACCTTTCTGAAATGCAATACAAAGGCTGTTAACTTTGGGAAGTAGTATTTGCATTTTTAAGGACATATACCTAAGCGTACTGAAAGGTACCCCAGGTGGGCATAACACATTCTTATCATTCCCCAGTTAGTAGTGTTTAATAGTACTAGATCCTGCGAGTAGCTAGAGGGGCTAAGTGATGTGGACCTTCTCATGAGTATGCAGTAAACACAAAGGTGACCTAAAATCCTATGTCTGACAATGCCTGTAGAGTGTCACTTCTGTGTTGCTTTAAAACGATGCCCAGCTGTTCTGTTCACTTGTTCTTATTTTTTTGTCTCTCAGATGCAGATAAATACATGTATGGTGACAGTGGATACTAGAAAAACTGCAGAGGAGAAATAACCCCTCCCATCTGTGAACCAGGTAATGTGTGAACATACAAGATAGTTGGAATTAGCAGTTATTGCAAAATCAGGAACAAGCTCTGGGCTAGTGCTGACTGTTGCTGGCATGTGGTTGTTGCACAGACAGTGAGGCAGGTTGTACCAAGGCTGATCCCGACGGACACAGCTCGCTCTGAAGACGCGCACTTAGGTACGCCTGAGCTGGCACTGCAGACTCTTCCTGTAACGAGGAGGCTAAGCTCCAGTCTGGATGCTTGTTCCTAAATACCAGCCGGCAGCCATCTACAGCCACTGGGCTCTTAACGAGTTACTCAGCACAGCTATGCCATTGTTTATGTAAAGAGTTAAGCAGCAGGTATAACAGCATGGCTTTCTTACATTTTCTTTTAGTACCTTTAGGTTGATGAGGCAGAACCACTTCATTGTAGAAGTTCATTTTAAAACCCAGATTTTCACTTTTATGTTACTCTGATTTTCAAAATGGCAAGTGCTACAACTGCTATTTAACAGGGAGGAACAATAACAAAACTAAAAGTGTTATGATAACCACACAGTGTGACTGGCACTCCCTGCAGGTATTGATATTGACCTCATCTCTGTCTGCTAAATTGTTTACTATTTTAACATGCCTTGGTCTTGCCGGAGGTTCCCTATTGCTGCTAGCATTGTGCATTAATGCCAGAAACTCAGTTTGGTTTCCCTTGAAGAGGGTAAAAAAGCTGAACCGTCAGTTTATTCCAGCTCTCCTTTGGAGAATGCAGTTTCATAACTAATTACATTGTTGATGCTTTTAAATTGCTTGGTGGTGTTTCCAACAGGAAAACTGACCCATCCTCCTGAATGCCCTTACTGCAGAGTACTGGTGTGGTTTGGGTTTTTTTGTTTGGTTTTTTTTTTAAATGCACAGAGTACGGGGGGGGGGGGGGTTAATGCTTGAACTGCTAAATTAGTTACTCTGTAAAATTACTTAAGATCCAAGACTGAGTTTTGGGAGAAACATTTTTACAATGTAAAAGCATAATTATTCCTCTTATCTTTTAGATTAGAATATACATATATTCCAATTACCTTAATTTACATTCAGGACACACTTACTTCTCTCTGCCCAAATTCCTAAGCAAAACTGTCTCTCTTGATTACAGAATTTTTCCAGAGGATGTATGTAATACTAATGAAAATTGTACTCTAAATCAAATACTCATTTGCAAGCAATTTTACCATTCCAAAACAATCTAGGAATTACATTTAGAATCATTAACTTAATTTAATCCATACAGGCATAATAATTCAGTGTCCAGATCTTAAAATGTTTAACATTTATTGCTGCATTCGTTGTTTTGCAGTTTGTGGAACATGGAGAAGTGGGACTGTGGAGCATGTAAGTGGAAGGTGAGCCAAGCCTGGAGAACTTCCCTGGTAAGTGATGTTAATTACAGAGCAGGGAGGAGCAGGAGGTGGTTCGCTTCTGTACCACAGCTGAGTTCTAACAGCTACTGATGGTGTAGCTGATCAAAGAATCCCCTCAGCTTTGAGGATTAAACTGGGGGTTTTGAACAAACGCTCGTTTTGTGATGAAGAAGCCAAGGCAGAAAAAAATTTTATTCATGAAGGTTATAAAAATGATCTTGTCAACTCTGATGATTTTGCAGAGGTTAGACTGGAGCCTAAAGTCTCTATTAGTAGCAATATCACACTTGTTTACCAGGAAAGGATGACAGATTTCAAGTGATGGGGTAGCTGTGTCAGGGTGGGGAAGCACTGAGCAAGCTCTACTGTATCCAGTTGGTGGGCATCAGCGAGAATGTACAGATGCGTGTGCAAATAAATCACGGGGGGGAAAACCCTTCTGGTAAGGGAAAGTGCGCCATGTGCTGGTGCTCAGGGGTTGTTGGCACTGTGCTCTGCGGGGCAGTACAGGCTCTTTACAGGAGGCACCAGTTACAGCCCTTGCATTGAAAGCATTCTTTTCAGTAATTCTTAAAAGACTTTTATGTGTAATTCCTACCAGCCATTACTAATAGCTAGAGTATTTACGTACTTAGAAAACAACATTACATCCTCAATGGTTGTTAGGGGTTCTGTTTAAAAAAAAAAACAACAAACCAGACAAAACGTCAGTATCCAAACAGACTATTCATTTTTGTGTTCTGTCCCAGCAGCTGTCAAAAGATATTTAGATTTACAAAAATGCCATCTGCCTGAAGAAGGCATTGCTCTTTACTTAATAAAGTGTATTTTGTTTTCTTTTAAATAGTGTTGTGGATTTCTGTAAGACTGCGGCTTTTCAACAAACACAGAGCATCAAGGTACCTTACACCTCTTCCTGGCGTATGGTGGTAGTTGAAGAATCCCGGTAGCACCAGCTGCACGCTGCAGTTGGGGGACATTTACATACCATGCTGTACATTTCAAAGTCTCTCTATAGGTACCAGCTGCACAACCTTAAGGAAGTTCTTGCTGTCAGCTGCAAAAACTGTTTTTCTGAACAGTTCTATGAATAAGCTTTCACAGATGTATAATTTCAGTACATGTTCAGCTGACAACAGATTCTCAAAACCAACGTTATAAAATCTGGCTTTGACTACACTATGTATCCCCTCACAGTTACATAAACTTCCTCTTTCCTGCCTCTCACATTCTATCATTAGTATTTTGCTTTCTAGAATAACTGAAAGTGAAAACTCCTTAAAGAACAAAAAAAAAAGAAAAACAACTCCAAACACTTCAATGTTTTCAATAGTAGTTTATTTACTCACTTATAAACACTGGAGTATGCAAAGCAGTTAGAAAATACTACTGAAACTTGAAAGTTATTCTAAAATTTTCAGGGATTTTGTTTGAGGGTGAAGGAAGGCTAAAATTATTTGCAAAGACTACTCAGTGCTGTCAGCCAGCCTGTTAAAACCTAAACCTGGACAATTTAAACAAAATTAAAGCCATGCTAATTACAAAAACTTACCATGAAGTTCCTTGCAGGGGGATCGCACTTAGTCTTTGGAGGTCCGAGAATACCATTTTTAAGTGTTACTCAGCAGAAGTAGCTGGTAATAGTGCAAGTGCTAAAATGCAAAATTCACAGATGGTACAGAGTTTGGAGATTATTCTGACTTAGGTGCAGGAAATAAAACGTCTAAGCAACTTTTTGCAGTTGGATATGAACAACAAAAGTGTGGGATTACTTCTCAGCCTGCATGTTTAGAACCCCTCTTTAAACCTTTTAAAATGTACAGTGAGACCCAGATGATTTTTTAATACTGCAAGTGGAAAACTAACAGTAGTGCAGTTTTGTCCACTACTGAGATGGTCTTCTATTCTTAAGCCTCAATATAATACGCAGTAATGAAGATACAGCTTGACAAGTTAAATAGGTTAAAACCGGTGTAAATTCATAGCCACAGCTTTAGTAGTATGGTGGATAAAAATACAGATCAAGCTTCAGTAGGTTTCAAGCACAAGTAGATGAAACAATTCCTCAAGCTCCTACCACCAGTGGAAATAATCTTCCACCAGTTTCTGCTGAAACATCCTGCTCTTTGTTAAGAAGCTGCCTCTTAGCTGACACTTCTGCACCTGTAATAAACTTAGTTTTTCAGATTAAGCCTTCTGTCAAAGTCTATGTATATTTACTAGTGCTTTATTCAGCTGGAAAGTCTTTCCTGTGACTAATCTTAAACAGGAGTTTATAGCTTGCTTCTGGGCTCAAAGTGTTGCAGAACCCTACTTCTCATGAGTGGGCTGGTTTAAAAACAAGAACATGCATCCTCAAAGGAGATGCTGTGGACAGAAATACATCTTGACAGTGTTTGTCTCCCCCAACCCACTTCTGATGAGGAACTCCACCTCCTAAAAGAGTAAGTAAGTAACGTTCCTTGGTACAGATGCAATCTGGAGGGAACTGCTTACCATTCTAGGTGCGGGCACCCAAACGTGTGGGAACTGGATTTTAGGTATATACGTATCACTGAACAGTGCAAAAGTACAGTGGATTAAACTTGGGTGTCAGGTATCGATACATGATGAGTGGTGGCTCCGTTTGACTTGTCAACTTTTAGAGCACGCTTGTCTGAAACAAACTGAATTACTGCAAAAAAGCTTTACAGAAGTTCATCTCAAAAGGGTAAAATTAATTAACTGCTATGAATTCTTTGCATTCAGAGCTGCAAAACAAAGACACATATTACTTAAATCAGTTTTATTTAAGAATTTCCTACAGTGACAAATCTTATAAAAAGCATCCAAACACGAAACTGCAGCAAACAGCATTCTTATGGATATCTTACAGACAGTGGAACTTCCACCCTGGAGAGGCACACTGAGCTCGCTAGTGATCTCTGCTACAAGAGCTACTGCAAAGCACACCACAAGCTCAATGTTCTCATCACAAACCCCATCATCTTCAATTCACATTACCACACTTACAGATCATTAACAGAAAAAAAAACACACACCATACAGCATTCACAGCAGTTGACATAAGGGAAAAAAAATACAAATATTCATTTCACGTAACACATCCAACTAATTGATTAACTAGGTATAAAACCCACTTAAAGTCTTCCACATATGGATGTCCTTTGAATGCAATAAACACTCGTACTTTATTTGCTATCATTGCTCTCCGCACACTCTCACCAAAGCCACAGGATTGAGAGACATCTCGCCAAGTAAAATAAAATCCCATAATGCACCACCAGGTCTCTGCATGCGCTCTCTCCTTTATCTCGCACATACCAGCCCTCTCATGCCTCGGCACCACCATCAATCCCACACAAGGTTTCAAAAGTTCAAACAGCCTTCTGGTTCCATCTCACAGCCTTGCGTTCATAGCGTTGATACGACTCCATGAAATAAAGAGTAGCGGATAAAAATGGAACACCCACCGTCTAAGACGCAGCATGTGCAGTGTGATGAAGTATTCTTGGATGAGAAAGCATGTAGACAGAAGTATTCCTAAGGCAGAATATTTACAGCACTGCTTTCAATGAAGTGCTTCTTCCATACACATTTGAAATGAGATGAACTGCGGAGATTAAATGAAGCCTTCATATCGTACTTTAGTATGGAGGGGAGACAGTGTTAAAAAGAAACACAAACAAAACAAAAACGACACTGTGTTCTCCAACTGGGGCACTTGGAGAGTCTTATGGTGGGATCAAATTAAAAACAAGAGGGAGAGAATGCTGTTTCTGACCAATGGTTTCCATTTTGAACATGCAAAGAA
The DNA here is from genome assembly GCF_011004875.1 of Balearica regulorum gibbericeps. Classification (NCBI taxonomy): domain Eukaryota; kingdom Metazoa; phylum Chordata; class Aves; order Gruiformes; family Gruidae; genus Balearica; species Balearica regulorum. Next base: position 5,624,759 of record NC_046204.1, on the reverse strand, counting down.
TTCAGGTAGCCAGGAAACAAGGGATAAAGTATTACAGGAGAAACCTTTCCTATCGATTGTAGTGTTAGTTTACCTATCGGGCAAACAGCAGTCCACTTCCAAGCATTCAGTATCCCAACAAGATATGTAACAAAACTTAGAAAAATCCTTTTACCTTTCTCTTTTTTTTCTTTTTCTTTTTTTTTTTAAAAAAGAAAAATGTCAAAAATACTGCTGAATATACTGCACACTGAACAAACTGTTTTGGAAAATTTTAGTATATATGTAATTTACAGTATACTTACCATGAGTTAGAAAAATTTGATTTCCCACCATAGAGTCAGTATCAGAGCCCACTGCGTCTACATTCCCCAGCCTGACGATTTGGAATCCATGCTTGAACCAAAGCCTCCGTTAAACCCGCTGCTGGAGCCCGCGTTCGAGGCCGAACCCCAACCTATCGCTGCCCCCGAGTTGGACCCACCATAGGAGTTACTTCCTGAACTAAAGCCCTGGTTCTGCTCCCGCTGCATGTTGCCTTGAGGCTGGTTGTTTCCCGACGGCCCCGACTGGTTCTGCTGACTAGCCAGCATGCCCATCATCCCCCAGCTGCTCTGCAGGGCTGCCTGCGCGGCTGCCATCATGGCAGGGTTGATGCTAAAGGCTCCAAAGTTCATGCCCCCACCCATGTTACTGCCCTGGTTGTTACCCAGTCCTCCCCCACCTCCTCTGCTGTTGCCAAACCCCCCCTGATTCCCAAAACCTCCCGGATTACCACCAAATCTTCCACCTCTCTCTAACTGTCTATTGCTATTGTGCTTAGGTTCAGCATTGGATATATGTACGCTGATTCCTTTAATGATCAAGTCCTCTCCACAAAGAGATTGGGCAACCTATAAGAAATAAGGGATTGATTAAATGTATGTTAGACTTCTTTTTTTTTTTAAATGTTAGTACTACAAGACAAAAAAACCCTACATGATTCTGACCAGATATTTAACCTGCAAAGGAAGCATATGGATATACTTAATCCAATTTGAAGTGGTTTATCTTTGCATTCGCTACTACACTAACTGCAGTGTAACAACAGCATCTGAAACGTATAACCTCGGACAATTCAGTAAATCAAATCAAGCTAATACCACTGGAATTCTCGAGACAGTGGACAAGTAAGTGTTCCATGTGCAGTACCAGAAACTATGCTTTGTCAAGCTACTGAAACGCAGGCTGTCTAAATACAAAGTTAAAATATTTTAAGATTTACCTGATCATCTGCAAACGTAACAAAAGCAAAAGCTCGGAAGGGTTTAGGAATGAAGACATCTACCACTTCTCCATACTGGGCAAAGAACTGTCGGAGTTCATCTGCTGTCATGTCCTCTGTGCAGCGCCCAACAAACACTTTTCTGCTACGTAAAGGTTCATCGGGACTTTGCTGGACAGAATTGAAGAGGAAGAAAAATAGAAAAAAAAAATCACAACTACCCTTGAGATCTGAGCTGCCTTATGATAAAGGTCCCTTTTAATCTAGCCTGTTCTGAGGACTGAAGATCAAGAAAGTTTGAGATTGTAAGTTAAAGACTTTAAAAAAAGTCATTCTGTTCAGAACATGCCTGCAGCCTGGTGCAGAGGGAGAAGAGTCACAAGAAAACAAAGACGGGAGGAATACACAAGACCACTGCAGAAGTATGTTGGGGTTTTTTTTGTAATAGCTGCCAATATACACAGAGGAAAGAGAAACTTCAAGTTCAGTTTTTAATTCAAAAACTCATTCTGATCCTCCCTAGGTTAGTTATTCTGCCTGCTTTCTTCTCCATTTATTCACACAGCAGACAACTTAAGCAGGTGCTGGACATTAAAACACATTATCTTCAGATTTCCACCTGTACTTAATTCCCCCACATAACTAGCTGATGTCCCAACACTTCTAATTCACTTCCTGCTCACCCACCTCCTCCCCATTTTCCTTCTGTGCTTTCACTTGTTCTGTCCACTCGCAGACTGAAAAGCCACATCCAAGAGCAGATTATTAATCTGTTCATCTGCTCACCTAACACAGTTGCTAGAGAAGTGCACTTCCAGTGTTTGGTAAAAATAAACCCAGCAATAGTACAATAGTACCTTAGAATTGGGAAGTTTACAGTCACACCATCTTCCATCTATCATGTGCCGCTGAGACATGACTTTCACCTGGGTTTCATAATCCGTAAACCGAACAAAACCAAAACCTTTTGAGTGGCCAGTTTTAATATCCTTCTTAACCTAAGACAAAAAAAAGCATACTTTAAAAAAAAAGACAGAAACAGTGTACACCTGTATTTGTGACTTAACAACATGCTATTTACCAGTCATTTCCTGTATCAACTTTAAGATCACCAGAAAAAGTACACAAAAAGTTTTGATTACCTTTTCTTACAAAAATTACCGACATAGTATATAGTCAAAGCAGAGGCCTGTGACACCTACAAATTAAAATTATTAGCTTGCCTTGAGCCCAGGCATAACCAAAAATGGGATATAAGTATTTTGTAATATTGTGATGGCATAGCCAGAGCAGCTGTATAAGCACTGTGACCACCAAAGGGACAAACACTTGTAGCTGCACACATGTAAAAAAAAGACCAAGTGTATAAGGATCAGGTGAGATCCCCCTTCTGGGACGATAAAAACAGCATCCATGAAGACAGAAGAAAACCGAAGCAGGTTTTGTGTTCTGACTTCTGCCATCAAAGAGCCCTCACACCTGGCCAGGCCATCAAGGTCCCAGGCTAACGAGCAGCACCACAGCCACAGGACCGTGCACATGGTTGATGCAGGACACAGGTGGTAGAGCCCAACAGCTTTGCATAGGCAGTGATAACACACAGTAACCGCTGCTATGAAGTGTGATGTAACTCAATGAATTTAGCTAAGTTCTGTTTGAGAGTGTATCAGTCTTGTAAATGCTCCCATCACAGCAGTCTCTAATTCCTTAACGCATACATGCATATATAAACACACATATTCAGCTGCAACAATTAGTAACAGTAATACAATTTAAGAAGCTCTTAAAAACACTGTACCCATTAAGCTGATCTGCATGAATTATCACTCCCAGATATTCCTGGCGATCTGTACCTACTCAAGCCTGCAGCTACAAAGCTCATGGAACAAAATGCAACCTAGGAACAGAGACACAGCTTCAGATCTTCTCTGAGTTTATATGGCTCTGTTTGTTTCTACTGACTTCCTCAGAAGACCAATTTCTACCTAACGTCCCTCCTTACTTAAGCTGCAAAAGGATTTTACCTGCACCATGAGAACTTCTCCAAATGTACTGAAATACTCCTTTAAGTCTTGTTCAGTGGTTTTCCAGGGAAGACCCAAGACTATTAAATCCGAAGTCTTCTGTACTGCTCGTTTCACTTTCACAGCTGATGATGCATCTGTTTCATCCATTTTTCTCTTATTATCTGAATATAAAGAAGTACATTAGACATCATCTTCAACTCTGGAAATTGCTTCCGCTGGATAACGCAAGACTTTGTCATTAAAGCGCTTGTATGGGTAGAGAGTTAAACATCTTACTGCACATCTGAAAACTCACTGGAGTCAAATCTATTCTGCAGGACAGATACATGAATAAAATCCCTTAACTTCTGTAAAGCAGAGGGTTCAACAGTAATATTGTAGCCGTGTTAAGTTAGCAGTGACTCACACAGACCTCTTAGCTGAGAAAAGCAAGCTTGTACAAAAAAAGCCAAAGGAGCTTAGACAAACCTTTCGGATAATTAACAACATAGACCAGGTTTCCCCATCCAGCTTCTGGCGCGTGCAGAATGCCTTCCACCAGCCGGACACCCCTCATGCACTGCGACACTGGGTTCCTGTAGCGCAGCCCACAGGCCCCGGGGAACTGGGCGGTCACCGTGGACAGCAGCACGGTGCCATCGTCCTCCGAGGGGATCTCAATGGGCTCATCGTTCTCGTCCTCCGTCACCCGGATATACTCCGACATCTTTGCTGGAAGTTACTGAAGTACAGGAGAGAGGCGAAAAGCAGGCATAAGCCATCACCTTGTTTCTCCCGATATGGTTTTCATCTTTCTAGCCTTAAGGCATAAGCCCATTTGCATCTATTACACAACAGGGTACACCGAAATGCGTTATTCGCTGACGTTAAAGCCTCGGTCCCTGCCGTACAGACACACGGACCAACACCTCGGTCCATCACAGAGCCTGCGGAAGGACCGACAGCGACCGCTCCCCGAGGCACGGAGGAATTTCTCCGGGCCGCCGCAGCCTCCCCCTGCGGGGCTGGGACCAGTGACGGGTTGAAGGAAACAGCCCCCCTCGGCCCCATCGCCTGCCAGGGCCCACCCAAGGCTGCCGCCTCCGGGCGCGGCCCCCTGCGCCTACCACCGCCGGAAGCCCCGGCCCGAGCGGGCCCCGAGCGCTACCTCCGCGCCCCGCTCACCGGCCAGGGAAGGGAGCGGTGTCTCCGAGAGACCCTCACCGCCTCCGCCGCGCACCAACCCGCTACTCTCCACTGGCACCGCACAAAATGGCGGCCGGGGCCCCCCTCAGAGGCCGGGCCGGGCCACGGAGCGAACCATTCTCAGCAGCGGGGAGGGGTTACGGCGGAGCTCGTCGGACCTCGGAGAACGCGGTGGGCCCCGACCGATCCCCGGCGACGCGCCACCCGCGCCCAGCCGCAGCCCGTATTCCCGGGATGGGGGCGGCGGCAGCTGCCGAAGGGACCGCTGCCTGCCCTGCTCCCCCCCTAACGGCACGGCCGGTGGTTCGGCCCTGCCCGCGCCTGCGCGAAGCGCCCTGCGAGCGCACGGGCTGCCGGGAAGGGGCGGGGGCGGGGCGGGGCCGGTACTCCGTGCGCACGGGGCGGGCCGGGCGGAAGCCCCCCCCCCCGGGAAGGGGGCGGGATAACATACACACACACACACACACATACATACATACACCCACACGTGGGGAGGGAGGGCTCGGGCCGAGGCCCCCCCGCGAGCGATAACAGCAGAGCCCCAAACCCGCACCGCGGCCCGGCCCCGAGCACCCCGCGTCGTGCCGAGCGGCCCAGGCTGAGGCGGGTCTCGCCAGCGCCCGCCTGGCGTCGGGAAGGGCGGCGCGCGGAGCCGCAGGCGGTGTAAGGACCCGCTTTCCCGGTAGCGGCCGTCGCTCCAGGTAAAGGCGGTAGTTTGTAAGGGACCCCGCGGCCGTACCGCGGCTCCCGCCGCCCGCGTGACTCGCGAAGGCCGGTCGGGGCCCGCCCTGGCGGCAGAGGGGACGCAGGGCTTCGTGCGACGGCGGCCGCGCCCCCCGAGGGGCAGCTCCCCGGGACAATGTCTGATGAGGAGCCTCCGGAGGGAGAGGAGCGTGCTGGAAGCGGAGACTTCCCGGTGTGCGAGAGCGCCTTATCGAAGGGCGGCCGTTCCTCTCCCCCATCTCCGCTCTCAGAAGAAGAACGAGGGCGCTCAATTTGTAACCAAAAGAAAGACTTCAGGTTCAACCCAAGCAACCCACCCACCCCCCAAAACGAGCCCTGACCAGCGAAGCCGTTTGTTCAGGGAGGGCGAGGGGTCTCCGTCACTGGGGAGAAGTCAGCCATGAACGACCTTAGGTGTACCAAAAGTTCTTTCTGTTGGGCAGGAGGAGACACCGCGTGCACTTTAAGATCCTTTTTCACAGAACACGATGATAACAGAGATGCCGAGTATGGCAATCACTGCGCTATCTGAGCATTCGCCTGGAAGCGCCTGTGTGTAAGGTTATCTGTAACAGCACAGGAGGCAAATCCTCCTCCCAAAAGACGTAAGTGAGCAATACCAGCCAAGGCATGTTGCCACTTGAATGGCATCATTCTGTGCTTGGTAGGAAGGGTTGATCAGACATGCCTCTGTCTGCAGATCTCCTGCAGGCATTCCCTGAGGATCTTGGGAAGAACTAGATTAACCAGGCTGACGAACACAGACAGTTTCATGGCAGCTCAGTTCTGTGTATTGTATTTAGTGTCCTAGCCTGATACACTCCCTCCCTTCCCCAACAACTGGTTTGTCACTCCAAACTGATGTCTTCATTAATTCTTCCAGATGTTTGGGGCTGGGTTTCCCCCCACCCCTCCCCAATTCACAATCCTATGAAAAAACAATTTTGTAGGATTGCTAGAAGGTTAAAAAAACCTAGTAGTTCTAGCCCTGTCCTTTAATACCTAGTTAAGTGTTTGCTATAACATGGCCTAATCCTCTCTAGACCCAGTCTCCCCTTACTTAATGGAAAGACTTAATGGTTAAATCTCATTATACAGTATTTTAAACTTCTGATCCAAAGCCATTACGGCTAAGGGACACTCATGTTCTTGCCACTTTTCTGACTCTTAAACAAAACAAAGATGTGTAGAAGAGCCTGTCTACATACATTTTCCTAAGCTGCAGTCACAGGAGGGACTGCTAGGTAGGCTACCATGCTGAGCCTTCTCTGCTCATGTGCTTTACACAAGTCTGTGCAAAAGAACCATGCAGAGGAGAAATCAGTGGTGGCAGGAACATGGTATTTTCCACCTGGTCTGGTTCCTTTTGTAAGGTTAATCATCTGCTTTCAGTAGCATAACTCTCTAGATTAGATAAACACTCCATTTTTTATTTTGCAGTGATAATACTATAAAGCTATAAATTAGTAGCTCTTCTACAGTTTTAATCAATCATTTCATGTCTAGATAATTGCCATTGCACATCTCCAAGTTATTTTATTCTGCTACTTTAATAATAAGCTTATCTGGTCTATCAATCACAGTCACATCAGTTGCAAGTCACACCAGAGACATCTGTAACACAATCGGTTTTCATTACAAGATATATATGAACTAGAAGCCACACAGGGTTGTCATTAGCAGAGCGGTAGAGTCCTGCCTGCCACCATCATGGAGAAAAAGTAATGCACTGCAGAGCTTTCTCTAACCAGTGGACTGTACCACGCTATTGTAAGGAAAATAATTCTACTACCTTCTTCCCTCTCCTTTCTCCCCATCTGTTCCCTTGTGACACTCATCCAGTCCACATGTGCACCACGTTCCCAGTGTCCATCCAGCTTGACCTTCCTTGCACCAGTCTCCTAAAAAGTAGTAAAAATAAGTCTTAATAGTAAGGAAAGATGACCCTACTGCTAGGAAAGGCTAATCCAGTCCCTTGCATTAATTATTCTGCTGAGTATTTAAGACTCCCACTTAAGACTTCTTCAGTTGCAAAAATTGGCTGCCAGCACCACTGAAACCTAGCCCATCTATGCCCGTGTAACTTTAGACCCAGCCTTACCATTTAATTACCATTTTTCAACAGTTCTGGGAGGACCTGACTAGACACAGGCTAACAAGATAAGCTAATGCTCCATGTAGGCGTTTTCCTGAAATTCCTACATTTTCTAGTCATCCACAATATACATCCCAAACCCAGTTCTGGTGTTGCCAAGTCAGCACTGAGGTAGTCAGCATTGTTTGAACATGCTGTGAGGACTGAGCAGCAATTGCAGCACGTCAACATTACCTACTGCACCATTTTGAGTCAAAGCTATAGTTTAGCAATCACGCTATTTGAAGAGGTTGTCATGGCATTCAGCCAGAGTGACCTCTATCTAACAAAGCATCTGGTGGTAATTTCACTAATGAGCAGACTAAGCATCAACACTGAACTAGATTTCATGCAGGTAAAAGCTTGGAGAGAGCAATGGCTCTCTCTAAGACAGGGAAAGAAGGGCAATTACTCACAACAGAGACTTTTGCCCCAAGAGTTTGTTCCTCAGTTTTGGCTACAAACAAGCTTAGAATTAAATAAACGTTACTATCCATTTTCTGTAAGAACTGGGATTCTTGCAGCACTTTCCTTCTGTTATTTTGCATTATGATTAGATTTAAGTTAAGCAATTAACAGTAGTATTGCTCTTGAAGTAACTACACCAGTGGGCATATAGCTAGTTAATTCACCAATTCTCTCACACTGGCAATTCGGAGTGCCCATGGGTGTAGACAAATGCAATACTGTGGTACTAGCCATCATGTATATTGACTTAAGCGTGCCCACAGGCACAAAACAAAATGCAATACAATAACTATTTGCTGCTCTAGGTTAAGTGTGCTCATGGGTACAAGCAAACTCAGTGTAATGATCAGCTGTTCACCCTCCCAAAAGCACTTGGGATGAAAAACAACATCAATGGGCATCTAAATATAACCTCATGATAAAAAAAATAAAAGCCACACAACTGTAGGTACTGAAAAACATGGAGTGCTTGTGCCTATTTCACATCATAGAGTAGTAAAAAGCAGGAGGATTTAATGAACGATGGCATGTCAGTGTAGTCAGAATCTGGCCTCATTTTGCCAATAGTTAATAAATTCTACCTCTCACCCTTACTCAGTGGAAGTTTTTTGTTGGTTCCCCCCCCCCCCCGCCAACAACATCAAGTTTCTCCTGCTTTATTCTGAGCATAAGGAAGATAAAGACAGTTTCCCCTCTGAACATGAAATAAGTGCTTTTTACAGAAACGTCTGAGCAAATAAAAACATTAGATTCTCTGTGTTGGTTCTCATTCTAAATACATTTAGCAAGGGAGAAAAAACACATTATCACTAGATCCCTAGGACTGTGCCGTTAAGTAGTCTGCATCCTTCCAATCAACTCTACTCTTTCATACCTAAGCACAGTCTTCTCTACCATGTGTACCCAATAAAGCCCACCTTGAATGCGGTTGCCTGAAGGAGCAGGACACCTTTCAGTTTATTTATTTCTCTGTATAATTTAAAGCCATTTTAGCTTCTAATTAAACAGATACTATATCATAGAAAAGGAAGGTCTGTTCCCTTAAAGGAACAAGATCAGTAGTAGTTCCTTTTTTCCTAGCTACAATTGAAAACACATTCACGCACAATAAAAGTAGTGTTTTACAATACTTTTTCCCCTTTTTCTTTGAAGGGGCTTTCACCACAGCCGCAGGGATATTTACAATAATTACTCCTTCCCCTCCCCAGAAATACCTACCATAAATTGAGCCTTCCATACACAAGCAAGCTATCAACATAAAAATTTACTAATACCTAGCAGCCTAGAAACAACTACCAGAGAAAAGCTTCCCTTAAACAAAATAAGCAGCTTCCACCCATGTAAAGTACCTGGAAAGATCAGTTCATCCATGGTTCTCACAGTAACACTCCTCCTAATCCCCTTAGTTGAAACAGCATCTAAGACTTCATTATAGTACCTGAAATATTTCAGGCAATTTTCCCATGATCCTATAAAGCCATGATTTCAATTACCTCATTTTTAATCCACCTGAGATGGTTTAGTCCTGTTTCTTAAAGGGGCAGAGTTTCCATGTTCCTTTTGGTTCATGTCCTTATTTACTTAACTCTTCCAAAACTGATTAGAACGCATGATGTGGTTTTTAATCTCTCAGTAAACACAATCAAAGTCAGATTTTTCACATGTTTGGCTTTAGTAAAGAGCCGGAAGGACTCAGTGCCCATCAGTCTGAGTCCTTTCAGCCCCAGTAGCTGTTTTGAAAAAAAAACCACCTTTGGCCATACTTCCCTGACACACTACAAAGAGTCTCTGCTGGTACTTATTTTACTACCAGACAGATGCTGAGTGTTAGTGGGACAAGAAACAATCAGAATAGACAATTAACTTACCTGAGAGTGAGGCTGATTAGATTGCATGTCTTTGAAACAGCTGAGGTCAGGCACCTAGGTGTGTGCTCAACAAACTCAGGCCCAGCATACAAAAGGATTGGCCTGGTGGGACCTCTGTTAGAACTAAAAATGTTAGGTAGTAATTGGAACCCCAGCAATGGTGACAAAAGGCCCCTCTGAGCTCCATAGCTACTGTTGGCAATTGGGTGCTGACAGCTACCTTTGTTTCTGAGCTGTGAACCAGGCAGGGTTCGAAGCACAACAGCGCTTAGTATCTGACATCTCCACCTTCTCGTTTCATTGGTACCTTGGGAACTGTCAAATGTTTGCATCTTGTACACAGAGAATGCAAAATTAACTTCATTCTGTTTTGTTTGGCAGAGTAACATCAAACCATCTGCAAGTCACCTCCCTTACCTTTCTGGACCATCCACAGCAGAGCCTGGGAAGAATTTCTGCCTGTGATTCTCAGAGGTATCTAGTCAGTTCCCAGAGCTAAGTTCCTGGTGAAGATGTGCCAAGCATCTTCCACAGGAATTCGTTGCCTCTTACGGTGCACTGGAGCTGGGATTCAGACACAATTTTTTGCTAGATTGTGTAGCAACTCCAGCATAGAAGAGCATGAACTTCCATCAGCACAGACTGTCATAAACCGAAGGACAAAATCCACAGACTGGGAACTGTGCTAGAGATCTAACTTCAAGTCTATAAAATTGCAAGTGTTGGTGTGTGACAGATCCTAAATACTGAATACAAACATTAGTATTTACACTGGAGGTTAGAACATACTCCTTCAGAGGCAAAGCCACAGGTGGCATGGGTAAGATGTACCAACTATTCCTGTAAGACCTGGAATAGTATGAAGGACAACTTTGTTAAGATCTATTCAAAAGCTGTTTTGTCTAGTTTTCCTTCTTTGTGTTTTTGTGGGTTTTTTTTTTTCTTTTCCTTCAAGGAGTAGGCAGACAGTCTGGGATAGTTTATTGCTGGTTTTGAATGATGCACACTGAAGCAGAAGCTCAAGTATAAGACAAAGACTGTTTTTAAAATGGTTAGGTTTTACTGCCTGGTGATATTTTTTCAAAGTACATTTACTGAAGATTTATGTAAAATCTATCTTTTGTCTACTTAAAATATGTCAAATGGATGTTCAGGGCAAAATTTAATGCATATGGGTTTTCATTATTTTAAATCATTTGCAATATAAATGATTTATTATGACATCAGACATTTGTTCTTTGGCTGTCCACCATAAATTGAGGCACACCCAAATTTCCAGTCTTAGCTATATTTCTGCATTCCCTCCCCCAGTATCTATAATCTCAGTTCTGTGATTCTTCATGTAAATGACTTTCAGCAAGGAAAGGAAGAGAACACATAATTTGCCTTAATACAGGTAATTTTGAAAGAGGAGCAAGACCTTTACATGAGAAATAGTTGACAGCTGCGGAAAGGGGAGAACTAATGCTCGTAGAACAGAAAGTCATTCATGATGAGAGTGGTGAGAGCTACTGATCAACCAGATGTGACCAAATGGACTTTTTGTGCAGTTGAAACTGCCAGAGGTGATAGACTTCTATCTTTCTCTTTCTGAATTTTTTCACGGCTTTTTAGTGCCCTTACATTTATAATGCAATTAATCTAACTCTGGCCAGTTAATGTTGTAGGCAACCATTTGGAAAACTGAGGTATTGGCTAAGCCAGGTTCCTCAAGGTCATTCTGAAAGTCCATAGTGAAAAACTGGGGTCACCTGAGACCCAGAATTGTGCTTTTATGAGACTTTCTCCCAAAAGCTATAAAAATCTTGAAACACTCAGACTTTTTGAAAGACCTTGTGGAAAACTGCATTCATTATCATGTTTGCCAGTTGTCTTACGACAGTTAATGGGATACAGACCTTTGGACCCACAAATAGCCTATATTTGAAGCCTTCCCAGCTCAGTAGTTACTGAAGATTGTTGCTACCCGATAGCTCTTCAGTGGCCTACACTACAAGAATTAAACACCTGAACTAAGCCCAGTTTCTCATCCATGGATGTCATCTCAAAACCTACTAGGTCAGACTTGGTTGAGACTCTAATTTCTGCTCATGGAATTGAAAGACAGTTAAGTCTGAACCAAACATTGTATTTTTGCAAACTTCCCCCACCCGTACCGCATATCTTAGTCTTGACACAAATCTTTTCCTGCTTTGTCAAAGGATTTCACTGTTTTTACAATTTCATGCATTATTGCTCATGCATGTAGTTTTAAAAATACATCCCAAATTTGACCTGCTTAAAGATTTGTAGCAATTCTGAGCAACATCATAAACTATAGCGACATCCTGAAGGGAATTTTACCTCTGACATCCAGGCTATCAGCCCAATCCTATAGCTACAACTGTGTCCGATAATGCCCATTTATCTCTATTTGCTGTCTTTCCCACAGTGCTAGTCCTAAACCAAACAGCAGCACTGCCAACTATCTTAATCCTGACATTGGAGCCGGGTTAGATGATGTGGTGGGCCTGCATGTGCTCGCCTTCATTCTGGCTTCCAGTGGCTCTACCACAATGAGATCCAATTGAGAAAAATCTCAGTGTAGTTCTGATTTACGTGCAAAAGTGCAAGAGGACAGCAGAAGCTTTTAGTATCTTGGGAAGTAGTTAGGAATTAAGGCCAAAGAAAGGATAGTCATGTCAATTACATCCTAAAAAAAGAAAACTTAAGTGAAAGTCCTGGCTCCTGAACTGTTTCTGGGCTGGCAGATGTTCACAGTTCTCTTGGCAGATACTGTAGAAAGCTAATGGGCCCATTTATATCCTCTCCCTTACACAATGGCATCAGTTTTACAATTTTGAGGGAGGCCTGGTGGGACTGTGATATTTCAGCATTTTTCGTGAAATGAAATTAGGGAACGCATTTAATATTTTTAAGATGTCTGATGATCTCTTGTCAGGAGTCTCCAGTGAACCCAGCACTTCATTCCAGATGTGGCCGAGGGAAGAAAATCTCATGCGAAGTGCAAGGCTGACACCTGGAGGGGACTGCTGAGATGCAGCTAGGGGAGTCGAGGAGTTAGGCAGGGATTCTGCAACACAGCTTGGGTTAGGGAAGCTCAGAGGGGGTGGGAAGATCCCAGGTTTTGGAACTGCTCTTGTGAAGGAGTGCTTGAGATATTCTTCCCTCTCCCCTTTCACAACAATAAAGAAAAATCCACATTTCTATTTCAGGTTTTCCATGTCTATTTTTAGGAGTGGAGAAGAACATAGAAGCAAACTGTGTGTTCATCTAGTTATTCACTTCTTCCACGTTCAGGAATATTTGAATCAAAACTTATCTTGCTCAATAAGCTGCTACAAATAATGCAAGGTTACTTTTTCAGTTGGTTAGTCTAAATTATTTGAATTGCTGCATATGAGACTTCCCTGCTGCTTTACCATTTGTGTAACTCTGTGCTGTGAATTTCTATACAGACTTACAGGGCGATTCCTCCTGTCAAAGCTGCAGCTGGAAGATTTGGCATTAGGTAGAGCTTGGTCTTTTCATGTCTGGCTCTGCCACGGTGAGGCTTTTCTTGAAGCTGATCCTAATCAAGGAATGCAAGGCAGCTTCTAGGACAAAGTCTTCGTGCTTTTGGAAGTTTGCTTTCCAGCCTGGCAATCGCCCATTCATAGCACTTAAACCTTTTCAGTAATCTCTCTTCTCTGCCAGGAATTGTCTCAGTATTTGTGAATGCTGGTTTTGCTTGATCTAATTTTAGAGTATGTTAATAACTGAGTAATTTACTCTGCTGGCATTACCATATACTTAGTATCTCACGAACCCAAAGATTATATGTCCATTACATCTCCTTAATTCTCTTTGTCATTGCCAGTGTGGTTCCAATCATCATAAACTTTGCTTAGTAGTGAAAAGTTGTTTATGGAAATGAAAAAAAAAGAAAAAAACCCCAAAACAACAAAACCCCAACAACTAACAGTTATTTTCAGAATTCTTACATGCAATTCTACTAATCCACCTGCAGTACACCTCCCCAACTCTTCATATGTCTTCACTGGTGTACCTCGATACTGATTGACTGCGTATCTATCCCTTATAGCCTTCAGACTCCTAAAATATCACCAATATTCAGTTCATCTGCATGAGCATACTAAACTCCTCCATACATTCCCCACCCAGACCGGCTTAATGGGCGAGCCATGAAAATACTTGCTCCAGGCTGGGGAGTAGAAGAGAGGCATGTTGCCAACTTCAGTAGCAGCACAAGACATTCAGAGTGCTGGAGGTACTTTTCAGCCCAGAGACCTGGGAAGTCTAATGCCTTCTCTGTGGCTACTGTTTTCTCCAGCGCTTCTCGTTAACTGTGGCATGACTCTAAGGAGGCAGTAACAGCTTTCCCCCCCTCCTCCACCCCAACAATATTGCCGACACTGGCTTGTCAGTTATGCTGAATTATACTGGATCACTTGTGGTTATTCAGGGATGTAGACAAATACCAATTCAAGATCAAGGGTGAACCCTGGCCACTAAACTTGTTTCACTTGTGACTCATTCCAGACTTAAAACTTGGCTCTTGCTGACATTTTATTAACCCAATTTGTCATCCTCCTATCCCCCATTATCCAACCCAGGCAGATTATTTACTTTGAAAAGATGTGTAGATAGCTTCCGTGCGAATCATAAGTAGATCCAGGTGCCATAGCTAGATTCCAGAGGGAGCTACAGTCATGAGATACATGTGCTGGTAAAATAGCTTCTATCCTAGATACTTCAAAACTCAGTGACATTCTCCCCATTTAGATACTGTCTGGACTCTTACTCCTGCAGCCTAGCACCAATATGGTAAAATGCTTAACTACATACCTTCAGGCCTGTGCATGGTCCCAAAGAGATCAGAAAAGGTAAATTTAAGCATGTATTTAAAGTTAAGCACATGTTGAAATATATTCTTGCTTTGGAGTCAGAATCAGTGACTACCCCCTCCTAAGCAACTCCTTTTGAGTCTTTGCATTTATCCCAAAATAAAGCATTCTGGTCAAGAATTAGCTTGCTGCCTTCCAGAGAATTCGTCATTTCCAGTTTGCAAGCTTGAGGAGAGAAAGCCAGGAAGCATCAATAAATCTACTTTGACAGCAGAGTAAAGAGCTGCAAAAGCAGTAACCTGTCAGGGTAACGTGACAATTTCTCAGAGAAAGATTCTTTTTATAGATGAAATAAAAAAAAATCCAGCAAAGTCAACTAGCAGGAAGTGTCACACTTTGTCTCTCAGTAGGACAAAAAATAAATAAAAAGGCAGCAAGGTAAATGACATGGTTTTGCATTTAGCAAGGGAGGTAATAACATAAACTGCAAATAATAACATACACTGAGGATCTATGCACAGAAACCAGAGTATGCCCAAGGTATGTGTTCCCACATAAACATTCATTTAATCTACACATTTTTACTTAGACAAAACGAAGGTTATGTGCCAGTTTAAAGCTTTGGTGAGATTCACAGATTGGACATGAGGGGGCAGTCTTACCTGCAATTTATTGATAGCAAAACTCTGCTGTGTAATATCGAGGCAGGATCATTACAGGCAGTTTGGTCTGGCCTCCCAAGTTGCAATGTCAAGATCTGGAGCTTTGCCCCTTTCTAAACAAGGGACCCATCCAGGCGTCTCAGGTTTCCTTATTCAAAGGGTGAGCACTGTCCCTTTAAATAAGCGCAGAGATCTCAGTCCAAATGGGGAATGAAGCCCAGGCTACCAACAGTTATGAAACCTCCCTTTTAGAGCTTGCCGGCTTAGGGGCCGCTGCTACACTCCGAGGTTAATAATCAGTTTTAATATTCACTTAGGGGGCTGTAAAAAAAGAATGAAAATTTCCTAATTTGAAAATGGACTTGATTGGCAGCTTTATTATCTCTGTAAGGTGCATGGCATTCCACACAATCAAGTCGTTTTTTTAAATAATCTCACTGCTTAAGTCATACACGCTGCTAATTGCATTTTAATAAGTCTCTTTAAAATCTTTCCATATTTTTTAATATCCTAATATTAGATAAGTGATTGCTGGGGACACTGGAGGGCACTGAAGTTTATAGAAAGAGGAACACCATAATGAAGCTTTATTGGGATGGCATCACCAAACAATTGCTGTGATAGCAACACTCCCAAGCTTGGAAAAGTGCCAGACATTCCCCCCTGGAACTGACTCAGACACTAGCCTCTCTGGCTTAGGACTGATGCAGAAAATGGATGCTTTCTGGCTCATAAAATGGCCTCTTTCTGGCTTGGAAATGACTGAGGAACTGTCCAGTTTTGATTTGGAAAGGACTTGGGAACTGGTCTTTCTCCATTGAACAATGACTTCAAAACACACCTTTTTTTGTGTTTGATTCTGGCTTGAAACTGTAAAAGTGTTTTGGTTTGGTTTTTAAATTTGGCCAGGACTAGACAGAAAGAAGAAAGGGTTTGGTGTTTTTTTAACCAGCTCCATACAATAGCAGAGGTTGTGAAAGGCTTCAATGGGAATTAGAAAACTACAGCTTCAAGTAGAATAGATAAACTTTCCATCTCAAAGATCAAACCCAGTGAAGATGAGAGAGTATTTGGGAAAAAATGGTGTGGGGTTATTTGGTGTCTGTATCTCACACAAGGGCCATGGAGCGTTACCCAAGAATACCAATAGCAATCCAGACTTAATCGCTCCAAAATTAAAAATGACAACCAAAAAACTCAAATGACAGTGGGTCTGAACTGACAAACTCCAGATTCAAGCACCTCGAACTACAGAGAATTTCAAACTCAGATTCAAGCTGGATCCTGCATGTGCAACTACAGGGTCAGCTATTGCAGCAGTTACAAGATAGTGGTGCAAGAAGGTGCCCCACAACTTTTCATGTGCAGAATATAATCCCAAATTAGCGTGTAACTGGCTTCTAGGAAGCTTGACTGGGATAAAAGGACTTTTTTTTTTCCCCCCAAAACCAGAATGGCAATGCCAAATTTTATATTATATTGCATTTGTCCTCTGCAATTCATGTACTGGGACCTGAGATCAGAAAGTTATTTTAAGAACAATAGTGACTTTACTGTATGGCCTAGTCTTATATGTTGGGGGTTTTTTTTCCCCCTAAGACTCATCTTCTGAAATCATACCATAGTAAATCACAATGTCAGCTTTGGTTTAAAAAAAATCAAGCTTCTAGCAATTCACTGTTAGTAAAGAAAACCAGAAAAAGTGTATCTTCTTAAAGATTCAAACCCTAGGAAACCACTACAGAGAATCCATAAATGATGGTTCCCCCCCCCCCCCCCCCCTTCAAATCTTGTAATATTTAAATTGGTTTTTTGGAACCCAAGTTTTAATACTTGAAATGGGCAATACTGATATAAACATCTTGCATTAGTTTGTTTGAAAGTGAGCCATTTTCTGACTAACTGAAGATCTGTTTGTCTGTCCATGTGTTTCTCCTGTACATCATGAGAGAATCTTTGGACTCAGTCCATCGTATCTTTAGGTCTGATCTTATTCCCACTGAAATCCAAATGAGTTCTGCCACTGACTCTGTTAAAAATGGATCAAGCCCAATTTTACCATATAGTATGAATAAGAATAGTTCGCCTATTAATAATAAATTTCTTATTACTACTTGTGTATCTTTCTGGTCTTAAGGTGTATGAGTTGCCACTGTAAAAAAACAATGTCTCTGGCGTTAGCCATGAGACAGAAAAGAGTTGTCTCTTTACAAAATTTCCTGTCTTCCTCTCTTCTCCTTTTCTTTTTTTCTCCTTTTTTTTTTCCCCATCTGAAAATAAGAGCAGAAGGTCTTGTTTCGTACTGACAGGCTGGGAGGCACATGTTGAGCGAACTTCTGCACAGGAAGTAAATGTCCAGGTCATATTTATCCCTTTTCATGTGGTTCTTTTAATCCCCCAGATTGGGTTTCAGAAGAGTTTTACAGTTTCAGTTTTACAAAGCAAACCTTCCTTTAATGTTGGCATTTTAAAGAAAAAGCTTCAGTTGAAACATGTGTGTTTTACATCAGCCAGATGTGACGTTTGGGGGAGCAGGCCACAATGTGGCAGCCAGCTCCACTGCAAGAGCTGGCTGGATTGGTGTTGGACATTGAATGGGAGCTACTGGTCCCAGATTGGGGATCAACCTACTGACTCTCTCATCCAGTGCAAAAAAAAAAGAAATTATAAAAATAGTAATAATTTTAAAAACCCAACCCTGAGCAAAATTAAAGATCAGAGCATGGCCAGCATTGCTATGACATGCATCCCAGTAGCCCACATGGCCACATTAGAGAGCACAGCCTTGCTGTACACAGCCCTGCTGTACACAGACCTGTACACCCAAAAATATGTTCTTGCCAAAACCCAGTTACATTAAAGTGAAGAAAGAGGTGTTAAAGGCAGCAGAGGCACACCAACATATCCACAGCACTGCACCAGCTGTCAGTGACTACTCCAAAAATAAAACCTGTCTCTGTCTAACTTCAGCTGAATGTCACTGTCCCTACAAACTGCTGTTTCCAGGACCTCATTTTTGTCATTTTAATTGAAAAATAAACAAACAATGAAATACACTCAGAAATGTTACCTTTCTCTAGGGTTTACCAGATAGCCACACCAGGTGGGGCAGGTCCTGTTTTCAGCTGTTCTCTCTAAATTGGGGCCAGTTGTGACAGGGTGGGGGCTTTTCTTCTACCTTTAAAAGCCCTTCCTGGCAGATTTGCCTCAGTATGGCTGGGGTTTGTGCTGGAGAGGTGGTTTTTGGTAGTTAGTGCTGTGCCTGCTGGGTCAGGGCCTGTCTGTATGAGACTGAGGTGGAGGTGCCTGTTCAGGGGCCCTCATAGGCAGCCACTTTTTCCCTCTGTTTTTGCTGGTCTAGCAGGGAGCTGCTGGTGCCACAGTATAAGCAAGTGATAGTCTTGTGCCATGAGTGCCTCACTTCATCAGCTCTGCAGCAGTACCTGGCTTTGTCATCTATGTGGTAACATACTGGTACCCCAGTAAGTTGGGAATGAGGCACCCTCTCCCCACTGGCTGCCATTTTGTGACTGTCAGAGCCCTCTGAGTGGTTCCTCAGGGATTGTTGCTGCTCTGGGCTGGGGCAGGTAAGGAAGAGCTGAGGCAGAACTGAGAAATCCTAGGCTGGAAAACTTATCTTATTAGTGTGTGTGGTCTCCAGCCCCCTCCAACGGTGGGTATCGTGGGTATCTTGCCCCCCTGCACCACCTCCTCACAGATCTCCTCTTTCTTTGGGTGGAAGGCCCCTGAGGGAGCACCTTCTGGAGACAGCCCATGGAAAGCTCACTACAGTGTCATTTTGGGATGGCCTGAGGAGACACTTCTTCCAGAAGCTCTGCTGCTGGTGTCACACCACACCTGGTGACATCTGGGACAGATTTGGGGAGGTTCAGCTGCTGCAAAGGAGCTGCCCGTGTGGCACAGGCAGCCATTGGGTTGTCCTGAGGAAGCAGCTCTGTGCCTCTGCTCCTGCACCAGCAACGGGTGAGTATTTGCTCTATTTCTAAAAAATACATCCCCACTTAAGCACCTTTTCTTGATCAGTGAGCTGCAGGGTCAGCTTTTGAATCCACTGAAATAACAGCTGTGGTCTCTTGAGTTGACACCATTAATTTTTTCCTTTAAGTTTTGTGTCAATCCAAGGTCACTGGCCTCCAGGCCTGGGCTCTCCATTGATCTCCTTGAGTGATATAAATAGGTTTTCAACAGAGTTGCCTGCTTTCCTGACTGTAGCTAGGTATAGATTTTTGTCTTTACTGTGGCTAAATGGTATGGTCAGATGGCTTGCAGTAAATTTGGCAGGGGGTTAATTTAATGTCCTGGAGTCTGTGTGACTGGATGGAGTTGGGCCAGAGTATGTTGTTTCTCTGGGGTGAATTTGAAGTAGGTCTATATTATAAGCTATCTGGTGCAATATATCTCTTGTAGGCTCTTCTTAAGTATACTATAAAGATTGGCTTATCCCACTGTGAGGAGCTGGGTTGAGCAGGATGGTGTTTGGGCATTGGGATTACCTGGATGTTGCACTGAGCTGGATCAACTGGCTGCCTCTTTTCCTTAGAGCAGGTGAAATGCCATAAACACAGGGAAACCTGGGTAAATTACATGCTTTGACTGGATTAGTGTAGGTTTTTTGGACTGACCATGCCAAGGCTGAAGTGTCTTTTAGAGGCTTTAGCAGGTACTTTATTTGGTGGAAACAGATTTTGCTCTTGGATTTGGTTAGATTTGTGTAAGCATGCTACAATTTCTTTATTCAATGCATGTGCCCCCATTTCTCTTTGGCTGGTAAATGTCTTGATAGATAAAACAAAGAAATAAATATAAACATATGTGGTTGTGTGTTTTCTTTTGAAGTGCATGAGTATTGAGAACATGATTGTTATTTATCCTTGGCTGTTCCTCTGATCCCCAGTCTGGGTTTTTCCATCTTGTTAATTGATGTTGTTGCTATCAGGTTCTGCCTAGCATTTTTTAAGGCCCTCTGACAGAAGTTAAACTTGAGCTGATACAAGCGGCAGGGTTTTGTGAAGCTATCTTTTGGAAGTGCCAATTACCAGCAGTTTCCTCTGATATCACTTGTATGTATAGCTCTTTACCATCACTGTAAATTGGTCCTGAAAATAAGGAACGGCAGGCTAAACTTTTGCCTGACACCATCCCATTAAAGCTAGAGCATTTGCTCTGGATAACTGGATTAACATCTGACCAAACTCTTGGCTGAAAACTACTCTTATCAGGTGAAAGAAACAAACCCAGAAATGTTATGATAGGAAATAACCTAATGCACAACAAACATTGACTCCCTTTTGAAACCACTTGCTCCTTATGCAGTAGGAAGACAGCCACAGTGTGACTGACTAATGTAGGAAGAAGGGAAGCTGGCTTTCACTCATGCCTTCAGATCACAAAAGTCATATGACTAGGAGGAAAGTCTAATGGATGTGGCAGAAATTTAGGAAATAAAGGATTAGTCTTGACTTTGCCACATAGTCTTTATGTGACTGGGTCCATTTCATTCAATTTGCCATTTGCCTCACTTTCCTGTGCAACAATCCTATGATGCAGAGAGGTAGTAGAAAAAATCCATCAGTAGCTGTGAGGCACTTGGCTGCTGTGGTCAGATAAGTACCACAGTGAAGGAAACTCCTCTAAGTGTCTATTAAGGACAGCACTTCACAGGGCTGTTGCCCCTTCTATCCAAGGTGCATGAAGCATTCTATCAATGCTACTCGTACTCCTTCAATACCCCTGAGAAGCAACGCATTATAAATCCCATTTTACAGATGGGCGAACTGACTTTTCCCCAAGTCCCAGAGTGGTTCAGTGACAGAGCTGGGAATTGAACCATTAGACGTTTTCCTCTTCATGACAGCTCTGTACAATCCCAGGACTCATTTATTTTCCCTATTAAAAAAGAAGTAAACAAGTATTTTCTTTGAGACCCACTGAGGATGGGGGATTGGGGAAAAAAATGGAAGTAAAATTAAAAATAAAATGACACAAGTCCCCACTGGCCCTGAGTTGTCCAGTCTCCTTTACATTCACACTTCTCTTTGTTATGTTTCCTTGAAGTTGAACGTCCCTAGAGAGGGGAACCTCAGAGTTTCTGGTGCTGGGGAAGAAATGCTTCAAGAAAAAGAAAAATAATCGCAGCTGCAATGTTAAAAATAAGAAGCTAATCAAAGGCAGCCCATGTGGGCGCCACTTTCATCTCTCATCTTCAAAGAGGTGCAAACAAACATTGTCGGCGTGCCAAGCAGCAGCCTCAGCGGCTGATGATCCCATTACTCCTCCAGCGTCCACCCTCCCCTTCCATGCTGCTGAGCCTGTAGGCATGGGACTCCAGGATCACTGCCAAGGTGGGAACCTCTAGTCACCAGAGGGGAAGCCACATATGGAATTCCTCTGTGGATCCAAATTATTTCATAACAAACATACTTGCGCCCTATAGATTATTCCTGTACTATTGCCTTTAGAGCCTTTCTAGTAACAATAATAGCATCTCTCATTCCCTAAGATGCTGAAAAGCCTCTAGATCAGAGGTTCTGTTCTGGTGTTTTGGGGGGTTTTGTTTTCCAAAGATTTGGTTATTTTTAAAAATAATATCCTGGCTCTGATGAAATCCAGATGTACTTAGTGCAGTAGGAGACTGTGGGTTAGTAGCTAAAGTGGTGGCAGTTGCGGAATTTGCAGTACTGGTTCTTCTCCCAACACTCTTGAGAACGTGCCTTGAAGTCAATGCAGCTAATGTATTTGTGCCTCAGTTTACCTGAATTTACTCACCTTGACATAAGCCTGGCTGTACCTGCACGCCCTCATGCAGTCCATAAAGTGACTAGCTCTGTACAAGCCAGTTAAAGTACCAAACCCAACATATAGTATGATGCTCTGCCTAACACAACTTAGTTCATGGCAGAGTCATCTTAGTGTGGTAATACTGCTGCACTGCTCCTACTTCTGGAATGAGAGCATTCAAAGAAAACTTGGGTCACTGTACGTGTATTGTATGGTGCAACATAGGGTAATCTGTCTCAGATCAAGAGGTCAAAGGATAAATAAGGTAAGGGGACTGAACTCTTTTCCCCAATACTAAGATTTTTCAGTGGATGAGTAAGAGTGAAAAAAGATAATTTGTTCTGTGTATATTGCCCTGCCTTGTTGAGAGCATGAGTGAAACATTGATGGTGGAACTGACCTCCTACAGAGAGAATCCTATGGGATGAGGATGTAAGAGACCCATTCAACTCCTGGGCTCTGCCACTGCTCTTGTGAGAACTTAGACTACTTCATCTGCAAAACCCTGATTTTTTTTTTCTTTAGATAAATGGCATTGAAAGCCATAGATTAAAAGAACTAGGTATTATTTCTCAGAACTAAACTGCATCTTGATGCTGCCAGAATCTTGGCAGAGAAGATGCCTTTACCACCTTGTACCTGTCTGGGGCATTCCCGCTCTGTTAACCTCATGACAACATTACGGTAGCTGCAAGAACAGTTCACTAGTGCGGTCATCCACCCACAGAAGCTCTGTGGGGCCTGCCGTGTCTTCACAAGGAAAGACTGGGAGATGGAGGGGAGGGAGTAGAATTGGATCCAGCTCATCATAATGAGGAAAGCCTGTCCCACCCAGGGAAGGATTCAATTAGGAGGCCGGAGGAATATGGATGATACAGGGAGGGCACCAGGACATCTGGGGCTGCCACTGCTAGCAAGACTAAAGGTGCTTTGCATAAGAACAGGATGCAATCATAAGGGAAGAGAAATCTGCTCCCAAGTAGCACTGATTCCCCCTCCCCTCTACAGTGCACAACAAGGTACAGATTAGACCATTACACCCAGGGGAAGCCACAGAGTCGCACTCTCTTTTTCATGGACAGTAGCAGGAAATCGGTGGATTGGAACCAAATGAGAAGCCTGACTCAAAACAGATGTGACCCCAGGGAGATCAGAAATGCAGAGATGTTTTTGCTTTGACATATCCGCCAGTGTTGAGGGTGGGGGAAGGCAAAGGGTGGCAGCAGCCGATTAGATGCTGCTGGATTATGTTGTGCTGGTAACAGGCTGGCTGGGCTTCAACAAAAAAAGTATAGGAGACCATTCTACTGCTACATAGTCAAAACCATGAATGTATCCCAAATTTTAGCTGGCTCATCACCTGCTTCAGCAGTCAGACTTTGACCTGGGACCTTCACAGCCATGCTCTGAGTTAACCACATCTTGTAGGCTACAGCCTCTCTTGTGGTCAAGCTCTACTGACTAAAGGTACCATCTATTTCCATTCAGCCTACTTCATAAAATAATTTGAGTCTGGATGGGGAAACAGGGGCAAATTAAAGTGTAGAACAATGGTGACTTGCTGTAGAGTCCATTTTAAATACCAACACCACTCTGGCTGAATTTTAACTTAGGTCTTCTGTGTCTAATTCTGACCCCTTGCTTAGTGGTAATTAATTTTCAAACCTCAGGAGACAGTGATGAGAGTAGAATTGAACTGGGTGGACATTTTGCTTAAAGACCCAGCTGTGGATTCCTATGATTAGGTGAGAATTTTTTTCACTTGCATGAGTCAAAGGCAAGTTCTGACATCAACAGTCTCCAAAAGAAGTCTGAAATTCTATCACTGTAAAGGCTCTGAAGTCAAGTCAGTACAAAGTAATCCAATGTATTCATTCATTTTCAGATCTCATGATTATAAAAGCCTGATGCGTGAGTTTTTTGCTTATTTGATTCTGGTAATAATGAAATGACGGGAAATCAGTTTCTCCCCTGGCGCTCTCACTCTGTCTCTTCCTTCATCCTCTCTGTCTAAACAAGGAGTCCAGAATTAACTTCAGTTAGCATTAAATTCTTTCAGAGGCTTTGAAGACAGTGATCAGTGTGTCCTTTATTTCGTGCCAGGGCACAGGACATTTGTAACAGAAAAGCAAAATGCCTTTTCTTCTCTGCTGCCGCCTTAGATGGAACAGTTTGGTGAATTACCCTGAGTGACAAAGAGCCTGCAGGAGATCATTGTATTTCACAAGGAACCACTAACTCATGGAGGCCTTCTCTTGGTCCAATACCAGTACAGACTGTAGCTCCTTAGGGGACTGCCTACCCTTATGCAAATACTATTGTCAGATTTCATCCGTTAATTATGAATATTTCTGTGGATGAAGCTGTTGCTCTTCTACTATTGTTAGGGAGCCTGCACCTAGCCAGTGTCTGCTAGAAATGCATCACTGTTAGCGGACTTTGGTTCAGGCGGGTTCTGCTTAGCTTAGCAAATAATTCTGTCCTGTTATATCTGCCCTACCAGCTGGAGGATTGACAAACCAGGAAGAAGCCAAATCCTTTCTTGCTTTGTGCCATTTAAACATCAGACATCTGAAGGACAAATGCTCCACTGTTTTGACTGGGTAGAGTTTTGCACTCTTTTAGCGTGAGTGTAAATGTGAAGTTTAGGGGGAAGAATTGGGCAGACTGGAATTGGGTGAACTGGGAAGAAGCCTGTGTCCGCCTGCAGAATGTCTTTGGCATCAGAATGAACCTCGGCATAATCCAGGAGGAGTCTGGATGCAGTGAATATGGACCTAATGATACAACAGGAGCATGTTGCTGGAGACCCTGTCAGCACTCTCATGCTTTACAACTATATCTGACCCCTCCTGGGGATGGAGGGTGAGTTTCTGGTTTACATTAGCCCAGATGAGATGCAGTGTTGACAGGACTCAGCAAGGTTTGCAGTGGAGTTGTTAGCTGGCCACCCCAAGCAGTAACAGAGCCACGCATGGGAGAGTGTTGCCAACTGGGTACCTTATAAAGCAGGCTGAGGGTAGAGCTTCTTGAATGATGGAGCAGAACTTCCTCCTCCCCCTTCCTAGATGCTTCAGTGATCATAGCCCACAAAACCAAAATAGCTGTCAAATAAGCTGGATTTCATTTTGCTGATGGTGGTGTCTGCATGGTGTTTATCACAGAAGTTTCATTCCCCAGTGTGAAAGGCAGAAAGTTCCCAGTTTGTTGCCTCGATCCCAAAAGAAATTAGTTTATAGGCATAAGAGTCACAGAAACTCCTATTTGCAACAGAGAATACTGTCCCGGTGCATCAGTGAGACAGTAGGAAGTGCTGCAGACTTGTAAAGACTGTTTCCTTGCTGGAAGGTGCAGTGGGATAGGAGAGGGCGGTCTCTAAAAATGTGCATTCCATGTTCTTTTCTCACCCACAGAATCCTGGGTAAAGATTACCCCTGAAGGTAAGCAGGTTTCTTTGGGGCTGGATCTATTTGACTCCTTGTTAAGTCACAGGTGAGAAAAACCTGAACACTGGGGTGTGGTCTTACCCTTTATGTTCCTAATACCCTGGCAGAGTTCAAGCTACACTGGGAACAGGGGATGTCTCTGAAATTAGAATCTTTCAGGCCTGAGGAGGAACAGGGTCTGAAGTTGAGAGAAGACTAAATAATCTGCAAAGTAGTGCACTAAATGGAGAGAAAACATTTTACTTTCCTGAAGAAAATAAAAATTGGCTCCTCATTAAGGCACTTTCCAACCAGTTTGCATAATCCATGCTTGGAAACTAAATAGAATTGACCAACTTGTGACTTATGACAACTTCCTTTGGCATGTGCTCTGGTCTGTTTGCACCATTGCCATGGCAGCAAAGGAACTATTTATTCATCCACCTACCTCCCCACATCCTGGCCTTCCATTGGAGACAAAGGCAGACCTAATTCAAAATGGCAAGGAAAGCTACTTAGCAGTTAGGAAATCGGAGGTCAAATGTCATCTTTTCTATTCTTCTGCCTCTTACACGTTATTATTTCAGACTGAGAAGGAAAAGCCATGCGGAATCATTCTTTACATTTAGAAAACTGCATTTGTCTGAGGATCTTAAGGGTTTCATAAAGCATGACCTCACATTGTTTTTTATCCATAGATAGTGTGCCAAAGTATAAAGTCATGGACTTGCTCTGAAGAATTTGCAGTCTAAAAACCCAAATTTTAGTATCTATTAACATGAGGCCTCACTAATCAGTTACATTAAAAGTCCACATGCTAGAGTATGGATTTCTTACTAAATTGGCATGGTGGCCTACTGTGCCTGTTTGGATAAGGACCATGGTAATGCTTAATGGGACCCTCCATGCTCAACCTGGTTTTGTGATGTTCCTAAAAGCTTTTCTGAAGGTCCATGTCTCTTTCATAGTAGTAAGGGAAGCTTAAGGTTTTCCACTGCTTTTTCATGCCCGTATTCCACCCTCATAGTTGTGCCCCCAGAACATTTGTGGGACTATTAGGTAGGCCAATTTGGTTATCTAAACTAAAGTAAACCTATTTTGGGGAAAAGAGTTATTTCTAATGAGTCTATTGATGTGATTTACTATGTGGTCTCATAAGCAGTGTTTTGGCAAAATTGAGGCAGCAGTAGGAGGCATTTGATGAGCTATGTGAACATTGTGTTGTGGCCACAATATATTCAGTAAAACTGCCTACTTGATGTCAGCAAGCTGTAGACAGTGTATCTAAAGTAGCCCATGATAACTCAGAATTAAGTCAGTGAGCAGAATGAGCAACTGGACAGTGAGATGGGAATCCTGTAAAAGAATAAAAAGGGCCAAGACCAGATTTCCAAGAACAGGCAAGTAAATTAATGTATCCTGCATATCAGTTGTATTTACATGTGTGATTATCTAATTAGTGTATAAATGTGTTGTCTTGATGTGTTCCAGCCAGTGGGTAAGAGTTAGAGATTCTGTGTCTAGTGTTGTGTTGCAATGGGTTGATTATGAAATAATTATCTTAACAGATATAGCGAGGTCCTGCTGTTCTTAGAGGCTAGATTGATCCATCCTAAGAGTTTTTGCTGAGAATTCAAGCTCTCTTTTTGTCAAATGTAAGCCATGCATCTAGTATAAAGCAGTATGTCGATATTTAGTAAGGGGTCAGTGTATAGGGTACAACTGCTTCAAGATGAGATCCCAGCAGGTCTGGCAAAAAAGTAAGTTTCCCCTTCCAAGTCTGTTGTCTTGTTTTGCTGCTACATTTATAAATGCAGTAAGCTTCAATAGCAATGTTGGTGGTGTTTACCTTAGGACTAACATATTCATGGCTAGGTAAAATCAATGTGTATTTGTTCAGGACATATACCTCGATCTTCTATAGACCCCTTCCAACCTTTCCCTTTCTTCCCTCTCCCTGCAACAGGTACCTACACACAATGCTCTTAACAGGACTGTGGGTCATGCTTTCTGGATCCATAATCCTATCCTGGTCTATTTGCTTGGAGCTGAACAGACCTCCTTTTTTAGTCCCTTCACATAAAGCTGTGGTGAAAGTTTCTGGGTTTCTCTGGCCTGTGTGGTCTGAGCATGATGGATTTTCTGTTTATGCACAGCTAGTCATTGTTAAATGAGCAGCACAAGCTCAAGAGACTGAAAAAGGGTATGAGAAGTCTGAAATGATTTTCAGGGAGTAGGTGGAGTGAGCTGCAAAGCCAGGGAGCGTTCATTCTCTAAAACAAGGGGTGTCTTCCTTTTCTCTAATGTGGGATTGAAGACAGAGAGGGATGTGCCATTCTAAACATTAAGACTGAAATTCAAGACTAGCTCTTGAATCCCTGTATATGAGCACACAATGGCTAGTATGTGATAAAAGTGGGGTTTGCATATATCCAGGACCTTCAAGTTTATTTGAGGTTTCATCTGTTTTTAAAAACCTCATTCCTCTGCAAGAATAGCTTTTATGTAATGGCTCTCACTTCATCCTTTCAAACCCTTGCTTGGGTGTACTGATTTACTTATGTGATCAGGCCTTTTATTATGGTTTTTGACTATTGGCATAAAGCCTTTGGGATCAAAATGAAGCAAACCTTCCTTACCAGCTGTGGTCCAAGTTTTCACGTGAGCCAGAAACTGCTGTTCAAAGTGATGATAAGATACCTGGGTTTTCCCTTCCATAATATATTAACATCATTAATAGATTGCTAGGAGCAACAATTTCAGAGCAAATGGCTCTGTGGTTCCCAGCAGTTATTTCAGGGATGGATTTGGGTGGAATGGGTTAATTCAGGGATTCTCAACTGTTTCTGACAGGCAGCCAGTGTGCTGGGATAATGGTGTCAAAAACCAGGATGAGTTGGGATGCTCCTTGAAGTAGACAGACCAGGCATCCTTGGGGAAGAGTTGATGATGGGGTCAGATAATTCACTCTTCATGTTAATTCTTCTCTTTGGAGCCAAGGAACAAGTCTGTTAAAATGTTTGCCCAATACTTTGGGGCCAGCAGTTATAATTACACTTACTTTAATACGTATCCATACACTTGGTGACTCACTGATGCAAATCTGTTTGACTACTTCCAGAGAGGTTTGCAGCAGAGGGTGGCAGAGGAGGAGGCAATCTAATCTTTGAGTTTGAGCCCAAGGGTGAGATTTCTGCTCCTTTACATATCCTTGCAACTGTGATGGACTCGAGTGGGGAGCCTGGATTTTGCTTTCGGTTTAGCTGCGGCTCTTTAGCGAGACCTGACCGAAGTTCTTCACTGAGACAATGTAATTGGGACATAAGTGAATTCCAGTCAGTTCGGGAAACACATCCTTTCAGTTCCTGAAAACATGCTATTATTAATTAACGAGCGCAAATACTAAGGGGGCCGCACGCCTTTCGTTCGTTGGTCTCAGACTTGTGTCTCTCCATTCGTCTCTTCTTGCTAAATTTTTCAGTGTTTTTAACATCAGACTGATGTTACGTATAATTACCAACTTTGCACCAAAATTATATTTGACATGGCTTGTGTGGGAAATTAGAGCATTTCAGAGACTACAAATTCACCTGGGAAGATGAGCCAGGCAAGACAAGGCAGCGCAGAGTGGAAGTAATTTGAATATTACATGTGCCCTCCTGAAAATGCCAAAATCATTTAAATTGCTAGAAAGGATATTTTCCCTAATTAGCTGTGTGTGCTGGAGGGTTCATAATAATGCACTGGATGTGGAAGAATGGACTGGCAGAATAGAGGCTGCCTGTGCACCGCAGGGGGCAGTGAAGAACTGGTGTTAGGAAGAGTCCCCCCTTTCTTCTCTGAAAGCATAAAGGCATTTGTCATCCCTGCAGCTGTTTATGATGATACCTCTCTTTTTAAATGTATAGAGAATGTACCCAGTTACCTGGTCATCCATGGTGATAGCTACTGAGGGAAACCAAGAGTGTGCTAGCTGTGAGGCTGTGCTCCAAACCCAGATCCTTTGCTATTTGCTGTTTCGGGAGGATCCAACTGCCTTAGCTCTGCTCCACCCTCAGGCATCACTGTGCTGCTCTCTGACACTTCTTCAGCTTCACAGGGTCCCACAAATATAGTCTCCATTCCTCTCACTTTGCTCTTTACTCCCTGGGGCCCTGCTGGTATGTTCTCACTTCCTTCCACAATTACAGTGATAGCCCCAGTTAGGCCCAGCCAAGTCTGTCTCTTTTTTCCTCTCTAAATTACCCTGATGACTGTAGACATTCTGGGGAGATGTATG
Source organism: Balearica regulorum gibbericeps (assembly GCF_011004875.1). Lineage (NCBI taxonomy): Eukaryota > Metazoa > Chordata > Aves > Gruiformes > Gruidae > Balearica > Balearica regulorum. The sequence continues at coordinate 5,595,100 of NC_046204.1, read as the reverse complement.
CAGGGAGAGCAAGAGGCGGACACACTCTCATGGATCTTCTCTCTTCCTGACATCGATTGTTTAAGCACTAAACCATTCGCTGACTCTTGTGACTCTAAATGATGTGGGGTTTTTTCGAGGTTTTCCTCCCCACAGCTATAGAAACCGCACTGGAGTGCTAGTCTCTCTAATGTGAGGGCTTCCACCTGTGACTGTGGAGTGAGGCTGCTGCTGGTTCCATCTCCTTTTCTGCCATCACCGTTCCTGTGGTTTCTGCTTAGTTACATATTCATTTTTATAATGCAATTATCATCTTGTGGGATAAAGGAGGGGAAGACACCCTAATTAGCTGCTTAAAGCACTTTAAAACTGCATGTGTCCGTGTCTTTAAAAGAGACAGGACTGCAGAATGGATGCAGTTGCACTGTGCTGCATGTTTCCAATGTTGAGCACTGCAGCTAACAGGATTGTACCCGCATTGTCTGATCCACTGCTATGGCAGTGATTTCCCATTTAACTGTCACAAAGTCTGGATCCCTATTGCTTCCTTGCACCACAAGGTATCATCTTCACCCTAGCAAAGTGAATGTAAATCATTATCCTGTTGTGCAAGCAGGGAGTTTTGGCTTGGGAGCATTTCAGAACTGCTTTATATGGAATGAACAATAACACGAATTTCAAGACAGGGTAGAAATGGGCTTTAAACTCTCCCACACCCATTTGCCTGTCAGGGATCCTGAAGCACTGTAGTCCAGGTTCAGAGATAGAGACATCTTATTCCCAGTGAAATTGGAATTAGGTGCCTACATTCCCCTGGGGATCTGGCTCTTAACTGCATGGAAAGGCTGCTTTGTATCAGCAAGGAGGAACATAAATATTGGCCAAGGATGCCAAAGCTTACACCTTTTGGGAAACTGCCCTGGCATCTTTAGTGTCCACAGAATGGCTGGGCCCTGTGGTTAAGGTTTCAGCATGGTCCTTGGCTTGCTTCCCTTAGCAAGATGAAGAGTTGAGTTGATTTGAGAACATTACTCCTGGATAGTTCATTGATTCCTACATTTACTTTCCGAGGACTGCAGGCAGAAGTGATGCTTGTAGTCTTCACAAGCACACATGTCCCAATTTGTCAACATCACAAGCCAGTAGCCTTTTCCAGGTGATAACTTTCTTGGAGGTTCAGTACTAGAGCTCAGTATTATTGCAGTTCCATGTGCCTGGTGGTGATGGCTATGTTCAGGAATGATGAAAGATGATGTGCCTGGACAGGAAGGGAGGTGGCTCCAGGAAAACTTGAAAAACAAGAAGCATTGTTTTGTTTTAAATGCTGATTGTTTTGTCTAACTTGGGCAACTGTTTACTATTCTTGCTGTACAGGAGAGGAGGGAAGTGGATGAGTAATGCGACCTGATGAATGACTTTCCTGTGCTCATAAAGTGATCGTTACACCCTCTGTCAGATCCATTTTCATACAGTCTGTGGCCTTGATATTACCTTATGTTGTCTTCCATATTCCTTTAATGCAACTTCATTTGCAGCTCAGGGTTTCAGGATTCGTCGTAGGGTTCCAGACTTTGGCATGTGCTCTGGAAGCCATCACTGGCCATCCCACTGTCTGCAGGATAGTAGGGAGAGTATGCACCATTGGCATGTATGGCTCCACCTGTAGTACCAAAGCTGCCACTAACAGCAGCAGGTAGTGCCCTCCTGGAAGATTCTATAACGCTTTCCCTGTATAATATTGCATCTACTCTAGCTTGTTTGCTTACAAGGAAGAATCTGCTGCACAAAGAGCATCTGGAGATGGCAAGCATTTACTTCAGCCTGCTCGTGCTAGCAGAGCTACCCCTACTACCCAAGCAGATTCTCCAAGTTTTCAAGCGCCTCTCCTCTCCAGCACTTTTTCCGTAGTCTCTTTTCTTGGCACTAGATGGTGCCAAGAACCCTCGTGCAGTTGCAGTGAGTATGAGGCCTTTACTTGCTTTGTACCTCAATGAGAAGATGCCTCTGGCTTGGAACACAGGCTTTTCAGGAACTGTTTCCCCCAGGGGCTGTTTCCCAGATCTGCCTCTCAATCAAGGAAAAGGTTTATGAAGTGGAAAGATGTCATAGAGACGAGCTGGCATGAGAGGAGGGAAGGGAAGATTATCTTCTGGGCAATGGGTTGTGGGCAGAATTTTCACAAGCTGTGCAATTCATAATTTCTTCTGTGGGATTTCCTTTTTTCTTTCTGTTTTTCTTTAAACAGTGTAATTTTTACTGAGAGGAAGGAGACTGCAAGGGCTATCCAAACAGGAGTGCAGCGAGATCTTCTCTGCGCAGCTCTCTTTCAGGCCTGACCTGAAGCAGCTTCTCATAACGCAGTCCCATCCAGCTGCTTACCTAGTTCCATCAGTGTATCTTTGATTTACCACCCACAGTTCTCTCCCAAGCAGAGGATTTTAGCATGTGTGCAATTATTTTAATTTTAGGAACTAGTATCTTCAAGACTACCTGAAATCAGCAAATTCTGTATATCTGTGCTTGTACAAAAGATAAACACGCTGCTGAGTCCTACTAATGCTGATCATCTCGAGTCCTCATTTTCAGAAAGATGTCCTTATTTATTTTGGTGAAGCTATTAAACATTGTAGCTAATCTCAGACCATTGTTTTCCAGATAATTTGAAATTAACAAATAGAGCAAGTTTGATTCCCTTTTAACACTTCTGCATTCCTACTTCCTATTTTCCCTAACCTTGTTCCATTCCTGAACTTTCTTGTCTTTTATTTATTTTCTGCCTATCTCATTTTTTACCCACTTCCTCCCAGCCCTCTGGCCAATCTGCCTCCTCTATACCCTTTCCCTGTCCTCCAAATGACTACCCATTCAGGGCACCAGCAGTCACATCCTCTTGACATCATCCCATCAGCAAACTGTGGCTGTGCCATGTTAGTGTGCATATGTTGTGACAAAAACAGTACAACCAGAGGGGGAAACAGCAGGATCAAGTACCCCCTGAGGCCTTCAGAGAATTACAGGGAATGAGAGGGAAAAGCTGTTGTTCTTTTACAGAGAAGGATCCAGCTGTTCTGGGGGGTGTTAGATCCAGCTGTTAGTTGAAATATTTAAAGGGAAAATTTTCTGTATTTTAAATCCCCTTCCTTCCTTCCCCCCAAGCATTCCCCTCACAATGCTGCTTCATTGCATCTCACCTGCAATTTCCACTGTTACTCACATGGTGTTCTTTGCATTCCTGACTTTAGTGACTGCTCTCAGAAGCAGATGTGGCTCTAGAAACTTCCTAAGAGAAAAGGAGTCCCCTCTTCCTGGTGAACAGATAGTGTTGGAACCAAGAAGCTGAACAAGGCAGGTGGCTGTGCAGTTTGCAGGGCGCAGGAGACAAAGCAGTGGCAGGACTGATCCCTGTCAGTGAAGCTGTGGGGATGGAAAGCAGGGCAGCAATAGAGTGTAGCTAACATGAGGTAGGAAAGCAACCCATTGAATACGGGACAGTCTCTGCTGGGAGCTGACTTCAAGATACAAGCCCTGTGAGTAGACAGATACCTGAAGGAAATGGTAGGACTGATTCAAACACCCAATATGCTGGAAAAGGAATTTGACAAGTGGAGTCGGGGGGTGGGGTGGGTGGTGGGGTGTCCTTGCTGCAGCAGGACCCCTCCTTCCCATCAAGCAAGACAGATGTCATGTGCATTGCTTGCTTCTGTGCCAGGCAGTTATTATAAAGCTTATTTATTTATACTGTGGCAGTGACAAAAGATGCTAGATTTAGATTCCGAGGTTTAGGTGTGCAGTGCGGAGACTGAGAGCTAACTCTAAAAAAAAAAAAAGCAGAAATCAACATAGATAAGGCAAGCACATCAGAAAAGTAATGGTTGAAAAGGGCTGGCTGCAAAACATAAGAGACTCCTTATTTCTACATCTTTCTCCCTCTCCCTACCCTTTCACTCCTAAAATGTGCACAAATGTACAAAAACCATTTTCTTTACTAGTCATTCAAAAGTATGGAGTTATTTCCCTAAATATCACCTCATCTTTAGAGCTGGAGCAAAGTCCCACTCAACCTAAAAACTGACCCCATGATTTCTTTGAACGAGCTTCCACAGCCACCTTGTAACAAGAACAGTGGTAAACTGCTGAGGAGTCCTTTGTGGTACCCTGTTCCATCAGCTGCTCTAATACCTTTTTGATTATCTCATTGGACACAGATATAAATGCTGTGCCTTGGATCCCTCACTTGCAAGCTATCTCCATTTTTTTTTTGCATTTTCTTTTTAAAATAAAAATGACTGCTGATGTTTATGCCCCTGTAATACATTATGTATTATTTTGTTTTAAGCGCTGCCTTTTGCATCCTGACAGTAACAATAAAATGTGAGTATGGGATTCCTAATACAGACAGACTAATGTTTCCACTGCTAGCCTTCCCTATCTCTTCTTTTTTTCTTTCTGCTCTCTAAGCACTTTTCTAAAGGCTCCTTTTATATTCCTAATAAAATTAGAGCAAAATACATCGATTTACTGGAAAAGAGGGTTTGGGGTTTTTTCGTTGCTGATAGCACTTTCTTCACCACCCTCCCTTTAAAATTGCTGGTGAATATTCCACATGAAAGACCTCCAATTTCTTCTTGGGGTTTTCTTATCAGTTCCCCGATGAATTTTCTTTTATTTTTTTTTTTTCTCTTTGGCTCTGAGAATACTCTGCTTGTTGCCCCCACTACAGACCATTTTGTCTATGCTGATCTGAGGTAATTATCTTTCATTAATGCATTTTAGCCATATCTCCAAATACCAGTAAATGGCTGGTCTGCACATATTGGGAACTGATCTGGATGGGACCTTTTTACTCCTTTTCCATCTATAGATTGTACAATCCATATCCTGATGTCTTTCTTCCATTTTAGTGTAATGGATCCCCCCTTGCCCACTCCTTCCATTGCCTCTTAAACCAAGTTGAGCCAGCTGTAAATTATCAGATCAAACTTGGTGGTGTTACACTGATGTAGATAATCTTACCTGAGAAATTAGTCCTGTTGTGGTCACACTGCTCAATCTCATGGCTGTAAGTTCTGTGTTGGGTTCTTTATCTCCTATTGAGATTTGGGTTGATCCCATTTTTTTTAGCTATCTTATGGCAGCCTGCATGCAGTTACAATAAGGGGAGGGAACGATCGAAGCCCATCGAGTTTGTTCATACTCTGCACCACTGGAAAGCTTTCAGAACCCGTCACTGTGCTTTGGGGATTTTAAATTTCCGAGATATTCACTTAGTTATGGAATAGGCTAAAATCTGTCATGCTGATTTAATGAGAGAGTAGGGGAGGGAGGAGACACAGACACACAAAAAAAAGCAATTTTCCTTGTAACAGTTGTGTTAAAATATTGATACAGATGCATAGTGGAAAAACTTAACGAGTTGTTAGTGTTAGAAATAATGCCAGCATTAGACATCTCTTGTGTGCAGAGTTTCCAAAATGGTGTTCAGCATTTCTGGGAAAGAGATCTCATGAGAAATGTGAAATTTCTGTACCTGGGTCAGACCAGTGACACTTCAGTCTAGTGTCCTCTCCCAAGGCATCTAAACTGTCCTTTCCTTAACCGCAGAAGGTAAACGTGGATGGAAGCCATAGTGCGGTTAAGACCTGACTATTTTTACCAAAAGCTTAGAGTAAGGTTGGGTGCTGAATGTTCCTGAGTGTCCTTTATACTGCATCTCTTACCAAGGGTATATTTTGAGTTCAAAACCAAGATCTTGTGGTTAAGGCAGAATGCTAGCACACATGCTATCCAGTCTTGATTCCAAACTCTGTTGCAAGCTTATGTACCTTGGGCGCATCAGTTGTTCTGTGCATTACACTTATAAAATAAATTTTTTCCCCTTTTTCTCCATGTAGAACCCTTTGGTTCAGCAGGATTGCAAACACAATACAAAGGGATATGTCTTTCTCACGCATTTTTACTGTTTTCAGTACTGTGATTCCCTGATTTTGATCAAGGCTTCAGCTTCTGACATCCAAGTGCTGTTGCTGCTTGGATTCCTTGTTGAATCGAGAAGTCTCAAACCTTTCAGATGGTAAGCTCTCCTTGGGACTATGTGGTCCCTGGAATCCTACAGCTTCACTTTGGGTTTAGCAGAGAGATGATACAATGTGGATGCATACAGCAATAGGGACTTTACTGAGTGACCCACAAAGTCTTTTCCAGTGCTGTCCCCTAGTCTTGGGCTTTTCCACTGGTGCTTACTCCTGGAAAAGTTACTGAATTAATCCATTCTGCAGAGCATATACAAAGTCAAACTGGGTGTGCTGGGCTCTGTTAATGCAGACCTCTATCCATCAGAGACTCAGCTGAGACCACTAAATCTGAGCACTCCTTTTAAGATGAAAATGAGAAAGGAATTAATTTTAATGAGTGATGTTTTTGCTGCTGCTTGCCCTGTCGTGTGTGGCCTCTGTGTATGCGGTGTGATCTGCCATCGTGTCAGTGCTCCATGATCAAACCCCTTCCAAGAGGGGATACTTTACATGGGTTTCTGTGTCAATTCCAGTCCCTGAAGAATGTTGCCAATCCATTAAGAGCCTGGCAGACTGTACTGGGAAATGCTAGCAAGAGCAGAGAAGAGAGAGGCAAGCCTGAGAATAAGGAGGAAGGAAAGATTAATTTGAGCAGAAATTCTGCATCTGAAAAGGATTTCCAGGGATGTATTGTCTTCAGGTTGTACTTTGCAGAACGTTGTGCACCTTGCTGAAGGGCTTACCAAGAAGACTTCCTAGCAGAAGAGATTTCCCTTAGGACTGCAGCACCATTCCTGTACTGTGCAGTTAGCTTGGCATCCCTGGCTCTTGCTTGCCAGTACCTGGTATTTTAGAGACCTGAGAAAACTATGAGTATGTTGGAGCTGTGCTCTTTGACAATCTGCTTGAAATGAAATGCTTGAGCCCTCTTAAGTACTAACCCTTTGAATATCTGGCCCTTGGTATTACTGAAGGCAGTATGGCTTTGCATTGGATTCAGTAAGTATTGGTTCCTGTTCATGGTCAGAAATTAAAGACAAAAATGAATGATGTTTCTCCTTGATCAGTCTATTTCTCTTTCTGTATCAGTCTCTACAGAGAACAAAGGCTAGGAGAAGCCTGCTGCCATGGTATCTATTGCTGCCCCTTGTGGGCTTCTGACAATGGACTGGACTGAGAGCTACCAGAATTGTTTTGTCTTATTTTAACTTAAGTGGTCTGACACTTGTAGGTATACGGTTCCCAGGTGGAAAGGATAGCCCTTTCCATTGGGAGTGATGCCAGGAAAGGAAAGTGGGGTGAGTGTCTCCTCCTGTGAGCTGCATAGTATTTTGAACCAAGGCTAGACTCAAAGGAGGATGCACAATACAGCATGTGGAAGGCTCAGTCCAGATTCCTGTCAATAGCAAATAAATATTCAAAACTCTTCTCACATTTGAAATGAATTGGTGGGGGAGGAAGGGCAGTAGCTTTTAATATATGTCACTTATCTGTAGATAGATCTGCACATACCCCTCCTCTATGTCCCCTTATATCAAGGCTTTAGTCTGAATTATTCCTCTTCCCCTCCCCATTACCAAAAAGGCTTCTACCTTCCACAGCTGAAATCTCTTATTGTTTAAGCAGGAGGCAGTGCTAGCTCCATCGAAAACCCACCAGGTATCCACAGGTGGCAATGGTGATAGAGCAGCAATGTCTGAATTGAAAGGACAAGGAGTCAATGAAGGCAGGAGGTTGCTGCAGTGCTACTATTAAATGATCAGGGGTAAATGAGTGGCACCATGTGCCAAGCTTTCAGAAGCTGTCTTTCCTGGGGAAGTTCCAACTTGATTACCGAGTGTCCTGTTTGAGATACTAACACCTTAAAATGGAAGCATGAAAAATATAGGAAGCATTTTTTGATAGGACAAAGGGAGGTGATTTCTAAGCCAGTTTCTCCATCTTTGCATCATTTTGAGTGAAAACTGCTTGAGGTACTTGCCATATTGCACATTGCTTGTGAATAGAGGCTCCCAACCTGTTTCCATTCTCCTTGCTGGCATTATGTGTATGAAAGGAAGTGGGACACCCTTTTCTACGAGACCTACAAGCTGATCTGAGCATGGCTTACCACCAGACTCTTTTAAAGAGAATACTTTTGACTGGTGTTGCCTTCTGAGATCCCAATGCGACTGACCCAGCACTGCTGAGCAGGATGGGTTGTGCGTTCTTGGTACAGACTGATATATTTGGTTCCTCTCTGGCTGGGACCCTGGCTACACCCTGCGCTTGTGGGCTGTTCTCTTCTTGCCAGTTTCCCCTCAGAGCACCAAAGTGCCCCCACAAACCACATGCCCAGAGCACTCCATTCAGTTTTGTCTGTCTTCAAATCCCAGTTTGCCTGGTCCCTGAAGCGGGCTCGGAGAGCAATCAAAGCCACTGCAGTGCAATTTCCGACAGAGAATTTCCTTCCTATTTCTGAGTGAGTGTGTGTGTGTATTTACGTGTTTCAAAAAAAAAAAAAAAAAACATTTTGGTTTTGTGCACTAAGCACTTTTGAGGGCGATATGGGGCCCTGTAATATGGAGGTTTATAACCTCCTCAGCTAATGCTCTCTGACACTCTGTTTTGATATCATTACTACATTATACTCACAATTTTTGAGTGAAAAAATACAGTACTTAGAAAGTCGAAATTCATAAATAAATTCATGTCAAACCGCACTTAATATTGATTTTGTTAGTGTTCAGATTCAATAATAAGGTACTGCGTGCATGAATATTTAAATATAATCATCATTTCTGCATCTCCTAATGGCCTCTGCTCTTCTACACTCAATTTAAACACAATTTAAAAACTATAATGTATTGAAAAATACTAGGATTTAGCAATAAATCACCATTGGGATACTCCAAGCCTTTTATAGGATGGCTCAATATCTGCTTCTCAAGGGACAGCACAATTAGATTCATGTTTTTAAACTTCTCAATTATCCATATACCATAATTTTATGTGAAAGTTTGTTTCTCTTCCTCCCCCCTCCACCCCTGCTCCCCCTCTTCACCCCCCACCAGATATTCTCCCAGTAGGAAGCGGAGAAATCGCTAAGTGTTCTCTTAGCTGGGTTAGTATAGTAAAAAGGAGTCAAAGGTCACAGTCCTCAAACTGAATTAAATCCAGAGGCTGTCAGGGAAAGCAGAACGCTGACTCACTTAATCACATTATTTGGGGAAAAATCTAGGGGGAGGAAAGAGATAAAATGACTCAAAATGAACTCGCCAAGGAGGAAGCGGAGTTTTTATATTTATTTAAAAAGCAATATTCGTCTTTATCAAATAGACGCAGGATGGTTCGATGAGGATGGAGCTGGCTGGACATTTGCGCAGTCGCAGGCAGGAGAGCGCTGGCAAGCATTTTCTCCTTAGCAGGATCAGTGAGGGGAGGATGCGGTGCCCTCGGTTCCTTCAGTGCCAGGCTGGGTTGGTTATTGGTAGGGGGTGTTTCTGTAGTGCTGGTCGCTAACCCATCTGAAAACCACACCCTCTGAGGTAGGTCATTATCATTATCCTCATTTTACAGATGGGGAAACTGAGGCACTGGTGGGTGAAGTAATTATGGCAGAGCCACAGTGGCAGAGCTGGGAGCTGTTCCTTGGATTTCTGATGCTAGAGCCTCTGCCCGGGCTATATGGCCGTTTTCTGTCTCCCACCAGCATCCTGAGAGCCTGTGATGGAGAGGGAGATAAAAAGGATCTAGCATCGGAATCTGAAATAATAGTGCTAGTGTCTTATGAGAGAAGTAGATCTTGATGGCATTGGTATGGCATTGACTCAGCTGGTACTGAGATTGGCTTGCCAGTTTTGTTGAGCGCGTTGCTATCAGATGTGAGGAAATGGTCAATAGATGAGGAGTGTCTTGTGTCTAATGGAGAGGACATAGCTGTGTCACTAGGTGACGATGGCAGTGTCACACAGACTGCCTTTACAACACTATATAAACTGCCGTGTGGGGATGGGAGTTGCAGTTGGTCAGGGATCAAAGCGTGGTGTGACTAATGGTGTACACCCTGATGGTGGAGGGAGGGCAGAGGTTTGCCGAGATGAGCAGGGACCTTTATGATTCCTATACAAATGTCCATAACTCCTTCAGGCTACACTGAGGTTTTGCTTATATTCTATATTTCACCCAAATTCCTTAGAACTGTTTTCTAAAGAAGTTTACCATGTTGCATTGGAACTATTTTATCTCATTCATCTGGCAAAATGTCAGCTCCTACTGCCTCAGGGTCACGAGCGAAGCTGTAAAGTCCTGTGAGTGGATAAAACAGAAGTAATCAATGGTAGAAAAGTCTAACCAAGATGTCATGTAGCCATTCTGCATGCCAAGCCATTGTGATTTGAAGATCTGTTTGTTCATTTCTGTAGGAGGGGAAGACAGGCGTTCCTCCCTTTACTGGGCAGGAACCACTTTCATCTCTCCTCTAACAGTTCTAGAGCTCCCTTGTCTAGCTCTTGCATTGGTCTGCAGCACGTTTGTAATCCTGATACCACATACTGTCCATCTTCTATTTAATAGCGAGGGAAGGAAGCGATAGCAGATTTCTCTTTAAGAAACAGGGAGGGAAGGGAAGACTATTGTGACAATTATGTGGGTGCTTCTGGAGTTTTAAGGATTTAAATGACTGTTTCTGAACTTATCCAAAGTGTCAAAGAGTAGAAACAAAGTCTTATTTGAAGGCAACAGTGTGTGTATGGCAAATACAGTTCATCACATGGATTTTTACCAGTTTTTCTGTGGATTCCTTCTTCAAATGTACAGAAACAGTGTTAGGAAGCACCTGATCTGAGTGTTTGGGAGTGGAATATTGGCACTGTTGGGGGATCACTGGTGTATGGCACTTTAGCTTAGTGGAAGCTGTTGGTGAATGCACACCTTGGTAAGAGATGTCCTTGCAGATCGTGGTGCAAATTCTGGAAGAGCCCCCGCAGTTCAGAGAGGCGTAAGAAGAGGCAGTCAGGTAGCTAGGGAAAAAAATAGCTGCAAGAGGTATTGAAGCTTTTGCTCATTTGCCCTTTCACAGACCCACATGTGACACAGCAGCAGGAATTTCCTGTCCTGCCTAACGTGGTTGTGCCTGTCCATTTATTTTTTGGTGTCCATGAGATCCCCAATGCCGCTCACATTGTAAACCCGTGGTTCTATCGTCAGGACCACCCTCGTGTTGCAGTAGATGGAGGGAGTGAGTTTAACGCTCACGTTTTTGTTCTTCCAAACCACCGGCCAGTCGTGCCAGCATCCCGGTGTGGCACGCTCGCCCTGGGGATGGCTGCGCCGGAGGGGCCGGGCCGCTAGAATGCTTGGCTCGTCAGCGGCGGAGCGCGGAGCCCTGGCCCGGGAGCGGAGCGGAGCGGAGTGCCCGCGGCCTGCAGGTGGCGCCCGGGCCCTGCGGCGGGCGGGGCGGGGCGGGGGGGACACGACTCTGCCGCGGCCCCCGCAGCGTGGCCCGGCCCGGGTGGGGAGCTGGGGTGAGCCGCCGGGCATCCCCACTGTGCGAGGTGCGGGCGGTGGCAGAGTGCGGGGGTCAGCCCAGTACTCGCGGGTACCAGCTGAGCATTGTTTAAAACAAGTGTGCGCGGTGAAAAGCCGCTGGTATCTGTGGACCGTCCCAACAGATGTCACCAACAGTTCTGTATTGACTGCCGAGGTTGGTGCCTTGGCGGTGGTGGAGGCAGATGGCACGTTGCTAATAAGCAATGAGCACTGCTGGCAGTGTAGTGAGGAGCGTTTGGACCAGTGGGATAGTGGAATGGCACAATGCCATGGGCAAGTGAGTGGCGTCTTTGACCATCTTTGTCCTCTCTGCATTCATTACTTTTTTCTGGCTGTGTGAAGGCTAAATTTCTTCACCTCCTCCCTGAACTTTTGCTTTCCTTCTGGTTTTCTGTGCTGGCCCTGCTCTTTTTTTGTTTCATTTCCATCAGCTGCTTCTACCTCTTTTTTCTTATTCAATGCTCGTGCCTTTGCCTGGAATGCTTTTGGTTACCAGTGGTATCTCTTTCATGTTTATACCTCACTGGATCATGTTGGGTAGGAGAGGGAATGAAGACTAAGGCCATTCCTGCTGGCTCTTATAGAAGAGGGTGGGGGTTACGCTAGGTCTGAGAAAAGGGCTACGGATCATCTTGGATTCCAAACATGGTGATGGAGACTCATCACTGCTCAGCACATTGGGTTTTTGAATGTTATCAGACTGTTGCTTCAGTTATCAGAACAGGAGACAACATGTAGCACTACCATACAGAGGATTGCGTGGACTGACATATGAACTGCAATAGTAGTGAGCACGTGCATTCACGCACATAAATGCTTTAGCTCTAAGGAGTGCTAGGTGCATTAGTAAGTGCTTATGTGCACTAGGAATTCTATTTATACATCAGGAACACTCAAGAATGGCTACTCATCTCCTAGCTTCCCACAGTCAGGTACACATGAATGAATCACATGTTCATAGTTGTACGTGTGTATATATATTTTTTTAACTATCTGTTGTGTGGCAACTTGGATGTCACAGTAGGCTGTGAAATACCCAGGTTTTTTGATGGCAAGCAACTGGAGAGTATGGCTAAACCAAGGAGACGTTCTGGCATGGTTGCTTTGCTTATGATTTTTTTGCTACTTATATGGACTGGCTGCATGTCCACGTGCCAGATTACATTGTGCCTAAATTCCTCTTATGAAGGAAGATCCCTTTCCTGTTTCCTACAAAAGTGACCCAAGCTCAACACCTCCAGCTTCATTCAGTAATGTCACATGTCACAAGACACCATTCTCAGCAGTGCAGAACCTGGAGTTACATTCTTTAACCGTGTGCCTAGCAGCTGGAGGCCACAGGTACCACAGGTATAGCCCCCAATGCTACCTGCTGCCATTTTTCTTGTTGATCTGTCTGAATTAAATTTGTCATCAGAAGAAACACAGCCAAAGAAATACACTGAATTGTGAAGGGTGGGTCCCTTGGTCTTTCCAAGCGTTGTGATCCAATATTTTTTTACTATTTAAGTGTAATGAACAGTTGTGAGTTCTGTTTCCTGTGAATACGGGCTTTTGACTTCTACCTAAATTGCAGTTGTCCTTGTTACTGTAGTTTCTGGATTAGGGAAATAGCTTGATTCTCTTTCAGAGCCTGACTGTGATAACCAAAAATCTGGACTGAGGTGCAGCTCAAGGGAATCTATTTGCAAAGGGGAGAAACCCCTGAGTGTCTGTAGAAGCTGGCTCTGCATTTGCCCTGAAAGCTTCTATTTTCCAAAAAAGGAAAGGGCAAAAAAGGCTTGAACACTGATTCTTTGAAAGCTGTGAAACTTAGAACAGGTGTGAGCACAGGCAGCTGCTGGGGTGCTGTGTGCAGATATTCCTGCTAATGCTTCCTTAGAACTTAATCTCTGAAACCATCTGCTTATGGTGAGCACATGTCCCGGGGGGTGGGGGGGGCAAGAAGCAAATCCAGCAGCCCTGCAACTTCTTCCACTGTAGCCTGAGTAAGAATTCTGAACAGCCAAATAAGCTTGAGTTGTGTGTCAAGAGGCCTTATTCTCAGCTTTGATGAAGCAGGAAAACTTTAGTGTCAGTTCCCCAACTTCAGGGTGGTTACTATTGAGTCTGAGATCAAGATCTGGCTCATGACCATCTGAACAAAAACAACACAGGAGACAGGTTTTGGAACTGCCATCAGCAGAACCCTTTGTCCCTACAAATATATGGGATCAATTTTTCTTACTCGAGGTCTCAGTCAGCTGAAACCTCCAGCAGAATGCCTGGCTTGCATTACTCTAGTTTTCCAGTCTGAAGTCACTGGGAAGTTGTGCAAATCCTTTAGGTTGCACCTTTAGTGCAACTATCCTGATAATCTCCAATGGAGCCTCCAACAGTTATCTCTGAGTAAATCACTTCTCTTCCCCATGCCTTCTTTTCTCCTGTTTCTTTGCTTTTTGACTTCGGGAGACGCAGCCCCTGTTCCAGGGTCTCCGTTCATTATTCTGCACAATGTATCTGAGGATCATAGATGTTACTGTGCTAATAAGTGAATCAAACCCACTGCTGCTTGCCATGCTCCTTGCTTTTTACCTGTGGACACTTGTTTGCAGAGGCAAAATTGCTCTCAGCCAGTGACCTATTAATGAAAAGCTAGTTTATCAACTTTGGCAAAAGAAGAAAGCAGTATTAGCCACTGTTGCCCTGTGACTGCCAGAAACAGCGTGGTGACAGGAATGGGTCATACTTCAGCCCGTGACTGAAGAGTCCCCAGCTTCAGAGAGACATGCAGGGACTTCCCCTGCATTTGGTGCTGGCCATAAAAAATTGATCATCCTTTGTTACAGCTTCACTTCTGTCACTTTCCATCCCAGAGTCTGTTTTTTACAGAAAACAAGCTACATTCATCAAAAATGACAGAACACAGACTTAATGTAATCATGTATGGGAACATGAATTGCAAATGCAGAACACAAGCACTAAAATGTATTTTCCATTACCGCCACAAAATGAAATAATCATGAACATTTTCCCCAAGAATGAGAACACATGTAGAGTACACTGACACCTCAAAATCTGCTGCCGTGCCCTGGCCTCAGGTGCAGATAGGCTTCATGTCTATCAGCAGGGCAGAGATCTGCTAGTATTGGAAGAGGTGGCTATCTTATAATCCTCACCATGGAAACTTGTGTTAGTTATTAGTTACCGCAGCTTCTGCAGGCTCATTTGGGTGACCTGGTCATCTCTGGTTGTTAAAGATCTCATAGTACTCTTAAGCATAACTGAGCAGAGGTGCTGGAAAAATAGACAATTCTATGTTGCTCCTTAATTCTAGATTCTGCTTTTAACTACTATTGGATTATTTGCTGATAACCTCGAACAAGTCCTCTTACCTCTAGCCTGCTTTCATACATAAGCTGCAAAAATAATCCCTAATTTAAAAAAAAAAAAAAAAAATCTGTTAACTGATTTAGAGTTGGTACAGGACAACATGTTAATCAAATTCTTCCTTTCTTTTGCAGATGCACTGGACCACAGCTTTGCCATGCTCTGAACATCTGTTGTACTGCACTCCAGATGTGGCTGCATTTCACAGACAGGTAAGGTTATACCTGCCTTTATATCTGATTCTTTTATTTGTTTGTAATTTGCTGTAGTATCAGAAATGTAAGTGACTGGATTACCTCTGTTAATCATGGTGTCAGGAGAGGTAATGAAGAAGGGTAATAGAATTGGGAATAACCAATCTGTAAACTAAACTAAATCCAGAACTTGCGCAGTTATTTAGGTTATATTAAACATATGCAAGTTCTCATCCAGCCTGTACTTGCCACAATTCTGCAAATACAAAGCCACTAATAAGGGGTGTTGGAGCCTGCCCTGCTGAAGGATAGTTGGATATGGATCATGATGATGTCTGGAAGGGAAACTACCAGTTTGATCAAAGCCTTGTACTCAGACAGCACTGAGTGCTGATGGAATGATATAGAGAGAATAAGGCAGAAAGACAGTGGCTGGTTTACATCTCATCCAGCAGAAGCTGTTATGAGGGATTTATTGATCTCTGATTCAGCCACAGGCTGTGGATTAAATGATGGGATATATTTGAGGGAGACCAGTCTAACTGCACCCAACAGGAGGTGCTGAAGAGAAGAACATGCTGTGCTGAGGCGGTCTTTTCTTCCCCAAAGAAGATGTGACCCTGTCATAAAGGGAGGAGGGAGAGATTTTGTTCTAAATTAATTAAAATGATGTCTTTGCATGAGAGCAATTCAGATTATAAAAAATACATAAAACAAATAGACTCAGCAGCTGTAGAATCCAAGAGAAAATCTGGATTTGGAGGAGATTCTTAACTTTTTTGTATTGTGACAGTAAGAAAAAACATTTGGTCTCATGCATCTTTCCAGCTGTTTACACATAGTCTGTGTCCTCTCTGACAAGTTCGCTTAAGAACCTTCACAGACATGTTCATATGGTCATATAAATGCAATCTTCTTTTATATATGCACATACCTCCACATTCTTGTACATTTGACACACTTCATGTGCATGTACATCATCTCATAGAAATGAACTTCCTCTCTGCATTAATGTGTTTGTATGCATATACATCAGTATGTCCCAAGGTGCATATATGTATCTTTGTTCATATTCCCACATATGCATGAGGTGATCAACATAGTCAAATTGAAAAACTAAGTAATTCCAAATCTGTGTTATTTCTCATTTCGTTCCCAAGGGGTAAATGGACCCATTCCAAATG
Organism: Balearica regulorum gibbericeps; assembly: GCF_011004875.1. Taxonomy (NCBI): domain Eukaryota; kingdom Metazoa; phylum Chordata; class Aves; order Gruiformes; family Gruidae; genus Balearica; species Balearica regulorum. Next base: position 5,578,834 of record NC_046204.1, on the reverse strand, counting down.
AAAGGTAATCTTGGGACCTGAAGTTTTACGTTTCAGCGTATGGTGTGGTTTTAACACTCTGTACTGTAGACTGTAAGCTCTTCAGGGCAGTTAGATTCCCTTCTTTGTTTATGCAACAAAAGCAGTGTCAGATTGTTTAAGACTTTAAGTGCTAGGACAGTGCAAATAATTAATAACAACGGTCAGATTTTATGGAAAGATGAGATGAGTTTGGCAGGAAGGACCCCCAAAGAACCTGCAAAGACATCCATGTAAACTTGTGCAGAAGGTTTGTCACTGTTTTTCCACTGGGTTAAAATACTTTCCCTACAACTTTGAATGCATACCCGTTTCAGTGTTGTCTTTGTGTGGCTCGCAAAATCTAGCACACATGGACATTAGATATTCTTCTCTAGATATGCATGTGTAGTAAAAAGCCCAAACTTTCAGAAATAACTCATAAACATTCACGTAATGTCAAATGTGTCATCGTTGCAGGTAACATCTATGTACAGCATATGCGTGGCATTGGAAAGATGTGTCATATGTACATAAGTCTGTGTGAATGTATATAGATTTTATGCTTGTGTATATTTAGCCAGGAGTATATGTAGATGTGTTCATACAAGCACTGAATCAAGTATTCCAGTACAGATAATATGTATGCACCTTCCAGAAGAGGGCATCTGTCTCCCGATGCAGGCAGTCTTTCTTAACCAATGGCCCCCAGCCTCTCACACCTGGGCACTCGCATCTTGCTTGCCAATTTGAGGTTAACAGTGCCAGCACAGAGTGAAATATTAAGGCAGCCGCTTGAAATTCAAAGTGTTTCTTTTAATTAATGGGTGGATGCCACAAGTTGATCCAATCCAGCTCTTAAATTAATCTTAATTACATGGATTTTGTAACTTTGGCATTAGCCAGCCACACAAAATATGTATTTCATAATCCTAGAAACGGGTGAAAAAGACTGCTGCTGAGCTGAGAAGTCAGCTGATGATGTTATCAGCCTCTGTGGCTGTGGGTGTAAGTGTCATTGGGGTGTGTCTGAGATCTTATCAGGAATACCAAATTAATTCACTCCTGCAAATATCAAAACAAGCTTTTTTGCCGGCAAGTAGGGAATAAGCAAAAGATTTCTGAGCTGCTATATTTGGAGTTTCTATGCCATCCACTGCTGATACAATAAAGAATAGAAGCATCAGGGAAGGGAAATTGGTGATCTATCCTGTTTGGTAATGACTTTTGAGTGTATACCGAGAGAGTGCTACTTAAGCCTTTAGCTGTTCACATTATACTTGTTGATTTGGACTGAGGATCAGAAATCCTGCCTTTGTAGCTCTGCCATTGGCTTGCTGTGTGTGACTGGTCAAGAGGAGGGAAGCTTTCTATCCCTGTGCTTCTGTTTTCCTTCTGTGCATATTTGTTCATTCACACTTCTCTCTTTTTCTGGATAGGAGCTGCCTCTTAGTATGTGTCCATTCAGCATTATATGGCATCTAGGTGCTACTCCGCTACAGATGATGATAATGGATAAATTGAATTATCTCAGGAGAATTGATACTGGTAGTCTCTGTTAGGGATGAGCATCCAGGATCTCTCTGAGCATCCATCATGCCAACTTTAAATAGAAAACAGAGCTGGGAATAGATGGTCAGGGATATTCATAGGAAATGCAGACACACAATTTACCTAACCAGTCACTGAATATTCTTTAAATAGGAAGCAGGGCCTTGGCTTCCCTAGGAATTGGTATTCCCTTGGGATTAACATTGCTGCTCACTCCTTACAGGATTACACTCCTGCTTCTGTAGATGAGACTTAAAAAGCGATGGATAAAACTGGGAGTAAGCACAATCGTAAGCTATTCTGTAGTCATCTTGCTCTAAATCTAAGTCAGGATGAGAGCAGAGTCTGTATATAGCCCAGAATGACTAGTTGTAAAGTGGTAAAGTGCATTTGCAAGCCTTTTCTCTGTCACTGCTGCAAACCTGGCGGGTGGAGGAAGAGTAATGAGAAAGAGCAAAAGATCTGTTTGTGTGTAAGCACATTCAGCTATGGAGAAACATTCTGCTGTACACAGCTGTACATACATGCACACTTGTGCACACCCGTACTTTTTATTCATGCTTCCATAAGCATACTTTTTTCACTTACCCTACAATATAGGCACTTGAAATCTTCGTAGAAATAATTTTTCTCTAGAATGGGCTTGTGAATGCTAATCTTGTCTGACCTGTGAATTCTCTCAGTGCCTGTCTGTGTGAAATACTTTGTTTGAAGACAGTCCCTCCTTATTCTGACAAACTTTTTTTATTTGGCCGATCTTTTACTGCTGATATACTTCTGTCTTTCTGGTTAACAATTTTACCTTCTAAAGCTTTTCCTGAAGTTGCTTTACAGGGCAAGTTTAGTTTGAGGGGCTGTTTTCATAGTCCTTTTGGAAATGTAAGTGGGGAAAATGTTAAACCTCATGTCAATTTGCCTAATTGATGGGAAACTTGATTGTGGCCAGGGAGGAGTGGATTTCCCTACTTTAGTCTTACAAATAATTTGCTCATCTGAAAAGAGAAGATACAGTAAATCCTGGCAGCCAATGCATCTATCCTCACCGGCTGAGATTCTCCCAAAATACAGAGAAAAAAACAGGGAAATTGTGTCTGACTCTCTTGGTACACTTTGTAATGCTCAGCCTGTGTATTTTATTTGTTTTGGTTGGAACTGATGGAGTCTTCTGTGTAGTCAAATTATTTTGACTCCAATTTTGTCAGGTTTCTTGTGCTTTTCTCCAAAGCACTTGTTCCTCAAGTAATGGTAATAGGATCTGGATTAGATAGACTGCTCCTGAAATAGGTATCATTTCTGTGTTCTCGAGATACTAGAACATGTTCACTTTTGCAATTTTTAATCTCCAAGGTGTGCTAGAGTTGGTGTGGCTTGAATAGAAATGATACAGAACTTGGTTTTCAAATTTGAAAACCTTTAGGTGTCTGAACTCATCCAGCAATGGGGAGGAAGCCAGCGGGCAAATGGAGAAACCTTTCCAGCTTTCAGTGTAGGTAGGAAACAGAATGAGTTAATGTTGGCCCAAAGGGCCACAATAAATAATGAGAGCTCTTCCAAGTATATCGGGGGAAAGAAATACGAGAGAGAAGGTAAGCCCATTAATAAATTAGGAGAGAGCTGGAATCAATGGTGATTCTAAAATGGCTGAGCTACTTAACTTTTTTTTTAATTGGTCTTTAAGAAGAAAAATATAGAAATGGAATATGGACCATTAGGAAGTAATGAGCATCTTGGCACCCTAGCTGTTGATGTAAAGCAGATAAGGGAACACTTGAAAGAATGGATAGCAACAAATCAGCAAGTCCAGCTGATGAGCATCCTGGGATGTTTGGCTGCTGAATTCACTGAACTGCTGGCAGGTACTTTGAAAAGTTGTGGATTAAACAGGCAGGTCCTTCATGGTAAGTCCATATCAGTAGTTCTGGAACAAAGGCCAGCCTTACAAAGCTATTGGGAGCGATCCCTGCAATTATCACTTTACACAGCCCATTGTATTTTCACTTTGAACAGGTGCTAAGATGGGGTAGATGAGTTTCAAGAAGTAGAAGTTCAGAAATTGGCCAGACTGACGATCAAACTAGATAGTTCCTTTGCTTTCTGTAAGCTTTCTGCTGGAAGTTTTCAGGCTGCTCTGATTTTTCCTGCAAATGAATTTTTTGATATTTCATCCAACCTTGTGCTGCTGGTGAGGCTGAACTTAGTCATTTACCTGTTGCTGAAGTTGCTCCCTTGAGGTGAAGAACAATAGCATAGGCTAAGCAGGTCAGGCTATGTTCCAGACTGTCAAAATGACAGGCACTCTCTGCTGATCCGGAAGGGCTAAATCCATTCGTTGAGTATGGGAGCACTCAATAGGCATGCCACCTCTCTAGAGGCATAGGTCTGAAAAAAGGAGTGGTACCTTTCCTTTAAAAACCTATGGGATTTCCAAATCTGCAGAGAGGATCCTAGCTCTTTCTCCTGAAAGAATGTAATGAGTGGTATCATTGGATAGTATTCACTTTATGAAAGGATTTTCCCTGTAAAAAAAGTCTATGAAAGGGCAATGTGTGTCAACATGGAGGAATCGGCACTCTAAATAGTGATGGCTAGTGGAAAGCAGTGTACGAGGACTTTTCAAGATGGAAGATCATTGCCAAGGTGCTGTGTAAGATGGTGTAACATCTCGAAGGCTGGTGCTCTCCTCAGCCTAGAAACTAGCTCAGTGATTTTTTTTTTATCAACAGAGAGAAATATGAAGCAAAATATGATGCACTTACACAGATGGATAATTTACTTAAGTTCTTATTAACACCTTTCTCTGAAGTTTACTGAATAAACCATGCAGTGATACAGAGCTTCCCCAGATGATATTGTTTCAGGTGAATAAATTTTTTTCCCATATTTTCTTAAGAATCGAGGTATTTTACAGGCTTTTACCTGAAGTTATCTTTGCAGGTTAAAAGAATAGAGCTGGATTTTATCCTGTAGTAAGACCTGTTCCCTTCCTAATTTTCCTGTAAAGGAACTCATTCTGATTTGGTATATGATTTTACAGAATTCTGAGTTAGCCATGAAAGCCCGTGCTCAGGCAAGACCTAACAGCAGAGCTGCAATCTAGAGCTTGTTAGGAGCCCCTGGTCACTGACCTCAGGGATCAATGAATGTCCAGCCAGGATGGCTTGCTAACTACATCCGCCCCTGTCTTCAGTTCTGACATGGATAGGGACAGTGCACTGTGTGCAGTGTCCTTCAGAGTGTATAGCTGAGAGGTGCAGAGGAGGATAACTCTCCCCAGGTATTTGATACCTTGATTGTGTAGAGCCTTTTCCATTTGCAAATAATGTATGGCATACATTAGCACAGAAGCTGAGATTCTCCAGCAGTTACATTTCAATTGTCTGTCTGTCTTTCTAATTTCTCCTCCTACACACCTTCTTTATACCCCCCAGTGATACAGAAAGCTTAGACTTAAATGATTTCAGTGGGTGAGAGGCAGGAGGTGGGGAAGGAACTAATATGAAAATTACTTTAATTTAACAGTCTGTCACTCACACTGGCCCAAAGGACCACCATTATCAGTGACCCTACTAGACACCCTGCTTCTCCTTTCCTCAAGCATAAACTTGAACTATTATACACACTTATGGGTGAGAGCATGCTTTCTTCCCTACCTGCATGTTAAGAGGTAACATAGGGAAATGTTTGTTGATGGAGGTTGAGGACACTATGAATATGAAGTCTCAACTTATCCTTGCGCAGTAAGTGCTTAGAGGACTTGATAGCATTGGTGAAGTCCAGGTTTAGTTTACATTTAAAATGGGTCCCAGAGGAAAAAATCATCCCTATTTGTGGTCACCGAGGAAGCAGTTCTGGGCTATCGTTATTTATTAATATATCTCTCGTGATAATGCCCAGGGACCCAAACACTGGTGTATTAGAGAAGGCTCTATAGCAGAGGTTGAATAGGGACACTCAGCTGTCTCATGTCTTCAGTAATGGCGCCCTGGTTCAAGACTAAGGCTCCTTGATCCACAGTAATGAATGTAATTAGTTCTAATAATGGGTGAGTTGATACTGTCAAATGAGAGACGGGAGGGTTCAGTTGAGTTCTTAGGGCCCTGTTCTTGTTTATGCCGAGGTCCTTTTACACCAGTCTGGCAGTGCAAAGAGATCTGAAAGATGAAGTGAAAAGTTAGGAAGCTACTGTATGGGTCTCTGGCTATAACATCCATCTCTGCTCATCTGCCAGAGCAGGAGGGAATCAAATACCAAGCCAATACAGTGGACTAAAATCTCCGCTGGTGTAAATCACTATGTCTCCTTTGATTGCAATGAAGCTATGCTGATCAAGGCCAGCTCAGGACTTGATCCAGGGAGTAAATGATTTTTGTCTTTAGTCTGTAAGTCCAAAGTCAAGTCCTTCGCTTGTCATGTCCCACTCAGTGTTAGAGAAGGTCATATTTCGCCTCCTTCTCTCCACCTGGGCTGTCCCCTCTCCTCTGGATAAACAGTATTTCCCCATTGCATTCCCAGTCCCTCACGCTTCACCAGAATTAAATTCATCATTCATTTTTTATGGTTTATACATAGCAGTAATTTATGTTTTCAAATATATTGAGGTCACACTTTAGCAGAAAAAGAGTGTTTCACATTTAAATTGAAGGCATGTTCGTTCCATTAAATGGAGATGTTTTGGATAATTTTAAAAGGCTAAAAGTAGTAGAAAGTAACATTAAAATAAAATTTGAGAGATGTAATTACACCTAATCGTACCATAAAATAATCAATACTGCATTACATTATTTCTGACTTCCCCAGTTATAGCCTTTTTTTGTTAAGCTTTTGAATATTGATGAGGTCAGTGGGGTCACAGTCGACTCTCTGAGGTCTAATGGAGGTGGAATTAAGGTGATGTCCTCTCCTATTATATCTGCACAGGGAGGTGAGCTCTATACTTTCTCAAACTGGGGAGATAACATGGCATCAGAAGCCAATACCTTGGCAACATTTCTTAAGCTGAGATTAGGCTGTCAGTAACTGCTGACTGGGAAGCTGGCAGTGCTGTCTCCCCATCACAGACCCACTCAATTACACCAGGATGCAGAGGAAACGATGTTCATGTCAACAGAGATCATTAACAGCTGGAGACCAGTGTGTGTGAGGCGACAAGAACCAGTTCCTTCCAGTTCAGCCAGGGCTGTTCTCTGTGGGAGACTGAAAAGGGGTTTTGTTGTGGCTGTTTGCTTCCCTTCTCCTTCTCTGCCCCTTTAGTCGTACACCTCCACCTGACATGTACCTCACCCTGTTAAAACAACAGCCCCCTCTGACCAGATTGCAAAGCATTCATCCTTCACCAACCTTTACGTGTGTGGACGTGCAACACACCAGAAAAAGCTGGGCAGCTGCTGGGATTCAGTACGGATATTCAGTCTGGGACCTTATTTCCACCCCTTTGTCTCAGAAGGTACAGGTCTGCATCTGAGTGAATGTGTCTCTGCCACCATAGAGCTCTTAGTTTGAAAGGGATCTGCTTCTGTCCTGGTCAGTACTGCTCTTCATTAGGGATCTTGTAGCCATCCATGGGTTTACATTTGGGAATTCTTTCCTGTGTAAAGAAAAAAATTACTTGCTGGGAGACAATGATCTGTATTTTTTCCTGGTTCAGTGTGTGCCACTCTTTCATACTTTGAGCTAGGGCAGTCTTTGGCATTTAAAGCAAGAGATGGAATACCAGGCGGCCCAAATTCTGCACTCACATTTCTGATAATGTGTTGGTTTGTGCCTTCCTGCAAATGATTTGGAATTTATTTAACCCAGGAAAAGGGATGGGATCTGAAGAGACATTCAGCAATAGTTTTAGGATTTGTATTTTGCCTTCTGTGCCTCTGTTTCTCCATCCATACAGTGAGCATAAGGTGGTTCTTATTGAAGTCTGTTTTGCACAATGGAGTGGAAAAAAAAAAAAGGTTTCTTTGCTTTTGATAAACCCTTTGAAAAAGGCAACAAAATGTAATTTTTCTGGTTTCTGATCATAAATATCAAGAAGGATGGAATTTTGAAACAGAACCAAATTGAGCAGTACCACTGCGTTATCCATTTCACATTGCCACAGCATCCTCAGATTACAGTGCTCATAACAAAAGGAAAGATAACGAGCAGGCCCCTATCATTACCATTAATAATAAAAACGATATAATGTATTTTTAAAACTTTCCTTAATGCAACACCAGCCCAGTCATCCCAACACTCAAATTATCACATCTTTCCAAATATATACATAAATACATAGATGAAAATGTCAGCAGGGGAATGTGCAAAATACAGTTCAGATGCAGGATCTGCCTCTATCCACTGTATTTCCACAGAGGGGCCAGTCTCCTCTGACTACCCTTTCCACACAAGACCAGCCGCTCCCCAGGCTTGCCGGCTGCCTATTAAGTTAATCCTTCCCTTACACCCAGTGCTGTCCCTGGGGTCTGGCTATGTGCTGCCCCCCCCCCCCCCCCCCCCCCAATCCTTTTGTGCTAACTGCTAAGGTATTTTCCTGGTACCTATTCCCCTGTACACCAAACTCTCTACTCTTCCCTTCTCCCACCCCCTGCCTTTTACTCCACTCCCCCCATTTTGTTCCTGCTCTGAAATCCAATTGTTAAAACTCGTGGTAGAAGGTGGATATTTGCCCAAAAGCAAACTAACAGTGGCCCTCCCTCTGTTGCAGACACAAGACTGCAACCCGCTTTTCTGATTAGCCTGAATTGCTTTCAATTGACTAACATAACAAGCTGCTGCTGCTGCTTTTTCTTTTTTTTTTAAATTTGAAAATGGAAGGGACACTATTAGGAAATTTACATTTGCGAATATGATATTTAATTAGCAATATTAATAAATTAATAGAAGTAAAGAACCTTGTCGAGACTCCAGATTAATAAAACATGCTCTAGCTGAGTAAATGAGGTGAGCCAGGGATGTGATGCCCATAGTGGATATAGGGGAAATCTCACTCCCTAAATACCTCTTAAACAAAGGATGAGGGGCAATAGTGACTTGGGGCAAAGCTTTCTCTCTTACAGTACCTCTCACACTTACACACTAGCTCTTTCCTTGTCCTGCCATAGTACTTATACAGGAAATTAAGTACAGCTTTTCTGCCCACCTTCCCCTTTGCACTGCCAAGAAGCTGAATGAATCAGTGGTGGGGAGTGAAGGAGCAGCAGTGCTTGCGGGTGTAAGGCAATAGAAAGGACAGTGCAGGGCAAATGCTTAGAAATGTTTGGTCAGATCCATAGAAAGCAATAAAGGAGACTTCTAACGTTTTCTGATCTGATCCTCTGCTGAACATGGAGCACAGACTCTTACTTAGCTATTACTATATCCTGCTTGGTCTCTCCAGGGGACTTGGGGAGTTTTGCCTCAGAGTGACCCTTGGTCTGTGGCATATAGAGCAGGTCCACACAGGAGGTGATGTTTCAGCGCAGAATCAAGAAGGGAAGCAGCACAGTAATGTCACTGTGGGCTCAGCTGAGAAGAATGACCACATTAAGCAAAGGTCTGACACAGCATGAGATAAACTGCTGTGAGGTTCACAGGGGTCAGTCCCAGCTAGGTGTCCCAGTCTTAACGTGCATCTGTCACTGCTTTAAATCTTGGGTGTTAACCCAAACTGGGGGCCAGTCCTCTGCCACTCAGTGATCCACCAGTCTGCAAGGCAGTCCAGCCTATGCTGCAATTTAGGCATACCTGATTTGGGGGCAATATTTTTGTGCCTCATCTATCCTGGAAAAAACTCTCTTTCCTGGACTCAGCAGGGCAGTGTATGCAGAAGAACATGGTACAGTCTTTCCCGTACTGCTCCATTGGTGCAGGCAGTGGTTCAGAGGAGACTGGGGTATCAGGACTCCAGGGATCCAGTCAAGCAGGAGGCTGCTGTGCCAGGTGACTTCATCTGTTGTGAAGTGTAGGACAGAAAGGGGGGAACATGGATCTCTGAAGCCTCTAGATATGTGTGGAGAAGCCTTAGCAGTGTGATGGCAGAGAATCAGCTGTATGGAGATATCTTAGCTGGTGAAGTACTCCTATGTCTGTGTGCAACAACCAGTACAGCCTCTTTCCTTGATCCCTGGCTCAGGAGGGAGAGCAAAGGAGAAGCAGGTCCCTTGAGAACTGAGCTAGCAGTCAAATCAGTAGCTCTCCTAGGGCCTGTGTGACATTCACACACATCACTCTGAAGTCACGCTCTCCTGCAGTGCATGGAAGAGGTCATTATTTATTAATGTACTGAGTACTGTCCCCATGCATCACTCTGCCTTGCTCTGCTGCAGCCTCATCACTGAAGCACTGGGACACCACAGACCTGTGACCATCCCTGTGTGCACACCAACAGAAGATGTCTCAGCACCTAGGAGGGACTCTAGAGAAAAGCAGTGATGCTGCAGGAGAAGGCAAACACATGAATTGTCTGGCATAATGTTGAGTTTTTGTAATGCTTTCTTCATGCTCAGCTCTCACGGATCAGCACTAGACTCAAAACCAGCCAGCCTGATGTTCCCTGGGCCTGCCCTGGGATCCCAGGGTGCTTTTCAGCTCTGACGTTAATGCTTAGATGGCAAATCCCCCTGCCTCAGTGTCCTTCTCTGTGCATTGGGGATAGTAGCACATGTGGGACATTCATGGTTCATCCTGCATTGTCATTCCTCCCTTCAGTGCAAAGTGTGTGGGAACTCTCCCAGTGTAGGCCCTTACCCAAGGAGAAGGGGAAGCACTTTTCTTTGGTGTGGAGGACAACAGGGAGGACAGGCAGGGCGCTACCAGTTTCTTTCTAAAATTGAACAAAGGAGGATGATGAGAGGGATGTGACTACATTGCCTGATCCCACAGTGGCTCAGCTGCTCTACTTCCTTCTCCAAGGATGGCTTGTCCCCACTATGTGGTTTATGTTATGCTCCTGATGCCAACACCTCCGCTAATTGTGGGAAAGTTTGCTATTGGAATGGCATGTACACAGGCCTCCTGGGAGAGGTGGAGTTCCAGAACAATTAGGAAATGGCAGAGGTACTTGGGGACTCTGGCTTGCAATGCCACTCTTGGTATAGCAACAGGTGTGGCAGAAGAAGAAAAAGGAGAAAAGTTGGCTTGGGTGGGGTGCAGGTAGTAGAGATGGGTGAGGAAGGCATGAGCTCATAGATGTAGGCAGGAATGGAGCTTGGCAGCATGTGGATGTGAAATATGCATTGGGATCATCTTGGGATAAAGGAGAAGTCCTAGTGTAGGCAGTCATTAATCTCAGAGATGTGGGCCATGATGAGGCATTCTGAAGCTTAGCCCCAAGGTGGGGCTGCCTTTGATGGCAGCGAGCACATACATAGGCTTGGGGGCCGTGCCTCCAGCAAGCGAAGGCAGCTGCCTGGGAACCACCTCTTGACTCACTTGGCGGTGGGCACTTACTGAGCCTTCCAGGGACTTTGGCTTTTCACAGTAAGGCTGCCTTGCTAAGGGTCTGCAAGGTAAACTATGTGGTCTGCAGAGGGAAGGATGGTGCTGCAGAAAAACTTCCAGACCAATGTTATTTCTTGTTACTATAGGCCATTTTTTGCCCACAGATTGTGGGTTCATAGCCCTTGGGTTTTGAGCTATGGAGACCTAAGGCCTTTGTAAAATATTCTCTGTCTGTAATGGTCAGTCTTGCCTTTCTTCCCTCCCTCTCATCCATGGCTCACTGAAGCACTAAGAATATTTAATAGAAAATCTGAAATACCTGGACTTGGGTCTTTGTCTTCAGAGCCCATTTCTGTGCCTGGCAAGAATGCTGAGAAAGAAATCCTGAGCCCTGCATGCTGCCCCAGGCATTGCTGCTTATCACCCTCTGTGTGGGCCTGACGCATCCCAGAAGCTGGCATGTACCGTCTAAGCTCCCACAGACATGCTGCTCTGCCACTGCATCTCCTTCCTGACCTGCTCTTCCTGTCCTGGCTCTTTCTTTAGTTCAGGTTGCCAGACAGGGTGCTGGTTTTCTGAAGAGTATAGGCTACTCCAAAGCCATCTTCCTCTGTGACCCAGACCCAAGGTCAGTCATGTGAAAGACTACGATCATAACCTTTCCCACCACTATCCTATTTAATCCCCTGCTTCTAGTGGCAGGCACTCAGTGGAAGCCTGAAGGAACATCTGGGCTTGTTCGTTAGCTGGAGCTCTGTCCTGCCTATGGTACTTGGAGCTGATGCCCATGTGAATGAGAAGGGAGGAAATTGCAGGCAGAGGAGAGACGGTGAGGAGGGCATTTCCTTGTGCAATACTTGAAGGACTGGGGGAACCATCTCCACATCCATGACCATGACTCTTGAGGCCGTGGTGCTCAAAGGGTCACATCAGGGTTTGTCCTGTGAGTGGTCTGAGGCACAGCACCTGCACAAGGTCCCACCCTGAGCGTGCTGTGGGCCCACCTGAAGCCCTGTGCTCACACTGCCGCTGCTGTGCAGCGGAGAGGTGGGGGTTGGGGGGCTTATGGCATGACTGACTGAAAACCTCTGTCCTTCTGAGGGTGTAACCCCCACATAGTTTCCCAGCAGTCTTATGTATTGCATTGGGGTTACACGGAGAGCAGCAGGGAAAGCGCTAATGCCTGTCTTTTTCTGCCTGGAGGAAGCACTGCAGTTGCCTGCCCTGAGCACAGGGATTGCAAGGTAGCAGGGGCAGACCAGCAGCAGGGAATGAATTTCTCCCATTCCGGACACTACCCAAACTCTGATTCTGGCCATAAAAGTCAGTGTAGGGATGCTGCGTCTTTGGAGAAAGTGCTGGGGCTCATATGGCTAGGAGTCCTTAGACCTGTAGGTTTATCTGCAGGAAGAGCTGTATTGTACATATTTAGTCCTTAAACAGGTGGTAAATTCTGTACTAAACTGTTTTGGCCATTGTAACTTTTCATATACATGCACGGGGCTGACTTACCCAGGCTGAGGTACTCTCCACTGAAACCTTGCAGTATCCTCTCCTCTATACAAGGACTTCAGATTCTGGTGGGCTTAATTAAATCATCTCTTAGTAACTGCTCTTTTAAAACAGCCCTCCCCATCTCTCGCTTAGCCTAGGGTGTGCAACCAAGACGAGAACTCCCAGGGAGCCTGCCTGGGAAGCACGGCCGGGCCAGACCCGAGCCGAAACCCGCGTACGCCCCCGGTCCTGGCTGTCGGCTGCCGCGCTCCAAGAGAGTCCCTCTCCTCGCGGCAGCCCCCGGGCACTCCCGAGGCTCCGGGTCCCCGGCAGTGTCGGGCTGTGCCGCGGGCAGCCCGGGGCCGGCGGGCAGCAGGGGGCGCCCGGGGCACGCCGGAGCCGCCGGCTCGGCTCGGCTCGGCTCGGCCGCGGCTGCCCGCAGGCTGCCAGGCAGCGCCGGCACAAGCCGTCACAATATTTTGGCAGCTCGGCGGAGTGGCAGTTTAAGCGAACGCGGAGGGTGTTCAACCGCGCAAGGGCTGAGCGATGAGGCGCGTACAAAGGGAGGCTTTGTCGCTCCCGGCCGCGGCGGGGGTTGCCGGCTCCCCCGGCACACGCCGGATCGGCGGCCTCCCGCCGTGAGCTGGTCTCGGCCCCCGGCTCGCTCCGTTGCGCAGCGGCCAGGCTGCGCGATGCTGCAGGTACGGGAGCTGCTGCTCCAGCCCCCGAGGTTTCTACAAAGCCCGGTTATATAAAGTTTAATTATAATACTTGGCTCTCGTGTAACGCTTTCTATCTGCAGATCTTAAAGTGCTTTCTAAGCATTAAACAAGCCTCACAATGCCCTCTCCCGTCTTCATGTGGGAGGGTTTGCTACACCCTTTCGTTATTTATTTTAAATGCTGTCAGGAGAAACTGAGGTGCAGAGGTGGGAAAAGGCTTGCCCAAGATCATCCAGCAGGTCAGTGGCAGAGCTGGATGCAGAACTGAGAAGTCTCCTTGATATGTTCCTGTCTTTAATTCCCTGGGAATGCTGCCTTCCTCTGGGAACAGCTGTGCCTGGAATCAACTGGGTTTGGGGATCTGACTGGCTTCTGTGCTGATCTGCAGTGAAATGCCTCAGTGACCTACACACAGTTCGCTGCAGGGCTATCCTCCTCTAGGGAGCTATTCCCCCATCCCCACTCGGAAAGTTTGGGCCCAAGCCTGCCCACTGCCTGTGGTGTCTTTTCTTGAGTTAATTTTATGAACTGCTGGTGAGGAAGTAGTGGGACCTCAGCTCAAGGTCTCACTATCCGAGGCTGGGGAGCCAATTTGGCTATAGTGCATTTGTACTTCAGAAGGGACCATTCCCTGGCATCTCCTTCTCCTTCCCCATCCCCCGTCATGAAAGGTCAAGGAAATGAATGGGGCAGCGAGATGTGCAAGCCTGTAAATATTTAGCAAGCCACTCGCTTTTACATTGCAGATTTTGCTCTATGGGCATGGCCGTTAATATCAGTGAGACATTAGCTCCGAAAAGCACCCGTCACACTGTTAACACTAAAAGTGCTCCGTCAAAGCGGCTTGCCATGAATTACAGGACTCTAGCTTTCTTTATTAGCCTGGAGTTTGTACAGCAGAAACATCAACCTCAGACCCACACGGAGGGAGGAAAACCCTAGTAGCAATTATAAGGAAAGAGTGTTACCTGCAAAAGTGATAATGCCCTGCCAAGATCTGGGGCAGAGAGTAACCTTTCTCTTATGTGGGGAGATCTTGCCTTAGCAGACTACTAAAAGTAGCCCTGCTCTGTTACATCTTTATAAGAAACCATGTTATGTGAAAAGTGATGGGGGGGGCGGGGGGGGAGCATTTCCTTAGGCTCTTTGACTATGTTTCCAGTGATTTTTTTTTTTTCTCTTAGAATGGGGATGGTGAATTTTTGGTGCTGGGGGAACCTCTTGTCCCCAGCCCCTCAATTGCAGCCAATCTGTGGCTATGTGTTGGACTCAGGGTCACAATTTGACTCAGATTTCGTTTCATTTGCACAAAGACTCATTGACGCCCGGGCCTAATGAACATCAATATTCTTAATGACAAGGAAAAGATCTGTTTTATGGGACTCCAGACAGGCAGCGTCTCCGTGCTCCTTCTGCAGAATCACAGGAAAATAGCCCCAATCTCACACACATTTGGATTACCACTGTTACAAAGTTCAAACCCCAACCTTAGAGGAAGCTCCCCAGATAAGAGCATCTTTCTTGGGAACCTCTGTCAAACTTTTGCAGAATTAAGTGCTGTGCTGTCTTCCCAGCCTGGCTTCTGTGTTTCCAATAAGCAATCCAATTACACACATTCTTTCTTTAGAGTTGTGATGATACTGTTGGTTTTCCTGCCAAAAGATTCATAAAAACATGATGGGAATTTTTGTTGCTTTCTGATTTTTTTTTTTCCCAAAATTAAAAATTCAAAGAGAAGTATTCTGAATTTTTTTTTTTTTTAAATTGCTGCAACTGAAATGTGAGATCAAATGGGTTGCATTTGTCAGCTTCGCTTGCACTTCTGTTTTGTTTTGGGGGGTTAGATTATGGGTTCTTTTCCATATAATTTTGCATTTCTACCCTCAGCCTTTTGCATCTTTGGCTACCAGATGTGTCCCACATTGAAGAATTATTTCTCCTCCCTAGAGTGAAATAAATGCAATCAATATGAGTATTGCTCTCAGGGCCTTGAAATATTACATTAATGTTCCATGTGGTGACATTTTAGCTGGAATTTTCAAATACATTATGATGGTTCAAATTAATATTTATCAGATCAGCTTTTATATTTTGCAAAAGAGAGAGAGGGAGAGAGAGAGAGTAAGCATTATTAAAATACAAAATGCAGATGAATTCCAAAATCGATGGTCCATTTTACCAGCACTTTCAAGGGGCTGTGTTTTGCTTTCTGGTTTTGTTTTTAAATTTATTAGTTTTACAGGCAAATCTATTTATCTTCCTTCATTTATTTTTTCACCCATTCAGGGTTTTTCAGTTGTTTCTTTCCTTCACTCTTCTTTATTATCCTAAAATGTAAATTATGACGTTAGCTAGGTTTTTTCTTTTTTTCTTTTCAGTGATTAAATCTGCTACATGACATCTTTGTCCTTTCTATAAATTAAATCATCTTTGCTTTCCACCTTTAGCCACTGCCAGCAGCAATACTCTGATTGCCAGCAATAAAAGTCCTCACTTTACGGTCTTTATTTCCTACACAAAGCAAACCCCCCCTCCTTCTTTCCCCTGTGCTTATGGTGCCTTTTTTAAAATTTTTTTTTTTCTAAGGGGGTGGTGGGACTAACTCCTGTTTTCAATGTTTCTCCATAAACAAGGAATTTGCAGAGAGAGATTGCAGAGGAAAAAAAAAATCTAAACCACATTCCACTTTATTTCAGTCATTCCTAAACAGATTGTTCTATGAGGTGGAAAATCCAGGCAGATTAATGGTGTCATTTGTTTTGCTTTTTTTATATTTCTGTCTCCCCCCCCCCCCGCCACTTTGGTTTGGTGAAAATGTTTGAAAAGTACCTTTTTTAGATTAAATGCAGCTTTAAAGATTTGTGGATTATCAGCTGAATTTATTTTGTTGAAACAATGCTGCTTGCAGAATAACCCTCCCTTCTCCCCCCATGGAAAATTGTAGGAACTGTCTGGGATCTTACAGCATTTCCTTAAAAGCTTTTGCAATTCCTGGAGAATTTTTGGAAGGGTTAATATTGTGGTTTAGAACTGAACAGTACTTCCAAACTTTTCCCACTTCCCAGCTTTTTTTCCTGTCTCTGAAATAGTTTTACTGTAAGAACATCTCATGGATTTGTGACATACAGATAGCCACAGGAAAAAACATGTATGTATGTGTATGCACATATGTGTGTATATATATAAAAACATCTTTATATATGCTCACATACACACGCTTGCGTGCTCTCTCTTTCTGTCTCTGGGTGTATAGATGTACATACTCCAGGCTGCCCTTCCTATTTTCCTTCAGTGCTGATCTGGGCAAAAGAACGACAGGAAACTTAAAAAAGAAAAGGAGGAGGAATCGATTGTTCGACCCGCACTTGAACTCTCCTGAAAGAGATAAAGCAGAATTTTCAATAGGTCCCCTGCCCTTTTCACCAGGAGGGAAAGAGGAGAAGAAAAACAAGAGATATTTATATGACAGCAGCTGCTGAAAATAGCATTTCAGAGCAATAAAAAAAAGGCAAAAGAGATTCAATGGTAAAAAAAACCCACCACCAAAACCCACAACAACAGAGAAACTCTTTTTCTTGTGCTCCCCAACAGGCGCATGAGCGGCTCGTCCTGGAAATGCATGCATGCCTCCTATAGATCTGTTTGAAATTATAGTTGTCATTGAGAGTGAATTTATGCTTCTATTGATCTGCAAAAGGAAAATATTAAATGGTTTGGTTTTGATCTTTAGCTGACCTCAGGGTCAAGGGTAGCCTAAGATTAGTATTCATAGAATTCATCACCAAATTGTAGTCTGCATCTACTTTATGCAAACATAGGGAAAACATCGAAAGATAAATACAAAGCAAAATGACAAACAATTTCACCACCACCCACCCCATGAAAAAACCAACCCTCAGACAATAAAAACAGGGAGATACATACATGCACAAACCCAGGTAACTGCATACAGCATAGACAGGGAAACAGAAAGAAAATACGGAGAAGCACACAGACAGAGCCAGTGAATTACACACGCGGGAAAAGACACACGACTTGGAACAAATATCAATGCACAACTATACTGAATCATGCCTGCATGAACACTCCAACACAAGTGCAAGGGAACACATGAAAAGCAAAACAAATATAAAAAGGACACTTCTTTTATACACACACACACACACACACACACCCCCCCGGAAAAAAAGGTGCACTCCTGTGTTGAAAAAGAAAGGAAAGAACATGTTCACAGATTCTCACACAAAGCCAAAAAAAAAAAAAAGGAGCAAGCACAGATACAGTTAAACAGGTGCACATACTGATATATGCTGACAAACATAGTGATACACAGTGTAAACATGTCGTGACACATACACAAATGCAGACACTTCTTGTATTAGGCATTGTGGACCTCCCTCATTCTCGATAAGCACGACACAAAGTTAGTGAAATAATAAAGAAAGAAATAGGCTCGGGGTATGAGCAAAACATGCTTGCAAAAGTCCTCCACTAAGTCAGCTGAGTTGTTCAGAAATTCAGGGCAGAACGCTCATAAGAGCAGCAAAGCAATTTCACTTACTGACGGACATTCAAAGGCACAGGGAGATCTGTTTATCCACAAGGAGCGTGAAGTCTGCTCGCAAGCATTTAACAGTCCAGGCTATAGCAAAAACACTCCTGCATGAACATACTAAGTGCCATTTGTGCACTAAAGAAGTATCTACTGAGAAACGAAAGCAAACTCAAAGAGCAGAAGGCCCCATTCCTGTTTATGTAGTCATCCCAGATACAGAGAAAAACATCTGTAACTGCGTAGACAAAAACACAACTACACAGAAACTCAATCGGGCACCACAGGATGCTCACTAGCACCCCGAGAAACTTAAATAAAAGAAACTTGGTACTTTCCATGCAGGCACAGCAAATGCTCAAATAGGTGAGCAGGGTAAAAGATGGTTTCTTAGCTGTTTCTGAGACTCGTATATCCAGGCAGCTGATAGCCAGCATAGCTGGTTTGCACTTAGTTTCTGCTTCTGTAGCTTTAGTGACACTGAATACATGCAAGAAAGTATGGAGTACTTCTAAGTGAGCAAAAATGCCTGGTGCAGAACAAAAGCATTGACATTTATTTTTATAATCACTTTTCCCCCAAATACAGCTTTTTTGACTAAAGCAAGTGCTGTTAGTCTTACTTAAAAATTTATTTCCTTTTGGTGTACAAAACTGCAACCTGACCATTCACCAAAAATATAACCATATTTCATTTCTGTTGTTTTGTTTATTTTCTCTGCTATAATTAAGATTGATATTTTAGTATAAAAGTCTCAACCAACTCTGAGGCCCGCCGTGCTTTGTACCATATAATTGGATTGCTAGAAACAGTCCTTGTCCTGAAGAGCTTGCATTGCAGCTAGAGGAGCAGAAAAAGGAAGCAGGAGTTTCTCTCATTTACCATGAAGCCCTGAGGAAGTGACTTGTCCAGGCTAGCCATAGAGTCTTGGCAGAGCTAGGAATTGGAGCTGCATCTCCTGATTCACAGGCCATTGCTTCAGGAATGAGATCATCCTCCTTTCCTGATTTAAATATACCTTAGCATGGGCTACTAGTCATTTAGTATTTGTGTGATCCAGTTATGAGATGCAATGAAAACAGTATGAACAGGTTTTGAGCTAAACTTGTGTATGGGACAGGCTAATTGGAATATATCAGTATAGCTGTGCTGTGAGAACCTCTCAGCTCTGACCTTGCTTACCTGGCCTATGAATGCATTAGCCATCACAGCTGATACCATTTCCTCAAAGGAAATAAACTCTAGCACCAGGTTGTTTTGTCAGCATAACCACCTATATGCTTGGGCAGTACAGTTACACTGGGAAGAGTCATGGTCCCAACACTAGACATAGCCACATAGGCAGTACTTCCAAATATAGACCCGATCGTAACAGCATCTTGGTGTGGGCAGAAATCACAATGAGCATGGCTGTGCGAGGCACCATTGGCGAAAGCCGAAGGGTGTGACAGCGCTTGGCAGTGGAGAGGGGAGAGTGTGCCAGAGAGGAGGGCTCTGCAGGTAGGACCTTGGAAAAGACAGAGCAGGGGGAGATGCAGTAGTATTTGCTGTAGAAGTGGTAAAGGGAAGGGAACAACACAGAGATGTCAGTGGATTTCATCTGATACTGAGCAATCTGCATTTCTGGAGACTGGTTCTGTGAGAAACTCATCATCCATTGCCTGGTCAAGGAGAGTGTGGTGCGTGTGAGCTGTGCAGCCTGGCCCTTACTCAAGGACAGATCTCCCTACAGTGAAGAACCAGCACTCACTTATCATGACAGTAGGATATTCTTTATTACAACTGCAGGACAGAACTGGCCCCTTGCATTCTCTGTTCAGCGGATCACTATCTTCTCAAAGTGATGAGGAAACTATGCATTGCAATGGCAACATTTCCAAAATCCTCCTTACAGTGGGAAAAGACTTCTGTATAGGTTAGGTGTACAAAAATAGTACATCCTTTCCTGATACTACCTCACTAGCATTAAACTTGTCAGAGATACTGGCTATTTTGATGTCTGTGTAGAGAGGAAATGCAGCTAGGAGAGTAGAAGAGACGATGAACACATTTTTCCCTGTTTGTTCAGTGCCCAGCAGTTTTTGGGCTGTATTATAATAGTAGTCTTGATTCATCTACTGTACTGAAATAAATATATATACTGGGTAGCTGCTTTTCCCCAGGCTCTGTCACAGAGTATGGATTCAATCATGTTTTCATCCTTTTGGCAGATAGAGGAGGAGAAAGACTGTGAAAGAGGGAAGCAGCAAGGCACAGAGGTGGAGGCAGCAGAAGAAACTGCTGTTGTCGTTTCTGTTTCATTGTTTACTGTCTATGACTTTGTACAGCTTTTAACTCCACCGTTTGGCAAGAGAGCAGCTGGCACCACTTGCCTCCTTGGGAGTGCACGTGCTGCCTGGAGAAAGACAGCCCAGGTTAGCTAATGTGGGAGGAGATGGGATCTCCTCCCAGTGAGAACATGGGCTTGGAGCTTCAGACAGTCAGCACTGAAAACCTCTCAGGTCTAAACTACCTCTCTCCCCCTTGGATCTCTCATCCATTCACTATTCTGCTCCTCTTCTCTTTATGCAGGTTTATTTCAAACAAACTCCTGTATCTTTGCTCCCCATTAAAATACCATATAAGCATTTCTTCATCTCCCTCCCTATCTTCCCTTTTGCCACCCATGGAGAGCCAGCAGTTCCCTCTCATCTCTGCATTAATGCTGAACCAGTTTCCCCAGCTCATGTGCTGTTGGCAGTGCTCCTTTTTGGATGGTGTTGAAAACTGGGTCCTTCCCATTTGTCATTGTTAGATTCCATAGCACTTTCTCCCTGTGTAACAGCTCTAACCTGGGTGTATTGACTGAATTCTAAATGGCTGATGGCCAAAAATTCTAGGTAATTTCAGTGGGACTTGATACTCTTCATTTCTGGTCATAACTTGATTGTGTAATTTCGCTGTGTACTCTTAAAGAGCTGCTGTGGCTGGTGGAGTCATTCTTATATCCATAACAGTTTGTAAAGCACTTAAGGGTACCTTTGGATGAAAAGCACTAAATAAATGTTCGGCAAGATGATGTTATTTATCCATGTAATCACCTGTCACTTCCACCCAATTTTTGTTCCTCCCTGTCCCATCCAATCGGCCATATTATATGCTCATGCATATGGTCATGCACTCATCAATCCACCTTTATCCATATGCAGAGACACTCAAGTATTATGAGAGCTACACGGAAAGACAGATGCATGCATCTAATCCTTCCCTGCTCATCTGTCCTCATCCAGCTTGTACAGACACATAGCAACATTTTTTAAGCACTTAAGTGACTTAGGATCCTAAGTTTCATTTCTGGGAGAGGCTTAGGAGTTTAAATCCCCCTGAAAGTCAGCGAGATGTGTTCTCCAGATTACAATTCCTCAAGTCCATAAGTGTCATATTTTCAAAGTGCTCTCTTTATCTAAAGATTCAGATAGGCACCTTGTAGATTATCAAAACTGTTTAAGATAGGCACATAAATCCAAATGATTTTAATGTAGCCTGCCTTGAAAATTTTAAGACCCCTCTGGGCACTTATCTTTCAAAGGCATCTAAATCCTTTTGAAAAATTGGTACCAAGAGCCTGTAAGATCCTTTAAAAAACAGCTCTTAAGTTACTCGCCCGTAGGCAAACATCAGAAGAGTGACTGCTACCTTAGGTAAATCCATACTTTAACGATGCAGTTTACAAAAAAGGTTACTCTGGTATCTGTTTTAATTAATGAAATACAGCATTTGGTGCTCCCATAATCATGTAAAGTTATGGCATGAGCATCTCTTGTCAGCTCAGGCAGCAGTAACAGACCTGTGTGGGTCCTGCCCATGTTTCCTGGGCTGTGCAAGCAACATTGGCTCTCCTTGTTCTTAGCAGGACTTTCCACTGTGTCTCTGGGACAAACCAGCCAGCAGTGGTGGGGAGAGCTCTGCTCGCTAATGTCTGGGTGCTGAGTCCCTGGAAGACAGGATTAGTATTGTAGTGGGAATGGGATGCCTATGCTGTATATGAGCCTCAACAGAAAGTTATATACAACCCTATTTGTTATAATCATCAAAAGACTTCATCACTAACAGGCAGAAGGGCATTCACCTGCCAGAATACCCTGGTTTGCCGTATTTCTAGGGAGGATCCTGGCTAGCTGCGGTCAAGTAAAAGGTTTGTGGAGAGGGAGTGGTGGCTCTGGTATTTGAACAAACTCATCATGTTCAGCGGACAGTCAGTGGTGCTGGTTCTGGCATCCCACCACTTTATACAGGATTCTGCAGAAAAATCCCATAAAACAAACAAGCTTTCCAGGAAAGAAAATGAAGCAGAAAATCCTGCCCGTCTTATAAATTATGTCCAAGTAGCCTGAGCTGGCAAGAACACCTTTAAGTATGAAGTTCTTTCCATTTTATGGCTAGGAGTTCCCAAGAGACCATCTTCTTTCTTCTTAGTTTTTTTTTTCTCTTGAAGATTTTTTTTCACCAGAGGTGGAGGGTAGATACTGCATGCATGATTTGGCTAGTAGGGACAGGAATCTGTCAGCAGAAAAAGGGCCGTCAGCAAGAGAAAGTGAGCTGCAAATTGTCCATTTCTAAACTGCTTGTTCATCTGACACTTGCAAACTCAGAAGCCACCTGTTCAGCCATCAGTCACCAAGTGAAAATGAAGCTTTCCTTAAACCAAGATTCTGACATATACAGAAAAGTGAAAAGAGAAAAAAGAGAGGATAAAAGGAAATTCTTTCGAATTTGCTCTACTGTGAAATGAGAATAGAAACTAAAGCTAAAACCCAAGGCAAGGTTTTTATTTCCCCTTCTCTCCAAGCGGTAATATTATAAGTGCTTTTTCAAACAGCAACACGAACAAATAAACAATAAAAAAAATCCAACACCTTTCATGCAACATTTTTGCAGAAATCCGGAAGTGTTTCTGAAGACAGAAGTTGCCACCTCTCCCCCCTCTCCCCCCCCAAATAGTGGCAGATTTTTGGGGTGTGACTGACTCCTTGCTAAAAGAACACTCTGCATGTTAACAAGTGGTGTAACTCTTTGAAGTTGCGAAACTAAAGAGTGGATTAACTGTGATACCAAGCGCAGAGTAGGCTTTCCCCTTTCCATGCAAGGTCAAATTAAGACTGGACCAGCCAGCGACCCAAAAGTAGACCATACTAAGCAGCTGATTATTTTTTGCCCTCTTCGGGTGCAACGTATTCGCCTCTCTGAAGAAGTTCAGGGTAGCAGCCAGCAGGGTAGACTCTTACGTGCGAGGTTTTTCTGGCTGACCACAGAGCACATAGCCAATGCGCCTGATCAAATAGCTTGTTAATTTCATCATTTCAGACTTTTATGGTTTTTCCAGTTGGTGCTGCTTTTATAAACAAGCATTTCGGTGACCTTCCCCTCCGGACATCAGCGCATTCAGCTCTGCAAGAATCCCAAGCTCTGAAAGTTTATAAATAAGCCTTCTATCAAGTTCCACAACAGGTGTGACCTCCCCCCCTGTCCTAAAACTGAACAGTTTCAACAAGCAAATAAAGACTGCACAGTCCTGTCTTAAAGGGGAAGCACTCTGGAAAGTAGTATATAGGCCCTGATACTCTCAACAGAAGGCCTGGCCCATCTGCAAGAAGGGATCGTGTGGCCGTAGTATGGGGACTCCTGTCTCTTTCAGGTGGCCCTTTAAGCAAGAGTGAAAGACACAGAGTGGAACGGTACTCACCATGACCTACATCAGCATGACATTCCTGGGCTGTCCCATGCACTGACCCCGGAATTTATTCTGGTAGGTTCTGAGCGCTGTGTCTGCCTGGCTGAGACATGAGATTTCTAGGAGACTTTTGTCATAAGTGGAAGATGCACAAACAGAATCTCTTCACTTTTGATGGGGTTCCTGCCAGTCTGTCGATGGCACATTGGCAACACTGAATAGAGAAGGGAGGGACAGATCCTGTTGTGAGCTGCAAAGCAGACAGTCTCATACTTGCCTGGATTTGCTTAAAATGAGACTGTTCTCCTAATTTCTGGTATACTGCATGCATTATGTCTACTCCTTTTGCTCTTTCTTCAAAATGTTAGAGGGAAACCAGAGTCTTGAAAAAGGGAAACTGAAGTCTGAGATTGCAGTTTCTTTCTGTGGGTGAGCACCTCAAAAGCTGAGATCAAGACAAAGATGAGGCTTCCATCTTTGTAAGAGGGTCCTACTGGCACTCCTCCCTCCATTTAGCTGCAACATAATCTGAGCAGAAATGGTGAAATAGGGTCAAGAGAGGAAATCACCTATGGGAAACAATATTTCTCTCTCTCTGGTCTATGAAACTGTATGGTTTTGCCTGTTTATTACATGCATATGTTTGAAAGGAAACCAAATGACTTGAAGTGTCTAAATGGGCTTCTTGGTATAGACGATTATTATCATATAAAATAGCAGTATGGTATTCACTGAAAAAGTGCCGTGAAGTCATTGAGACAGCAGGACTTAGGGGGCACTTTGGTTCCAATATAATCAGTGATAACTGGATCTTAGTATCATTGTGAAAGAGATTGGCTGTAACCACTGGGACCCGAAAATACCCATATAATTAGTACGACTGAGGAAGCCACTATAGTGAATTAGACAGGAAGGCCCAATATGCTCAGTGCAGTGAAAGGAATGAGTACAGTCAGGGTTGTAGGGAATACCTGGTACAATCAGTATGCGCTACAGTGCTTTGAAGTTAGTGTGATGGTGTACTATGGGACAAACAGAATAATTCCACAACCAAGAGTTTTCTTATGGTCAACAGATATGAGGAACTGAATGTGATCAATTGGAAAAGGGATTGAATGTTGTCTGTGGGTGTGGAGACAATGATAATGATATAACCAATGGGATATCAGGTCTTCTGGCTTTCAAATCTCATGCTGTCCATTCTTGACACTGAAAATTGCTTTAAAGAATATTTGTTATTACATATATAGCACACAGTTTGCAAAAGTGTGAGCACATTGCTGTGATGTAGAAACAGTGTCAGGTGATGAATTGCACTAGTCCATGTAGTCAGGTAAGTGGGTGAGTGGAGCACGCGCAAGTGCTAAAATGAGTGAGTTTTATCAGATGTAGGGAATTGGTGGTGGTGCTGCAGGTTTCATGCTGCAGTCCCTTTTCTGCAGCATTATGGAAGGATTTGGTTCTAAGATCATCCTAAGTACCCTGCGGAGAACAATAAGAGCAGCCATTTGGCTCATGGTGAGCCTCGTCCCTTCTAATGCACTTGAAGTCCCCCAGGGCCATGTCTAATTACTGCTCAAACACACTAGTTGGAACGATGCATCATGCCAAAACCATCCAGAATAAGCCTCACACAGTGGGATTTGTCAGGTTTGCTCTTTTTTTTTTTTTTTAATTTTTCGTTTTTATTTGCACAGTGCTGGTAAGAAAACTTTTTAACCCCCGTCTCTGTTCAGGGATCTTCAGCATCTGCATCTAGATGGCATCTGTCAAATCCCCAAGAGATCCTAAAGAGAACATTACTTCTGAGCTCCATGAATATCACTGGATATTTTCTACTTTAGTGAAGAGAAAGTTCCTTCCCAGGAAGTCTCTGCACACAGAGGCTTTTGGTGTGGGCAGATTTTGCTCTCTACTGGAAATCAAAGTCCAGTCCTCCCCTTCAACTAAAGCCAGCCTCTGGACTGAAGTTATCTCTAAGGGCACTGAATACCCTTTAACAGGGAGGGACAAGCTCTCTCCAGTGATAGTGTCTTTGATAAGGCATCTAACCATTTATATAAGCTCCCATTTAAAAGAAAACTAACGTTTCCGCTTGCCGCAACAAGAGCTGACCTTAATCTTTGCTCTATTTGAACTGTTCCTCTGACACTATAAGCCCTGGTTGTCACCCCCCACCCCCCAGCATAGTTTTGCCTTCAAAAATTATCATTGTTTCTCAGGGATTAGGGTGTGGCTACTAACAGCAAACAAAGATAATGTCAAGCTTACATACAGGTATATGGTGATAAGTACACACATGGATGCTTGCCTGTACACATGTATACGCATATATATGCAGCAATGCATAGCTATACATTATCTGTACATATACAGGAAGGTAAATGGATATATGCAAACTAAGCCTGTGGTAGTTCGAACAGTTTCAAACATAATACATACTCTGGTGGGAGGAGTCTCGCTGGTTAAGATACTTTTTAATAAACTGATGAAGTTCTTTAAGCACAGGGAGGTCCAGCGCTGCCCCATAGGCAGTCCACAACACTTCAGGATTTCACCAGCAATGGCCCCATATGGGTCAGGAACCTTCTCAGAGGAACTACTGAATGCTCATAACCATTTGCCAGCACAAGTGGAGACTCAAAACCAAAGTCCAAATGCAAGAACTCCCAAATGTAAGGAAGCTTAAAATCTGGCTCCCTGTGTCATGACTTAAACCTTAAACAGTTATACCTGAGGCTAAAGTCAGTTCATAGTCACTTATCCAGACAAATTTGCTGACTACTGTACCATAAGACATTGACCAGTGTCCTGCCACAGCCTGAGGAAAGAGCATGTAATTTCCATTTATGTGAAATCTAAGGGCTAGCAAGACCAAGGGATTGCTCGCATCTGGGTTTCAAGTCCTATCTGTAGTGCTGTGGCAAGCTTCATGTTGTATTACAAATTGAGAGGTGAGCAGGTGTATCAATGCAAAACCAGGAAATTCAAGATCTCTTCTCTGTTCAGTGTACTTTGCATGGTCCTCACTGGTGTGAATGGCAGTTAGAAGAGCGCAATGTTAAGAAAATACACCCACAAAACAGAAGCTCTAGAACAGCTCTGTAATAGGGCCAGAAAACCATGAGTGTCCAGGAGGTAAGCCCAGATTCAGAACCCAGTGCTCTGAAATCTCTAGTTACTAGCAAAAGCATTTGAAAATAAATATAGACACAAATTTAAATGATACCATTTTTGACAAAGTAGACAGTAGTTGAAATATAATGAGGCACTGTAGAAAAATGCCCCTCCACCAAGCAAGCACTTGCTGGGCGGATTAGCTAGCATTCCTTCTCCTCCATTGAGTGGTGTCACAAGCTAATAAATATTTCAGAATTGGCTGTATTCAATCCAGCCCTTGTCCCGGTTGACGTCTGTTCTCTCAGTTTTCAGAAGGAGACAGGTGCAGGAGGATGAAAAGGGATTTAATTACTAAACATCCCCTACTCCCAGAATCCAAACACATGCTGTACTGTACATATACGCCACACCTACTGTACTCACAAGTACATATAATACTCATGCACACAGAGTCACACCTACTACACTCTGCAACACACACTTACTGAATCCACATTGCACACAGATTGTGTTTTGGAACCAGAGGATTCACATTGCATTGCACCAATGTATTTTGGCCATTGGACATGGATGGTACACGTGTGCACTGAGCTTAGAGCACATATTCCTCCTCTAAAGCCACACACCCAGTTACAGAAATGCAAAAAAGACAGAAATTACTTGTTTGTCCCCTCCTTGTGGCCAATCTGTAAAAGAATATGAATAGGCTATGGCTGCCCACCAGCAAATACAAAATTTTCTTTTTTCCTTCTTGTGCTGAATGTCCTGTGTTCAGTCCTTGCCTCTTCTCAGCTCGGGTAGCAATACAGAGTCACACTGTACAGCACTATACCCACACCATAGTCACCATATAGTCCTTCACTAGCACATTACATCCTTACATACATGTGACTTATTTACTGTATTAATGGCTTCTATTTACACACTTTGCTCTGATACAAGAAGTGTACAAAGGACCAAACCATAACCTTTAAAACTTCTGTTCTTTTAAGGCTAGATTTTCAGATATTTCGCACCCAGAATTGAGGGCATTTTCAAGAGCTCCCATTTAGATACCACACAATAAGCTAGGGAAATGGTGCTGCTCATTCAGTTGGTGTCTGGATCACTGCTGTGGGGATGTTATCTTCTCTTCCAAAGACTTTCCCGCTGTTTGACAGGGAAGATCTAGTAGTACTTTTCACAATAATAATAGTCTTAGTCTGGGAGTTGTGGGCAAATTTCAGTGTGAGAAGCTGCGTTCAACCTCTTTAAACTTTCCTGGCACTTTCAGCTACAAACAGGATATTCCTTCGTTTCCTATTCCAGGCTGTGCTGGCCTAACTGTTCCTGTGGGTTGTTCAGCAGCAGTTGTGCTCCACCACGGAGACAGCTGCGTGGCAGAAAGGGCAGTGGGAGGCAGCGTGGCCAAGTTGGTGGAGCCTCAGTGGGGGCTTAGGAGATAACATGTCTTCCTCGGCTCTGTCCCTCACCCATTGGAAGCAGTCAGGTCATTTTATGCCAGTTGCCTCAGCTTCATCATCTGTAAATAAGGCTAGTAATATGAACTTCTTTTGGAAAGTGATTCGAGATTTACTGAGCTAGCAAGTAATTGTCTGGGTAGTCTGTTAGAGTGCTTTGAGATCTTTGAGGGATTCCTGAGTGTATTGGTGTGATATATTGCTGTTACCAGCTACTTTAGACAGCAAAGAAAAAGAAGGGAATAGAGTTGAAGAAAAATAAAGTTAGGTGCTCCTCCAGTCCTGCTCCCACTGGAATTGTACTGTTGACTCCAGTCTAAGCAGTATCAGGACCTGGAAGCTCAAGTGATAGATGGTGACAAACACCAAGAAAATCAGAAGTGATGGATGATGAAAGCAAATGGTTCTGTGTCTGGGCTAGAAGGGGTTTCCAGATAATGTATCACTTAGGTCAAATACAGAACACCATTGGCTTTAGAGCTAAGTAATTAGTGTATCAGAAAATTGGGGGAAATTATGTATGTTTTTAAGATGGGCTATTAAAGCAAGCCGTGAATTATTGAGAAGGGAAACTGCTTTCTTTGTTTTATTTAAGTTAACCTTGGAGAGCAGAGCAAGAACATTAGGATGATTTTTTCTGGGACACATGTTCTATATAAGAGCACATGTGGTTGCAATGATATTAGGTCCCCCACTGCATCTCATACACTGCAAACACATGTTTATATGCATTCATGCACACACATACAGCAGAGTCTGTAATTATTCTTGCTACATGCACACAGTACATATATGCATGTGCATGTTATCTTTTATATACAAAGCTCTGTACTTACTCAAAATAAAAGCAGTCAGACCTGGTATGTTTCACACAAATAGTTGGAAGTATACTTAAATGTTGCTCATAGAATAAATATACCCTGTTCCCACCATGCTTACACTGCTCAAAATACTTTGCAGACAGGTATATAGATACGTGCAATTTGCATCCCCAAATTTTAATCAAAAAATCATACTATTTTTACACAAATATTTGTGCAAATTATATATACTGAGCAAAAGTCCTGTGCAAGTTCCTGTATCTACAGTAATTTACGAATTCTTAGCTTACAAACTTTGCCTGTGTATATACACATATTTGTATGCACTGTGTGTGTTTTCATATATTCTATTGATGGACTATGTCCACTCAGTACAGAATTCTGTCTTTTCTATAGCAATCTGTAGAATGATTCAAAAGCTGAATTGGACCTCATTCTCTGTTTGACTGGAGGGTTTTAGGAAAATTTCCGTGGAACTCCATTTCCATTAAAGTCTACAGGGCTTTTCTGGAGGAGATGGACTGCTCAGTTAAAAACAGGAGTGCTAATTAAGTTGATTCCACTGTAACTCTCATGGTTGGTTGACTCTACTGTCTGCGTGACCATAAGAGTGTTAATTTGATTTCACGTATAAAGTGTGTTTGTTTCCCCAAACTGCTCTGTTAGTCTCTGAGTCTTCATATACTTACAGATAGGTTTAACTTCTGGTGCAGGAAGGTCTTTTTTGGCCCCAGTATGACTTGATGGGTTTGCACAGCATTGCTTATTGCTAAGTGCCACCTCAAATTTTGCAGAATCAGAGCTTAAAACTGTTTTTTTCTCTACAAGACTGCCCAGCAAAAGCACCCAAAGGAGCAGTTAATTTAAACAAGCAGATTCTCACCATTTCATAAGTAAAATAAAATTTTCCTGTAATCTGGGAAACATAAGTGGGCCTGCAGGCATCCAAATGGGAAGCACTCTTTTTTGGCACATGGGGTTTTCATTGGCATACTGCTGCTTGGGGGAGCTGGTGCAGAACTAGACGGCATGCAGCTCCTCATCTTGTCTTTGGGCCTTGTGGTTGCTATTATAAAGCTCTGCAACAGCCCAAATCAAAGGTTTATATCTCTGCATCCTGGAGCACTGAGAAAATCAGATCTGATTCCAGTTTTGCTCTTCATACTCATCCATCCTAATTACAACTGGTATTCTACTCTGCAGTGGGGAATCTGGGTAAAATCTGTGACTACTTTGTGCGTGGAGCAAACCACAGTGGGGATCATTCCTTTGATTTCAGGGACCAGGACCGGCCTGTGGGCTGCCCAAGGTATTTGTGTTTAAATCAGGACCCTTTAGCAAATATTTATGCCTTTATTTTTTTTGTTTTAACATTTACCACCCATTCCAAACCAACAAATTGTGTGATACTTTAAGCTACAGTTTTCCAGTAGGGATAACATGGAAAGAACAAACACCCTGCCTTTAATTTATTTGTAAAAATACAAATTTAAAGCATTGCAGTTTCTTTCTTAAATGGGAATCTTCTGTGGCACAAATGTTTTCTGTCTGTCGAATGATCTGTTTGGTTTCCTTTTACCTCAGAAAGGACTGGACGTCTATCCTGTTTCTGTGTGCAATAGATTGACCTTTATCAGGATGGAGTTTGGAAATGTTAAATTATGAAAACTTTGAGACTTTTGCAGAAATGCTCTTATGTAAAGAATGAGGCCCAGGAAGTAAGAATTAAATTACAAGAAATAATGGGCTTAAATTGCAGCAAGAAAGATTTAGGTTAGCCATTGGGAAAAACTTTCTTATGATAAGGATAGTTAAACATTAGAATAGATTGTCTAGGTAGGTTGTACAATCTCCATCAAAAGAAGATTTTAAGAACAGGCTAGGCAAACAAGAATGATGTAGCTATAGTTGGTCCTGCATAGAAGTAACTGGCCAAAGTGACCTCTAGAGCTCCCTTCTAATCCTATATCCCTGTGATATTAAGAGTCTGAGATTTAGCATTGCTTGGGTTATAGCTAATACAGCAATGTGTGCAGTGGGATGGATGGATGGTTGGATGTTGAGGACAGATATATCTTTTCTCACATCGACACTAGTCATGGTTATGGTCCATCTAAATTCCAGTGCATTGCTTAGAAAAATGTGCCCTTTAATTCCCTAATAAAACAGCTGGGTAAATTCTTCTACTTGCAGCTAAAGAAAAAAAAAAAAGAACACTTGAAATGAATTTTTAATACAGATTCGAGTGGGATTGCAGCAGGCGCTTCTGATCTGATAATTGCACTGGATCAGCCAGAGTCATCATCTTTTTTTCCCATCAGAAATTTTGTGTGAGAGTTTAGTGCTGGTGAAAGTTCCTAGGCTGAGGGCTTGCAAGGTCTCCAGGTAGCTGGAGAATGGGGAGCCTGGGCAGCAGTGCAGACAGGATGGGCAAGGTCATGGGCAGCCACCAGCTGCTGATTCTCATCCCTTTGCATCCAGTCAATAGAAGCAAGGTCAAGAGAAATCCTTGCTGTTTATTTAGTCAGTGGCCTCTGCTGAAATTGCCAAAAGGAGTGTACAGTAGCATCTACAGCATGGAGTGTAGCCAGCTAATAGGAACTAACGCCCAACGCCTCTCCACTAAATATTGACTCAGATAGCTGAATCCAAAGGACCAAACAAGATGTATGTATGTAGTTTTGAATACAGACACTTTTTTTCCTTTGTACCTCACTTTCAAAAGTATAAGTATTGCAGGAGCTGCTGTTTGGGGAGTCACTGACTTTACAGTTCAAGTGAGTCTTTGAAAAGTTCTGCCCTCTAGGTGGAGTCTTTATGGAGACTGCTCACAGAGGCTATCTTTAACCTGTTGAGGTTAATCTCTCTGTTCCCTGTGCAAACACCAAGAGGCACACTTGCCTAGATGGCAGTTCAGAGTAGAAGCCAACCTAGCCACTGTGATTCACCTTCCGGGGCAGTCTATTTTCTTCCTTGGCTTTGAAAAGTTAAGGCTAAAGTTCACCTGGCAAAAGCTAGCCCTTTTGAGTACCCCTTGAAAGGGTATTGGAATAATACTTGAAATGTATTCCCCTTTCTTTCTTTAAGACTATGCCAGACTCATTACACCATCTCACTGTCTTTCCTAATTGACACTAGAACATGTTGGCTGGTATTGCTGTCAGTACATCCTACTAGTGAGACAGAGCTTGGATCAGCCAAAGAGTGCTTTTGTTGGCTTGGCATGGCTTAAATTAGTTTCTTGAGGGAAATCAGCTATCTTGGTAAAAGCACTTTGGTTCCTGTATCACTGCAGCTACACTACAGCTTTTCGCAGTGTAGAAATACAGTTAAAAAATCATGGCCCTAATTGACATTACCATAAATAATTTCTAGCATAGACCTGGCTCTGAGTGAATGGGGAAGTACAGCAAGAAAAGCCTCTGTGTCCTATTACCAGCTGCCCTAAGCCAAATCTTGCCTTGAGATATTCCCTGCTTTGCTCCTGTGGCCTCACAAGACAGACCTTGTGAGACTGGTACAATCCCCAACAGTTGGGAATGTGGTGGTAAACACAGAAGGGAAATTTAGGCTGAAAACCCTGGCAAACCTCTGTTGACTTCCCCATGAGCCTTTGGTTTCCTGAGCACTTGGTTTTTTCCCTCAGCCTGCCAACACTTCCAATAAGACAGTTGTGCTACGAGATGAAAGGGCAAAGATTCCCTGTGCCTCACTCCCTGTTTTTTTCCTTCTTTTTTTCTTTTCTTTCTTTCCTTTTTTTTTTTGGTGTGTGTGTGTGTGTGTGTGTGCCATTCTGGAGAGCCATTGGCTGCTGCCTGAGATATCCTGAGAGATGCGGCAATTAATTTTCTTTTAATCAAGGTCGGATGAAGTAAATTGGTGCGGCTCTGCAGCCCCTCATTTTCTGTTTTTGCAGTGATGCAAAACAAATATGATCAAATTATGCTCCTTCTCACCTTATTGAATTAGGAAGCGTGACTGATCCAGGAGAGCTGAGATGTTATATACTGTACCAATCCTCACCATCCCCCCTCCCTGACAAAGCCATCGGGAATCTTTTTGCAGGTTTTTTATTTCAAGTTCGGAGTGAAGTGTGGGAGTGGGTGTGGGTGGTGGGGAGAGAGTCCTATTTATTTTTCTTAGTCAGTGGGGTGAAGCTGTATATTTCACCTTACAGTGATGTGTGAGTAATCACAATAATCAGGTCCATCTGGGCTCAGGAATAAAATCTGACAAGAGGACAAAGAAGTTAAAGACCAGGCCTGCAAAGAGAGGGGCCTTTCGTCTGTTCCAACAGCAGGTCTGACCTGCATGTTTGTCTGCCTGCTGTGTGCAGAGCTGTACGACTGGTGGGCTTTGAGGCACTGATCCGGGAGTGAAGGGTCATGGGGGGCTCTTTCTATTTCTGCCACTCGCTTCTTCTTGGGCATAGCGCCTTGTCCCTCCGTACCCCAGCTACCCTGCCTGTGCAATATGGGTAATGAAGTTTGCCATGAGAATCGCAAATGAAAAGCATTACACGAGCACTAAGCATTATTTGCACTTTGTTAGCTCTTAAGGACTATTTTGTGTTAATTTCATTGCAGCATGCCAGAGGAAAGAGGAAGAAAAAGAGAGATACATGCTCACACACAGAACTGTCTCATGGAGATTTTGCTTATAGTTAGTTTGTTCATGTAATCTAAAATGAATGTTATTCTGACTGACAGCATCTGTTTGCTCTTTGTATATGGAGAAACATTGCAAATGCTGTGATCAATACCACTATGGACATACAAATTGCACAATATATATGGTCCTGTAACTCATGGCTGGGAGGTCTCAGCATCCAGCAGACTCAGGCTGCTATGCTACTATTTATTTCAGAGGGTCTCTCTGTTGGGTAAGGGCTGCAGGAGTAGGCTCCTATGGTCAAAACTTGTAATACCCTTGAGGGAATAAAACGTGGAGATGCAGCAGGAAAAATGCATAATGAGTGGGCTAATGTGTACACTATTCTTCTCTGAAAGAAACTCAAGGTGGTTGTGAGCTTGACCTAAAGGGATCATCTCCAGCGTGATAATCATAGAAATGGACAGAGAAGTCTCCTGGGAGGGAGGAAAGTATGTAGTCCATCCTCTGCCCTAAGGCAAAATCAAGTGATGACTGAAATATGAACTTTCCTTGAACATGTTAAAGGAGCTGGCCCAAGAGAGGATGGGTCAGCAACAATAGGAATTTAGGACTAGATCCCACTGAACTGTGAACTAGTACTCTGCACACAGCATGGT
Source organism: Balearica regulorum gibbericeps (assembly GCF_011004875.1). NCBI lineage: Eukaryota > Metazoa > Chordata > Aves > Gruiformes > Gruidae > Balearica > Balearica regulorum. Next base: position 5,544,726 of record NC_046204.1, on the reverse strand, counting down.
GATCTCTGCACAGCTAATCTCAGTTGGTTAGATGATCTCATTGATCCCTTTTGGCTTCAGAATTTATACTTCTGTTAGAAACAAAGTACCCAGTAGATATGGTGACTGGGATTTAGAAAAAAGCAGGGCAGACTGAGAAAGGCAGTCATTCCTAACCCTGACTGGGATGCAACAGATAAAATTCCTATTTTGGTGAGAACCTAATGACACTAAGGACCTCTGCTAGTCAGAGCTCATCCAAGAAATACCTCTTTGTTAGCTTCATAACATGCTGAAACGTTGTTTTGGAAGTGATTTGAGCTGAGTGGGGAAAAGCATCATTTCCTGTGTCACCAGAGCCAGTACCTACTGCACGTCAGCCCTGCAGAGCAACTTCAGCTGAGCATCCATTTCCACAATGGGAAAATGTGGGAGAGCTGAGCACTACACAGGCTGGCAAAGGTGTAGGCACCTAGAGAGAAAATTTGGCAGTATGTAAAATACTTTCCTGGACATGCTGTGTGATAACAGTAAATAGAGGTTATTTAGCTTTGGGTTTGGGGTTTTTTTTCCCTTTCTTTTTTGAGAGAATTGGAGAGAATGTACTTAGACTGTAGGTTTTAATTTATAGACTTTAGGTGACTCTTTTCACCCTGACCCTTTTCCCCATTGGGTCAATCTTGTTCAGATTGTACTGCTCGTTCTGCTTAATCAGAGCACAAAACCAACCCCAGACCAGGTTGATAAAAAGAAAGGGAAGTTTACAACATCTTTGTCTATGCATTAGGTTTTCTGTTTAAGCACAAAACATTATCTGTTTGTCCATCTGAAATGTTTTGTATTGCCGCCAATCAGTGTTGAATCTTAGATAGACTGGCAATCACCAATATTGTACGAGGTCTCATGAAGGCTTGTTTCCCTGCTGCAGGTATAGAGAACTTCACTTGATGTGGGGTTGTGTTGCATTGGGTGAGAGCAGATCTGGGAAGATGAGTACAATGAATGTCATCTTAATTACAGAACTGCTCAACCTCACCTCCTTAACAGGGAGAAAGGAAAAAAGAAAAGAGGTAGGAAACAAGAATTCCTGTAGGAAAACAAGGCAAAACAACAAAGAGACAAAACTGAGAAAGTCCTCATCCTGGCAGGCTTAAGGAGAGGGCAAAGATACACAGGAGAGAGAAAGCGAGACACAAAGATAATACTAGGGAACATTTTCTTTTCCACATTCTTAATTTTTAACCACCTTTCTCTCCTTGTTCATTAATCCTGCAATCTTTTCCTTTCTTTGAGATACTTCTCTGAGGTGTATGGCTCATGATTGCAGTCAGTGTTAATCAAAACTCTTCCCAGCAGGAGGAGGGGAAAACTTGAAGCTCTCTTTGGTCTCTGTAAAAACTCTGTTCCTTCAAAGGGTGTGGGTACAAAAGGCCTTTTGAAGCAAACTCGGTGTACCAAATTACAGACTAGACTAGGACCCTGACTGTATTTAATGACAATGCTGAGGGAAGGAGATACTTCTTGTTATATGGTCCATGTTTAGGATATGCCCCAGCAGGGCATAAACAGAAACAAGCCCTGAAGAGGAGTCTCCTGTGCTAGTAGAGATGGAGGAACTCATTGAGAGACTGGACAAACAGGATTAACTCTCTGCTCCTGTCTCTAGCCCTCCATGGTTGCTATATGCCTAAAGACCCAGAATATCTCCTTTATATCTTTTCTACATGAATCACGTCACAATATCAATTGCTAACATCTATCAATGATCCAGATGTCTATTGACTTGCTGGTTTAAGCCACTGCATTTTCCTCCTGCAGTGTTCAGTGCAGCTCTCTACTCCCATTACCTCCATGTCCTCTGTCTTTTGTAGTCTCAAATCTCTTTCTCTCTCTCACAATTTTCCCCTGTTCCCTCATTTTTTCATCTCTTCCCTGTAGCAGATAGATCCAATTCCTTGGGGAGGGGGGAACACAACCCACAATGCATGACCCCACCAGCTCAGCAGATTTTACTTGGTACTGTTTTGGCATCCAATCCTACCCATACTTCTGTGAATCATTGTGCCATTCGTGATCAGAGCTCCAAATGAAACTCACCAGGAATTTTTATTACTCCAAGAACAGTGAAGTAATAGTCCGAACTACCAATCACTGGAGCTGGCAGGACAGGGCTCCCAGGGGAGCACAGGGCAGCACAGCTTTAATTGTTCTTTTTTTTTTTCCCCCTTTCCCTGACAGCAGGAAAGGAACCCCAACCCTCTGACAACTCTCCCATCCTATATTTTCTTCCAAAAACTCAGATCCTATAATTTCCATTTCCTGTGAAAAGCATTCTTAAGTTTTGGAATAATGCTGCCTTTGTGGATGAAAATAGTTGCTGAATTGCTTGCTGAGAGTCTGATTGTTACAAATTATTAATAACATCCTCCACTTGGATTAGCTAGTAAGAACACCTCGTTGTTGTTATCCCTAGATGTCAAAGCTTTGTGTGAAGCAGGTCAGGATCATTATTTTCCTTTCACAATAATTATTATTTTCACAGAGGCACTAAGAGGTGGGATGTCATGCCTAGGGGCAGAACCAAGCATAGAGCCTAGGTTTCTAGAGCCTCATTTCTTGGGACCACACTCCTCATCAGAAAAGATGGCAAACGGTGTTCCCAACCCTTCTGGACCCAGATTTTACCAGGAGTTAGAGGATGACAAAACGGAGGGCATCAGTGAAGGACTGGTACAAGGAACAACAGAGAAATGCTGGTTTAGGCAAGCCCATACTGGTACAGATGCCACAAGGAGCTCTGGTTGTGTAGAAAGCTTGTAGCTGCTGCAGGCTGAGGCTCAGCGACTTCCAGGTGAGAAATGCAATAACGAGGGATGTAATGCCAGGAAACAAAGATCTACTCTGTGCCACCTGTGTGTCTTGGTGAAGAGCATGCAGCTCACCTCATGTCTGCTAGAGTCAAAGCAGTGGCTTTCAGGGTGATGATGGAGCTCTGCTTCTCTGGAGGGGGAAGGTGCAATAACTGTCAGTAGGAGAGATTCCCAAATAGAAAATGAAAGAGTTAATGAAGTGTCTTACTGCTTAAGGCAGACCCTTTCTGGTGATTGACCCACCTTGTTTTCTTCCCATCATTTATGTGACTGGGATGCGTAGGTTGCAGGGGAGAGGAGAGCTGGGAAGGACCAGGTCCCCCCTCCACATTTTTAGCAGTGAGATTCCAGCTTGGTTTGGTGGTGATGGCAGGGGAGCCTTCATCTGGATGAGTGCTGTGTCAGAAGCTACTTTCAGGAAAAAGACAACAGTGTGGAGAGTTGGGATAAGATGTTCTTGGAAGCTGCTAAGGGAGAAGCACAGAAAAAGGTGCTGCTTTTTGGGTGACTTTCATCGCGACAGAGAGGCTCCCACTGTTCGTGCGGCCCTCTGGCTGGTGAGTTCCACAATCAGCATCTCTGGGTTGGGAGATGGAGAGAGTGGTCTGATGCTACTGCCGTGCCGTGGGTCCAGCTTCCCCTCCCGAGAGGAATGCCCTTCACTCTGCACACAGGATTTTCTCTCGTCCCATTGAGAGTGGGCTCTGTGCCACTTTATACTTTGGAGGATCATTAGCAGAAATCATTAGCTATAATACAACCTCCCCCATAAATCTCCCCTGCACCTGGATCATTTGTCCATGCCTAATTTCCATCTCCCTAATTTTATGATTTGTCCCTCATTTGATGAGAGTTCCTTCCATTAATTGTGTAGTAAGTGCTTCCAGATAAAGGGCTGAGGAGTTGACCCCATCTTGGAAAGACATGGTTTGGGCTTTTTTCCTGAAGGAGAGAGTCCCTCTGAAATATTCTTGCTTCCCTTTCAGAGGGCATAACTCCAAATCTTAAAGGCACCACAGCAGCTTCCCATAGGGAAAATGCTTCTTTCAGATAAACCCTGTTTGCTGGAGGTGCTGCAAAGCAGATGGAAGCAACAAAGCTCAAGTCCAAGGTGTCCGCTGCCAGAGTTAGAAAAGTCTTGTAGGCATTATGTGTACAATTCAATTCAGATCAAGAAAAAAACCTCTGCATCCCCCCACTCCACACCTCGCCCTCCCCAGACTCCCCCTAATTATCATACATTGCTGTCCAAAAGCAATTCTGTATCATCCCACAAAAATCTCCTCTGCTGAACTATTTCATGTTATATTATGCTGCAACAGAGATCCTTAGCCTGTGTGATAATGGGCAAGGAGGGAATTGGTCAAAGTCAGTGGAAGAAGGGACTTAGCATCAGGCCTGCAGAGCTCTTTTCCCAGCTTTTCTGTGGACCTTCTGGGTGGTCCAGAATAAGGCAGCTCTTCTCAGTGCCTCCATTGCCATCTAAATAAGATGGTGATACTAGCAGTAGGGTGCCATGAGAGTTTAATTAATTAATTTGCAAACGCTGTGAGATCTTCTGATGAAATTCACTGCATCAGCACAAAGTCATATTTAATCTATATTACATACGGAGATCCCAATAGCAGGAGAATCCCAAATGCACAGGAAAACTGAACCAAAAGAGGTGCAGCCAAACTTTCTGAGCACCTCACTGAATAGTTTATGTCTCTGGCAAACAGGAACATTTTTTCAAATCAAAGCATTTGTCCTTGAACTTCTCACTATGCAAGAGTGTGAGGCACTGAAACAGCTCACACTGGGACAAGCACAACCCAGTGGAGCTCTCTCAGAGCTGAATCTGACACAGTGGATCTGCTCTACTATGCTGACTGTATTTTCTTTCTCCCAGCCTAATCTCCACATCTTTTCTCATACCTGTCCCATATTTGACATGAATGTTAGAAAATCCACCAAGATAAAGCTTGATCCAAAACTCAGTCAGCACAAAAGCTTCCCTGGAACCCCCAAGGCTGTAAATGGTGCAGGAGGCAAAGCTGTCGGATTCTCAGCACCTCTCTTCACTGACTGTTTTCTTTAGCTGTTGATTTAGTTTTGAGGGTCTGTCTGTGACATTCTTGCCCTGGTGCCCTTTTCTCCTGAGTTTCTGTCCACTGCAGGGATAGTACAAATTCAGAAGAAGGGCGTAGGAGAGGAGGGAGGTGCAGTGCTAGAAGCAGCTTGCACATTTTACAGGTAACATTATCTTTTATTGGCATCCTAAAAAAGAATGTCAGGCACTAGTGGTTTTTTTTTTTTTTTTTTTTAAATTTCTGCTTCACTGCCATTCCGCTGCAAAATTTTTATCACATTCATGATGCCAGCAGAGGCAGGCAGCACTCAATGACACAACTGGCCATTCACAAGATTTCTGGAGACCTTTTGTCACATCCTCTGGAGCAAAATGTGAAGGTCTCAACATAATTTCTGTTCTAAAGCTGGAAATACTCTGAGACTAAGCAAGGCACAGGCCTTTCCAGCTGACTCTCTGCTAGTCAGCCAGACCTACTGAGAGAGATCTTCTCATTGTTTTACAAGTTGAAATAACCTTTGTAGTAGTTAACCAAGACAGGTATTTCTAGCAGTCATCCAGACCATGGAGTGTTCTTGCTCTCTCTGAAAGTCAGTAAAGACATTTCTATTCATGTCTGGGCCAGTAGGAACATTTTCACTGGCCAGGCATTGCTTTCTGACCCAAAGAGCTTCTCAGAGTCCAGGCAACTCTTCTCATTAGTGTGTCGTGTGACAGTTGACATTGGTTCTCATTTTCACAGGAGGTCAGTTCTCTCTGGTCAAAGTTTATGGTAGGATAAGACCTTTTAGATCAGCAACAGAAACTCTGGTACCAATAAGCTGGCCTTGCAGACAGTCTTCTCTTTCCTTTCAACCTCCTGATTTTCCTAACTGCTTCCCTTGCAGTGGGCAATAAGAACACAAAAAGTATCATCACTCCCTTTGCCAAACCCATTGAAGAGCAGGTAAATCTGTTCTGTAAGGACAGTTGTACTGTTGCCACAGAAAGCAGGAGTGAGGAAAGTCTTTACCAGTTTTGGATGGCTTGGCTGGTTTTAGTTATGAACTGGAGAAAACACTGCATTGAGATTGCCAGAAAGAGCACTGGTGCTGGAGCACTATCCTCTTAGCTTTCCAGGACAGCAAGTGCAGTTTAAAACCTAGGCCTTAGGGCCTCTGTGGATTTGCAGAGCCCTGTGTGACAGAGCAGGAGCACTTCAGTGGCTGTCACTCCAGTGGCTGCCACCCCAACCCCAACCCAGCCTGTGCTATGAGCGCTCTAGAAGCCAATTTTTACTCTGTGACTCCTTAGAGCCTCAGCAGCAGCTGCAGGGAACCAGCAGCTGAGGTTTCTGGGTGTGTATGGAGGTGGGTGGAACTGGGCTGTGGGTTTTCATCCTGAGTTTTGCAGTTGCTTTCTGACCCTGCAAAGGCCTTTCCTCTCTTCTCACAGAAGACAGCAGAAACAAGCAGTTGAGCATTGGATCTTGCCTTGTATTCTCTCTGCCTTGCAACCTTCTCCTTTTGCATGGAGCCATGCAATAAATGCTGATGTATCGCCTATGGCAAGTGCAGTGGCATGAGGAAGAAGCACCTCATGCCTTTCAAATTCAAGTATGAATTTTCCCAGATATCAATGGCTGCAGGTAGAGAGGCAGTGGGATGGCTCTCACTCGCGAGTGCCTTTTACTTTTACCAGTCTTCAGACAAACCTTGAAAAGACACATAAAATGGTGTAATACAGCGTAGCTAAGCCTAGCCTTACTCCCACCTGAGAGAGGATCTTAGCAGGACATCAACCCCAATGATTGTCCTCCTTGTTGCAGTTCTGAGAACTGTGGCCATACAATAAATTCCTTTTCTAGATTTCTTTTGCCAGAATGAGGCTATTTTTACTAGCTGGTGTGAGATTTTTACTAAATGCAGCCAAAATTCACAAAGCACTGAATTTTGGGCCTTGTGGCAATAGGTAAAATATAGAGTAATTGTTTTGATTTCATTGCATTTTCCCAGAGGATGATGCAGATCAGAGTTAAACCACAGAAAGGAAAAGTTCAACATGGGTGTTATCCAGTCTTTTGAAATTAAGCTGAGTGAGTTCCAGGTGAAATATGCATACCTGGTTCTGCAGTAGAAGCAAATGCAAAGCCAACTGTAGCCCTACGTTCCACCAAACTCACCCTCTATGGAAAGGATGAAATAACTGTTTTCCCTAGGAAGGAGGGACACAGTATACTGTCTAATGATTATAGCAGGGTCTGGAAACAGGATTTCTGAGTTCCTCACCCTGATGTGCCACTGCTTTACTGCATGGTCCGAGGGAAAACATTTCCACATTCTTTTCCTTGGTTAACATATTTGTGAAATAATACTGTACTTTATATAAGATTTTATTTTCAAAACATACACCATGTCCGTGTGCCACAGTACCATTTAGCTGAGATAACAGACCGGGGTAGGAAACTTACCACTGTCTATTTCTGTAGGATCTGGTTTTCTGAACTACTGAACACCTGTACCTCAAGTCAAAATCAGTGTGTAGTCAAGATGCCAAATACACTGGAGAATAAGGCCACTGAGTATGTGTGTTGAACTTTGAGGTACTTACGTAGAAAGAAGTGGAGCAGACAGCATTGTTGTTAGCATTGCCAAAGAGTTCAGCAGGTCCCACATGAGCAGAATATTCAGCTGATGTTGAAAATCATAGAGAAGAATGTTTGTCTCCGTTGGTTATGGCAAAAAGAGGACACAGTGAGTAGCCATGCCCTCCAGCTTTGAGAATTTAACCGACTTATTCTGAATCTTCTCCTTGGTTTTGGTACTTCGCATGATCACAAGCTAGATGTGTGGCACAGGTGATGGAGGATTGTAGGTGTACCCACATGCAAAGTGCATAAAGGTGACCAGTCACAAAATCAGGAGTGCATGAAAGATCAGCCACGCAGATCTGCCCCAGTGTCAGATCAGGGGCTTGATCGAAATAGCAACACCCTGCAAAGTTCTGCTCTGGATGTGAATCTCTGCATGGTTAGCGAATCTCCGCAGACAGGCATGCACCTTTCTCTGAAAGAATTGTTAGGATCTGTTGCTGATCCAGACTGCCTAAAAAACTGGATTTGAAGGGACAGGAAACTGCAAAACTAAGGGCTTTTATTTTTTAGGTAGTCTGATTTTTAACTATGTAAATTCATGGGATTATATTCTGATGATCCAAACACTTTGGGTATGGAACAAACACTGGAATTCCTTTCCAAAATAAATTCCAACACACTCAGCATTGAGAGGTCTGATCTTTCTGCTGCAGTTATCATACTGTGTTTGCGTATTATGCTCTGTGTGCGTTAGTGTGTGTGTGTGCATGCGCGCACATGAGAGTGCTATTGCAAGTGCAGAAAAACGTGTAGAAACATGCAAAAGTGGGCAAGTGCCTGTGCATGAGAACATGTGCAAGAGGCTTTTTGTGTCTGTATGAGAGAGGGCATATGCATGTCTACAAACTTGCATTTATTTGGGAGTATGTACGTGTGGGAACATGTGCATGTATGTAATTTTGTGCTTGTGTAGGAGAGAGGAAGGGAAAGCGTGGTAAAGTTATTTGAACCTGTTTGAAGGTCGGGTCTCCCCAAGGTTATCTGCTTTTTTTCCCTTGAATCTGTAAAGTAATGGTATTCACACTCACTACTTGAGAAGTGTTTCTTTTTATAGCTCTTCCAGATGACAAATAATGCCTGTTTTTGAAGTCCTTTTTAAGTCATTGTTCCCTGGACGCAGATACCATGTTTGGGTGCAGGAGGGGAACAGAGCGCAGAGCTATTTCCCCTTTCTGTCTGCAGGGAGCTTTACTGGGACTAGTGAAATTCCAGCCAGGATCATCCAAGGGGCTGCAGACTCACAGCATATGAGCTAATAGGACACCCTCTCCTTCAGGCCCCGTGACACAGTGAGAGAGAAGCAGACACCTACCACAGTCCACTGAAAGCTGTTCAGGTCTAGGCCAGGGAGGCTGTAAAACCCAGCTGAAGTCAGTGGTAGATTTCCTGGAGTAAGCCTCCCCGAGTTGGCCCATTGAGAATAAGCCAAATTCAGACTTGGTGAGTGGACAGGTGTCTGGATCAGAGCCACCCCTTCTTGGGGGCTGAGGTTGATTACATTTTGCCCATCTTCAAATATTTTGGGCACTGTTGCCCCCTGTGGGCAGTATGGATGTGTGGGCAGCACATACAGCGTGTCCTCCACTTCCCAGAGAAGTACAATTAGTCTGCTTCCCAGCAGCCTTCTCAGCAGACTAGTACAACGCTGCAGGCACTTAATGATACTGTTCTCTCATCGTAGTGGCAACCTTTGCTTTTTTAAAACTAGCCCCTTCTTCCTTGCCTCCCCTTAATCCTAAGTGTTTTGACTAACGTCTCTGGTAGCAGCAATAGCCATTCTGTGCCCAGAAATTGTTCTGTTCTATATAAGCACAGGAAACGGTATTTTGTGCTGCTTTGCCCAGGAACAGACAACTCATGCAGAGCACGGAGCACTCCCATTCCTTGCTGTTGTAGTGGTGATTTTGTGCACTTGTCACCCATGGACAGTGAGCTTATCCCCATTTCTGGAGTCTGGCCGCTGATTTACTCTCCTCCCTGCAGATGGGATAACTGAACTTTTCCTGCTGGTCAGATCCTGCGATGTGTTGGAAGCTCAGTGTTCCCAGTGGATATGATAGAAATTTTCTGGAATACAAACTGAATGGGGGTCTCAGGATTTGGGGCAGAGGGAATTGCAGATACCAGGATTTGGGGCAGAAGGAATTGCAGATACCTATAAAGGTGTGCAGCTTCATATTGGAAAAAGCTGAGGAGAAATGGCTTGTGGGAAAATAATGAGCACAGTGGAAAAACAGGTAACAGAAAAGGGGCAGAAAGATTCAAGAAGTAATCCAGAAGAGGACAAGGAGAAAGCTTGGTTGAATGGATAAACGGTCTGTGAGCAGGAAACGATATCTGACTTAATGTATTAGTCAGACAGAAAAATTAGATGGTGTAAACTGATCCTTCCTGCAAGGGGTGCTGAACTTTTTTGGTGACTTTAGAAGGCCATGTTTACAGTAACTTCAGCTCGTGACCAGGCTATAAAGGCAGGCTCTTTGGGGCAGGGAGGAAGGAGCGTTGCATTAACACACACACCTGCCTCCATGGGCAACCTGGCCTTGCAGTTACTGGGCTTTTTTTTTTTTATTATTATTATAAGATTGTACTTTGCTTTTTAACATAGAAATATAAAATATGCATGTATATGCCTTATCAAAGATGATAACATTCACAGGTAAGGGAACATAAGTCCACTTTATAGCAATAAATTATCTTCCCCACCCTTTTGGACTGATTAGCAGCTGCGTCTCACCTAAGCTTTCTGGAGTTTTCCTTTTAATTTTTCACCTGAATTGTTTTCTCCATTTTAGCTACACTTGTAGGGGGTGTTTTTATAAAAGTGCCTACAGGGATTTCCGATCATTGTTCCCACTGAGACCCTGAAATTACACAGTCAGTTTTGAGATGCTCACCCTAAGTGTTGATTATCACAGAGTTTAATTTTAATAACAAGAGGTAAAGGCTACTTTAGTAGGTACTTTACTAGGTTTCCATTCACCTGTAGGAAGTTACACCAGTTTGTTCTGGTTTGCACATTCATTGACTAAGTGTGCTTTAAGTCTTAGGGAAACTGAGGTTTAAAATTTAGAGCTCTTCAACTAAAGACAGGATTTAAAACCTGGCTATATGAATTGGTGCAAGTCTGCTGAGGACAGCTTGATATAACCCAGTTTATTATTATAAGCCATTGAAACTGATAAACTGTTTCAATCCATGTAAAGGCAGTTTAATAACAGAGGATAGGTAAGCAAACCCATAGTTTTCATAGTTTTCCCCTAAATCCATTGAAGGGAATAGCTGTGTTTGTGAATCATGATCCAGGACTTAAGAGTGTGAGATACACCTCCGAAAGCAGCTGGTTCAACAGTTGCTCAAAACTCTTTGATACCACTTGGGACCTTTCTAGTACTTCTGGTTAAGCAAGTGCTCAGCTACTCTTCTAGTCTGTGGCTGCCATGTGTATTAGTCAAGTGAAATATAAAGATGTCAGACACTTCCCAGCTTAAATATCCTGTCTGACTTTGGCTGTATAAATGGCCTAGCCATTTTACGTCTGAGGGCTATACCCTGATTCCTTTGGTCAGGTTTTGTACAAATTCAACTTCAGCACCTTCCCTGATACCAGAATTAGAGCAAGGACTTTGGGACTGGGCCTGAGGCCATTCGTGACGTGTTTATAATAACTGCTCCAGCACGTGAAAGGAGCAAGACTTGAGTTGAGGTTACCTGGGACTCTGCTTTCACCTTCTCCCAGGACTGACCGCATCACATGGAGATCAAACTGAAGCAGGTCCTTGGGTGTGCTGAGCGTCCCTTCTTCCGCTTGTGAACAAGCTCTGGCAAACACTCACACACAGCAGTGCAGTGACCTTTGTATTTCCATAGGTGTCTCAGGTACAGCATGTTTGTGCTGTTGGAACAGGAAGGAGAGCTACCTGGAACCAGACCAAAGCAGAGACAAGGAAAGCCTGCACAGATCTGAGTAGCCCACAGACTGAGAGTGCACTGGGGTGGCTGCGCTCTGCATGGCACTCCCAGGTGGAGCTGGGACTGGTTATATAGAGCTGGTTGGGTTTTCTCCCCAAGCTCACAAATGACCTGTAGCTCCAAATACTAACCAGAGCCTGGCATCCAGTACCTTTCTCTCTGCTAGCTCATTTCCTGCTGCTCTCAGAGGTGTCTTTGACGGTCTGGCAGATCTGGGTGGCAGAAATGTGTGGCAAAGTCAGGAGTCTGGGTCTGGGAACTGAGAGTGGGAGGGTGGGACATGAGCTTTTATGAAGGATCATTTTCTGAAGGTGAGGAGGCTCTGCTGGTATTGGTATCATACTAGAGGACAAATGTTCCTTCCCTTTGATCTGTAGCCTGTTTCACCCTGTAGGATTTTCACAAGAGGATTTATCAGCCTGTACATTTGTTAAGTTGAAACCAGAAAGGGAAAATAGTCCCTTCAGTCTTCGCTAGTGGAAATTGCTCTGTATGGAAACCCAGAACACAATGAGAAATAAATAAATTGAAACCCAGAGCTGAGAAATAAACAATCCCTGTGGGAATAGTGTGATCACAAGAAAATAAGAACAATAAATTGCCCTTCTCTGAGGTTTCAGGGCTTTTAAAAACATAAAATAAGTCTCATAGGTCCTTCTGAATGTGGTAGTGATCTTTTCCCCCATTTTACAGATGAGGATGCTGAGGTACAGAGTGGCAAAACAGTAGAAGTACCAGTTGCAGTATTTGGTATATATGTATACTGCACAGCGCAGTGCCTTTTAGAGATACCTGAGCTAGCTTCGTATCAGAAGAGTACAGCTCTATTAGTACAGCGATCTGTCTGGTATAATTTTCCACTGCTTGCTGTACTTATTCAGCAATAGCTTGGGTATCTTTAACCAGCGTTGTACTGTGCAATGTCGTCATACCTTGTAATGTGATTCATATATTCCTAGGACCAGTGTGATTTTCTGTCCGACCTCTTTTATATCATGGGCTGAAGAACTGCCCCAGCCTCTGTTCTTTACACTGATAAGCATGTAGCAGAAAGCAGTCCTGCCCTGGTTTTAGCAAATGAATCCAGGTGGGACTTAGCACTATTTCCCATCTCTGCACTTTGAGGTTCTAGGTTCATTTTTCCAGAGAAAACATTCCAGACTCATTCTCTATTCTAGCTTCTGACTGACGCTTTTTGGCTTCACCACACTACCTAAAACCAAACATCGTCTGGTTTTGATGACAGTTAAGAATATGAGGAAAAACCTTCCGAAGATGAGAAAATGAGTGGCTGTCTGCTGAAACCAGAGGGAGGGGTGTTTCCTCTTGTTCCTTGGGACTGGCCTCTGGGGGTCACTGTAACTGCAGAGAAATGGGTTGGGTAGTGCATTAACCAGGCAGCAAGGAAAGCAAAACTTAAAGGTAACGTTTCCAAAAGGCGGTTCTGGGCTGGACCAGACTGTTAGACTGATTCTTTGTGTGCACGAAGGTCACCGTCCTCAACCAGGTTACAAACTGAGTCTTTCTCTTTCTGAAGTGGAGACTTTTACTGTTGAGGCAAGCAAGTATCTCCTGTGGTTGCAGAAGGCGGCTGTAAGCTTCTTAGAGGGCAGTGGTTTATAAGCAAAATAGCCATAAATACATCAGCCAATGGATTAGTAACTTGTGTGGGTGGGTGTAGTACATGTGCATACATATACATATGGACATGCATATACACGCATTTCTTTCTCTGCCAAGCTTATGCTAAGTGGTATCATTGAAATAAACTGCCAGAAGAGTTAGGATCTTTGGGTGAAAGTGTGTATGTTTGAAAATATAGCAATATTTCCTTTGAACAGACCACTGTGTGAAGATACAATTCCATTGCAGAGGCTTACCAAAGAGTGGCTTGAATCAATCTGCGTGCTAAATCTGGTGAAACAAGTCTACAAAACAGAATTTGTTGGTGAACTGGTGGTAATTACACGGCAACTGAAGGTTTCTTGCAGACTGAAGGCTAAACTAAAAAATCTGAAGCGTATTAATTATCATTACCTGCTGCAAAGTCCGTTTCACTATGAGTTGGTTTCACACTGCTGTGGGAAGGGGAGAAGAGGTAAATTTGGAGACACAGGGATAAAGTGTATTGACTAAGAATCAGCATTTTATGTTCCCGCATTACTTGGGAGTGCTGGCTTCTGTTTTGGAACACAGATTACAGAGAAATGCTGTTCTCATAGAAAAATTTCATAGATTTCAAAGGGAGAGGAAGATCCTGTGCGTGCTAGGGAAGAGTAGCATGCAAAGATATAACACAGAGATACAGTATTTAAAAAGAGAAGAGCAGTGAACATCTATGGGCTTGATCCAAATGCCTACTGAAACTGATTAGACTCCTTCCTCAGACTTCAATGGGATCAAGCCCTTGATATTTTATAAACACAGATATATATTTAAAATTATTTAAGAAAGTTAAGATGATAGAGAGATTGTCAACTTCCAGCAGTGGTGGTTAGATAGTGTAACACCATCCTCCTAAGAGATGCTACATCAAGATGATCAGGGAATTATGTGCATAAAATAAATCCTCGGGCTTCAAGATAAGAACATACTACAGTTTCTTGCCATATGGTTCAGACTAAAATTTCTTGCTAGCCCAGCTCAGATTCTCTTCCTTCTTCCTGATATGCTCCAGCTGAGCTTACCTATTCCTGGGCTGGTTCTAGGCATAGTAAGAAAAATGTATGTCAGTGCCCACTGTAGTTTATTTTCAGTAATCTGAGCGACATGGGCAACCCATTGCACTGCTGTTACACTCTGTTGGCTTCATGGGGTCTCTCATCGCCTCGGGTCTGCCCATGTGCAGTAAAGAGCAGAAGAGGGACCTCAGCCTGCTCTCTGGGGGGGAACTTTTGCAAAAGCTTAGCCTCAACCTAACTGTGCTCACACTAGAGTCAGTCAGAGTTTTGCTGTGTGGGAAATTTAATGTTGACTTCAGCAGGGAGCAGAACACTGGAAAAATCTCACAGGAAATAGCTGATTAGAGAAAAGTAGTAGTTTAGGCCAAAGTGAAGAGGAATCTTCTCATTCAGTTAGGATAGATGATTTTGATCAATTTTTGCAGTGGCCAGTGCAATGTGTCTCTATTTTACATGAGTGAGGAAGAATGGGGGGGGCGGGCGGTGCAGGAAGAGAAAGAGAAAGCAGTTAATTTGACTGAATAAAGATAAAAGAATGCAAGCGCCACTGAGTTTGCTGTTTATCTGGACATTGTGTAATGTTGCGGAATCAGATGTGGCACTCTGGCTTTTGCACAGAAATGCCCAGGGAGAAATCCAGCCTTACTGCTAGCAATAATGAGAGTTTTTTTAGAGGAGAGTTCCTGATCTCCTCTCCACAAAGCATCCACTTTGAAAGCAAATTCGTGGCACTCTGGGCTTCCCAAATAAGAGGAGTTTTCCTTTGATCTGAGGAGCGAATGTCTGTTTTCACCACACTGCAGGGCAAAAAAAGGGCAGGGGAATGCCAGGGTGCCTGAACACAGAGACTGTCCCTGCGGGGGAGAGTGTGGCTATTTGGGAGAGGCGAGAGCCCAGCCAGTCCAGAAAGACATTGTAAATTCATCCAAAGTTAACCTAATCCTTTTTGGTTGGGATGGAAGACTCTTTAATTTAGAAACAAAGGAGGGAAGGGAAAGCTGCAGAGGTTGTAAGGAAGAGCGAAGCCCTGGGATTGCAGAAGGTCTGTGAGGTCCCGCCAGGTCTGGATTGATTAGTATTCAGTATTTATAATATCTCCATAATGGTAAAACAAAAGAAAACAAGCCCAGAGAATGCATTTTTAATCATCAATCATTGCTCTTTGTTTGTCATGAATGAGCGGCGAGGGGAAATAGTCTCCCATAATCACCTCCCTTCACATCTCCTGCCACACAGGCCTCGCTGGGTGTGCTAAAAGGGAAATAAATAAACAAGCAGCAGATCTCAAAATAAATCCCAGAGACATGGGTGCTACGTGGGTTATCACACCCGCACACAGGGGTCTTGTTGGAGATATGAAGTGGGGGAAGGACATTTAAAAAGCAGGAGACAAAGACAAAGCATAGATAGGGCATTAAATGCAAGAAAAAAGAAGGATTGGAGTTACAGAGGGGCAGCAGGTGAAGGAGGAGGAAGCTTTTTGGAGAATGATCAGTGGTGAAATAATCAGTGAGCAAAAGCATGTCAGAATAGGGACTTCTCATGGGACGTAGGACACGGGGATAGAAAGCTTGAAAACCCACCAAATCCAAAAGAATTTCAGCCTTTTCAGTATCTGAGCATCACATAATTTTAGAATTTCCACATGAAAAAATTATTTGTTTCAAGGATAGCATTCATGCTAGAAAAAATACTGAAAAGCCCATAGTTTCTATTAAGAGCCCCCAAACCCATATCTTATCAGGAACAGCACTATGCTGAACTTCTCCAATGGGATCCCTGCTTTGATCTTGCAGCAGTTCTCACAAGGCCTTTATTGTAGTCCCAAATGCCTCTTGGGAGGAAGGGAAACAGTATAATTCTCCCTTAATAAGTGAGATAACAGGCTGCTGGGAGGGTAAGGCCCAAATTTTCTAAAGCAGGGCCGGTGACTCCACACCCACTCGATGTGTTTAGCTGACTGTTCTCAGAGAGACGGGAGCCCGGAGCCATCAGGACAGCCTGTAAGGAATAGACATGCTACATCTGAACCCTATTGAAAAATAATAAAAAGGTAATGACTTTGTCATTACTGGACATGGGTTTGTCTGTTGGCGAGGGGGGAGGAAGGGTAGGTTTTCTGCATTCAGGCTATAAATAATGTTTCCTATTATCCCGTGCAGTTCTCATGCATTCCTTATGCAGCCCTTGGTTTGCCTCCATCTCACTTGGCCAGCCCGTGAAGCCCCCCATGCCATCCCAACAGGCTGGTACACGCTGCTGGACAAAAAAGGAGAGGGCCAAGCAACTCCTTCTGCTCGTGCCCCAGTGCCAGCATTACCACAGAAGACACTGAGCAAGGCAGAGATAATAAAGCGACCTCCTCTTGCCCGGGACATGGGTGTGGGGTGACCAAATGGGAGCAAGTGTCAGCCCAGGACACATACTGGAAGGGATCAAATTTCAGAAAAGTCCATAGATAAATGTGCCTTGATAAAAGCGTTCTGTGATACCTGAGAGATGGAGTGTAGAAGGGTTATCGTCTTGTAGTTAACTCAGCTTCGTGCACTTAAAACAGAGCAGCTCAGCTGCTTAGTAGCAGCTCCTTAAGCAATTGAAACTTGGTTGCAAAGCCTAACTTTGAAGAAGTTAAAACCATTTATTAAAAGGCCAAACTAAATTGCAGTAACTCCATCTTTAACCAAAATGAGGGCACTCACCAGTGTTTGCGCTGTTTAGTGAAAGACACTCAAAATTGTACATCTCGGTTTAGTAGATGAAGTTTACTGGTGAAATGCGGATGGGAGAGACCCCGAGAACTGTTGTGGCTTGGGACCTATCTGGAAAATAGCAGCATTTAAACTAAAGGTGTGTTTTTAAGTCAATGGCCTGAAATGTAGATGCCTACAAGGATATTTTTAAAACTGCATTTATATAACTAGCTTGATATAATTAAGAACTGATTTAAGCTCAAACAAAATAACTCCCTCTTGCACCAAACTGGAGTCTCCACACTGAGAATTGCATCTGTTGAACTAAATTAGTCAGAAAAATCAGGGCAGCTTTATGCTGTAAACAGACTTGGAGCTGCAGAGGATATTCCAGTTTTGTGTCCGGCTCTGCCACTGATTCACTGTGTCCCTAGGCAAGACTCTTAAGTTTTCCATCTATAAAGTGTAATAAACCTATGTAGGTGCCAGGTGATGTAGTGCTTAATTAATTAGTAAATTAATATAATGAACTCTAACTTGAAGGTCTGTATCAGCACAAATGAATTGTTAATATAAATTTTTATTATTTATTGCTATTTAGTTGATTATTTTCTAACACAGGCAGGCTATTACAAACATACAACTTCACACTTGAATTCCAGTTTTATTATTGTTGTTGCTTATTTATTATTGTTTTCTTCTGCATTTATTTATTGCCTTTAGTAGCCTCCCTTAGGACTAAGCCCCAAAGCAGTGGATATTACCCAGACACACAGAATAGCGAAGTCACTGGGAAATTCTGGGACAGAACTGGGCTTAAATGCCAGATATTTCTTGCTAAATTCCAAGTCTTCTGCTTGAACCTTTATATAGATTTAAAGCAAATAAAACAGATAAGGACAGATTCTGAGCTGAGTAAATTCTTGTCTACCCTCATTTACACCAGCCAAAAATCAATATCAGTCTGTACGCCTATAATTTGCCCTACACGGTTTCAATATTTTTATTATATACTTACATTCATTACATATATTTCTAAACAAAAGTTTGAAGTTTCAAAACACAGGACCTGATCCTGTTCAATATAAATAAGTCTTGCCCCACCGCTGTCGGTGTGAAGCAATGCTTACTCTGCTCTGAGGATTTGAACCAGGGTACAATGGAGATCCAATCAATTTCTGTTTTCTTCTGAAGCATGCATATGCAAAGAAATAGTTGCCTGTGAGAAAATGGCACTTGACAAACAATGACCACATGATATTCTTTGATTACTTGTGCCACTCTTATGATAAAAAATGAAAGCAGATAATATTATACTTGCAACTGAAAAAATGCCGCCTCCTTCTTTGCAATTACTTTTCATTTTCCATTACGAAACTAAGTAAATCCACCGGATTTTTCTAGTGCATGTCTGAGCGATTTCTTCATTCTTCCAGTAAGTTGTGAAGCAGGATGAGAGGTCCTGGATAGCACCTTGGTCTACGCTAGGTTTGGAAAATGTCACTCATGATGCCTGATGGCCATTGGGTAGTCTATATGAAATGGATGATTGTTCCAGTCCAGTTTGGTAGACTGGTCAGCCTAGACCTCAGCCTCCTTCTCACTTACCAGAGATTAAGTGCCCCTTTGAGGAATTACTGTGGCATGTAGGCTTATGTAAAGTGTGCCGTCTGGTCTGAGCGGTCAGGAGCAAGGCATCTAGGCCTGATTCTCTATTGCCACATATGTCAGAGCAACAGGAAACCCTTTTGCAGTCCTTCGTCTTCCCCTCTAAAAAAAGCAGTAGCCAGGTCACAGCAGGGTGAGCTGAGGACAGAGTCAGAGCCCTCAGTATGTATTTCTCTGCTTTTGTCATTTTAATCCAGGCCCTTCTTGTGTTGTTTTAGCATCATTTTTCTTGTGTGAGTAATTTTTTAAGGGCATGTAAAGTTTTCTCAGGCTGCACTTGCACAGCTTAGCCAGATGGAGTGTGTTCTGGGGTATGTACTGGGTGTGAACAAAATACATCAGTGTCTAGCCTACAGTAAAGGCATAGCCTATACGCTTTACCAACAGCTGTCCTGTCATCAGTCTAAATATTCTGTTCACTTCTGTATGGCTTGTACTACCTCATCATGCTCATATCTCACTACTGCCCAGCAGTGCAGGAAGGAATGTGACAGACATTCGCTGTCTGTGTCCTTGCACCCTGTAGGTAATTGCAGCATGCCTACACAAGCTGCAACCGTACCACCCCAGCGTGGAAATAAGAGGAGCCTGAGCAAAAGGGGCAACCATTCACAAAGTAGGGTTTAAGAGAGAAATTTCTGAATTTAACCAAGAGTTGTGGACAGCATACATAGAGGACGACCTAATAATGAGTTTGGATGTTATTATTGCTAATTGATGAATGATAAAGAGCATGCAAGGTGTCCTACAATTTCAGTCCATGGAAATTTATTTGAAATATGTAGCTCAATGCAACCAATGTCTTATGGGCAGTAAACTTGCAGTGAGCAGGATGTCCTCTCCCCAAGGGCGGCAACTAATGGTATAGCTACATGCTATGGTAGCTAAAGACAGACTGGGAATAGGTGAAACCTGTTTGGAGACGGAGGAGCACGTGGAATCTGAGCTGCCAATGATCTTGTGCAACTGAACTGTTTGTTAAATGTTCAGACAAGCAGGAAGTAGTGAAGATAGGAACCATAACTGTGGAAGGTCTCACTGGTTTTAGTAAATGCTGGTAAAGAAAACCATAAGGGGAAAGGGAATGATAGTGATGTCCAAGACTACTTTTGGGTTTTTTCCACTGTTGTGTTGTATAGATAAAAAAGAGCAAAAATGAGACACATTTTGGTTAGAGATCTTTAGTTAAAAGCTCTTCAACCCCAGCAAGAGAGAGGTGGTCTAGTTCAAGTCAAATCATGAGCAGTGAGCAAGGAACCCCCAGTGGCAAGAAGCCAACTGACTGTACTGACTTGTCCCGATCCCCAGGTACAGCTCACTCAGCTTCTGTTAGAGGTTTGTTGTTGAATTTGCCAGTGCCGTTAAACCACAGCATAGATTTGTTGAGAAAGTAAATTGTATTTTAGAGGAAATCTGATTGAAATTGATGAAATTGGGTATGTCCAGAATTGGTAAAAGGCTCTTGAGATTGCTCCACTGATGGCCATATTGCTCCTTTCTTAGTCTTTCTGTGTTTCAGACCCACTTTTATGATAGATGTAGATGCCAGCACTTATGGTTTGGGGGCAGTATTGACACAAGAACACAAAGGACTTGTGAGGGTGGTGCCTTATTACAACACTAAATTAGCTGGAGAGAGATTACTGCATCACTTAAAAGGAACTCCCGCAATGGTTAAATCTATAGAACATTTTCATCCACTGTTCAACACGGAAGTAAAATTGCTTTGGGTTGATGACAGGAAGATGCTGCATAAATAGTTAAGTATGCATCATTTGCAATTTGCTAAATTATTTTCTTTCTATCTAGAAAGAGCTGTGTAAGGTGTCATTACCTCACGTTCTATCTGACAGAGGAGCCATGCGCTCTGTGGTCTTTGCTGGGAACTAGTATGGCAAATGTCAGATGGGCTGAATGGGGCTTTGCACAAGCGAACTTCAGAAAGCAGGGACGAGAAGGTCAAAAGACACAGGTTAAGCATGCGGAGTGGGGCTCTAAAACACATGCAGAGAGAGCTTTTGGGCAAGGTGTGGTTTGGAAGGAGGCTTGAAGCTGTTGTCAGAGGTACAGCTTGTAGGGTGTCTGAGCCTCACACCGTGTGCAGGAGAGCACAGGCATGAGAGCTCTTTGGCGATAAACAGGACTGCCACAAAAACACTTGACTGTCCCCAAGTTCTCCTCCTAGCTAGGACAACTCCCCAGCACTCCAAAATTAGCCAACTTCCAAGCAGAAGGAAGACCATTCAGTCTGTGTTCAGCACCCTAGATGAGAGAAATGCAAAAAAGTGAACAAGAGAAAATAATAATAAGTAAATGCAATTAAAAGTAACGATGCAGATTTAATTAAAGGGCCCTATTCTCCCAACCCTTCATTCTTCAGGGATGCCTCATAAACAAGAATTCATAGCTTGGGACCTGCTCTTATAAACTTTCGTACCAGAAGTTGGGACATTTACTTTAAGAAACACATGGTTTTTAACCTGGCGGTGTCTCTCCAGCATACAAATTCAAGAAGTTTGGTCTTTTAATTTTCAGCAATTTATAAATACTTGCCACAGTTATTGTAACAGTCTCACACAGTCCTATTTACTTTAAATATCCCATTTTCATCCTCATTTTCCTGCTTTCTTATTGTGAGCGGGTAAAAATAACTAACTACAGAATACTGAATACCAAACAATATTCAAATAACCAAAAGCACAGATTCTGCAAAGATACAGACACTTGAAACACTGAGTATTTCCACAGAAATGTATCTCTCCACTGTAAATTTGGCCTGATTAGTAAAAGTCTAGTCTTTGCAGGGACCTAAATATTTAACTCAATAGATGTACATTGCTAAACTTGTCTGTTCAAAATTCATGAGTCAGACTCCCCCCCACTCCCCGAGCTGCCAAATTACAGGATTTTCTCAAAAGCTATTAAAAATCCATTTATTTGGAAATTTCTTATTTGTCCTCTGGCTTCCGAGGCTTTTGGGAGCACTAGGCCACATTTCCAAGCTTCCTTGTGTAAACACAAGTGCTAGAAACATGTCATTCCAGGAGCTGGGGATCAAAGGAGAACACCAAATATTGGAAGACTCACAATAAAAGCTCAAGAGCTGGCAGCGGTCCTGCAAACACTCATGTATGTGAGTCACTTTTACTCACATGAGTAGTCACATCGAAATCAGAGGAATTAGTCTATTATTATTAATTATTGTTATTATTTATGTGTGTGGCAATAGCACGTAGGAGCTGTGGTCATGGAGTAGGGCCCCATTGTGCAAGGCACTGACAAATCCAGAGCAAAACCATGGTTTCTGCCCCAAAGACCTTACGGTGTAAGCATCGGACAAGAGGCAACAGGTGGAGACAGACACAGACAGGGAAGCGCCCGGGAAGAGTGAGACGCTCCTGCAAGGTGTTCTGTGTGGGTGTGCTGACGCACAGCTCCCTGCTCAGAATGAGTAAAGTTATTCAAGAGTTTACAGGTTTGCATAGCTTGGGCCTGGGGCCCAAATCCTGCAAGCCCTGTGATGGAGGCAGATATGTTCACCTGCACGCAGTCCCACAGACTTAATTCATGCAGAGAGTGGGGGGCAGGCAGGCAGGCGTCCCTCCAAGCCCCAATGCTGAGTGCAGGCGTGCCGGTGAGCCGAGGGTCTTGGTTCCTGTAGAGGGAACCGGGGGATGAAGGAAAGGGTCTCTGCGGACAGTTTTGCAGAACCTCCACCACGGAATGTGTGCACGTAACTATAAGGTGTACTAACTGCCTCAGTAAGATGAAAGATAGAGCTGAGAAAGAAAAGGTAGAGCTGAAGTTTCTTAAATGTAGAAATGTGATGCCTGCCTGTTGGAAATTCAGGTGCATGCAAATGTAGGGGAACCCTTGGCTCTGATCCTGCAAAGACATCCCCGAAAACCAACCCAGTCCATGAGGCTGCCTGTGGCTTGCATATCTGTTCCTGGACATTTTCCTAGGATCCAGCCCTGCAAAAGTTAGTCCTGTGCATAACTGCCAGCGAAGTGAGTACTGCGGAGTACTGAACCAATAGTACAGTTGTAGATGCAACAAGACAGCGGTTAGTTCTAAACTTGAGTGAAATCCAGACTGATAACATAAGCAAAAGAAGAGTACCACAGTTTAGAACTCTGTAAAATAGGAACTCAATGTTATGCCTAGGAAAACCGGGTAGGAGAATGAAGAAATACATGCAGCCTAGTTATTTGCGATCTCCATGGAGTTTAGTCTCAGGGAACTAAGGTGAGCAGAGGTCACCAGGCTGCAAAATAGAAAATTTTATAGAACTTCCAGTGCCTCGCTGGGAAGGAGGACGGGTGGGGGAGAGGAACCGCCGGGTGCGGGCACAGGGCAGGAGATAGGAAGCCGCCCGCGCGGGCTGGGAAATGGGGACACTTTCTCGCCTTTTCCCTTGCCAGGGGAGGGCGATCCGGTCCGCGTTTTGCAGGCGCCCCTCCCTTGCCTGCCTGCCCTGCCTGCCTGGAGAGCGAGTCCGCTCCGTGCCCGTTCCCTCCCCGCCGCTCCCCCCTTCCCCTCCTCGGGCGGGCCGGGGCAGGCGGCGGCGGGATCCAGGCCGGGTTTTGCGCGCCGCCCGCCCTCCTGTTAGAAATAGGAAAATTCAATAATCAAAGCAAAGGGGAGCGCGAGGAGGAAAAATCCGGGATCAGGGCAAGTTTGATGGCGCATGCGCGCTGCAGCCTCCATCCCAAACACACACACATTTCCCTTGACTTGGAAAGTCACCCAAAGCAGCCCCAAGTGCAGGTAAGCCCGTCCGCTCCCGCCCGGCCCCGGCCCCGGCCCCGCCGCCGGCAGCCCCGGCTCGGCGGCGCCGGGGCCGGGGTGCTGCGCGGGCGGGCGGCCGGCGGCGCTGCCCGGCAGGTGGGCACCGCGCCGCGCTCCGCGGCCGGCTCCCGCGGGGCAGCGCCCAGCCTCCGCGGGCACCGGCCGGCAGCCGCCCGGCTCCGCGGGAGACGGGCAGCGGAGGTGGGGGTGCCGCGGCGGCGGGGGGCCGGCGGCGGCCGCGGGGCAGCGCCGTGCCCGCTCGGCGGCGGAGCCGGGGCCGCGGCGGCGCCCGTCAATTTCCAGGACTTTGGCAGGAGCCCGGGCAGGGGACGGGGGAACACGTGTTCCCGCTCCGCGCCGGGCGCAGGTAACCGCAGCCCCGCCGCGCCGCACCGCCCGGGGGTCCCGGCGCGGCCGGGCGCGGGCACCGGAGGGGGGGCGGCGGCGGCAGCAAAGTTGGGCGAGCGGCGGCGGGAGCGCTCGGCGGACAGGGCCGGGTGCCGGCGGGGCGAGCCGTGCCGGGGAACTTTCTGCAAAGTGGCGGGGCTGGGGCCGGTAGCGTTTCGCCCGGCGCCCGCAGCGGGAACGGCCGCAGCCCCCCGGCAGGGACGGGGTGGGCAGGGGCCGCGGCGGCTGGGAGCCCGGCTCGGGGCAGCCGGTGCCCGGCCCCCCGGGCGAAGCAGCAGGTTATTTTTACCCGGTGGCATTTGCAGAATGCGCAGCTGATTTGCCATCCGGAGCCAGGAAGTTTCCCCCCTCCGCCTCCTTCCCCTTCTCGCCCCCTTTCCCCTTTTCCCCCGTGCGCGGCGGGGTAGCGGCGGGCGGGGGGCGGCCGCTCGGGGCCGGGGCGGCGGGGGGCGCGGGCCGGGGCTCCCGGGGGAGCCGCTGCCCGCGTTGGAGGCTCTGGGGACGGGGAACAGGTGTCCGAGCCGTCACTCAGAGCCGGGCCGGCGAAGGGGGGGGGGGGGGCGCGGGGGGCGAGCGCCGCGGGGCGCGGACGGAGAAGGCGAGGAGCGGTCCCGGGCTGGGACCCCGAGCGCCGTCGGCTGCGGAGCGCCGGTCCCGGCGGCGCGGGGGGCAGCCGGGGGCGCGGAGGAGGAGCGGGGCTCGGCGGCGGGCCGGGGCGGCGAGCGAGCTGTCAAGAGGCTCGGGCGGGCGTTGGGCTGGCGCGGCCGCTCGCCCCGGCGCCGGGGCCGGCCAGCTGCGCGGCGGGCAACTTCTGCGGCAAACTTTTAGGGGTGGGTTGCGGCTGGAGGCTGCTCTGAATCACGGCGGGTTTGATCGATCGGCCCGAGCCCTCCTGCCCTTTCGGGCTGGAAAGGTGAAACTTTTCAGGAGCTGCACGTCCACCTTCTGTGTGCCCCCTCCTGTCCGCGCTGCACTGCACAGCAGGTCTTCGCAGCCGGCTCCCTGGAAGAGTAGCTGTCTCTCCCAAAACTTCATTGATGAATTTATTTCCTCTATTGATTTGGTGACTCTTAGTGTGGAATAATTTATTGCGAAGGTTTTGGACTTCTCATTTCCAGAAGTCCTGCCTGCTTCCCACCTACCCTTTATTTACGTGTCGCTGCCACCTTGTTAGCTACCCTAAAGGTGGTTTGGAAGAGTTTATGGGGGAATATTGTTGAACTTCAGTAATCAAGTTTCCAGATCTTATGCCTCCTGTTTAATTTATTAGACTAGTTATTTATTCTGTTGATGATAATCTGTTGCTGGTTTCTATGGAGATGTTAAACTGATCTCTTTCAGAAATCAAACTCCATATGCACTAAAACGTTTAAAGGAGCAGCGTCCCCTTTTGTTTTCAGACTTTGTACCTTTTCAGTGCTTTTATTGGGCTTCTGTATATTTTATATATTAAAGCCTGAAGTTGAAGCTTTGTGCAAGACAGAGCTTATTATGGCTAACAGAAAGTCAGGGCTTTGATCCTTTTTTTGCATCATCATTTAAAACAGATCATTTTTCCCCCCTCATCACACAAGATAGCAGAACCCTTTCAAGATCAAAGAGTCCAGCTAAAAACTATTGTTTAAAAAAAAAAAAGGCAGAAAAAGAGCCAGTTAAATTAGGGGGATGTTTCCTTAATCTGCTTATTTTGTTCTAAAGATTTTTTTTAGCAGTGAAAACAACAACAACAACAGAAACTTGTGGCAACTATATTGTTATTTTTATACCTCCCAAGTCTTTTTAACGTTAAAATAAGTTCAAAGTCAAATATCTCTAAAGATAAAGTGCTTGTTAGGGTGTTTTTATTACTTGGTTTCTAAATGTGGAAGGTCAGAATCCAGAAAGCTACCGCATTAGAGAAGGTTTTAATAGTCTTTGTCTCATCTTAATGAGAGAGAAATCTAAAAAACATTTTCCCCGCAACATTTATAAATTATTTCAAAGAAGTCTCTCTGCATATAACTCAGTTTACATTATTTCTTAACTTATCCATTGCATTATTACATGTGATTCAGTGTAATATCACTTTATAAAAAGTAATTGAGGTGAGAGAAGAGAAATTTTTTTATGCTTAAAATTTGAGAACTCATGGTAAGCTGGTGTGTTGATCAGGCTCACGCACGGTGCACACCAATTGTGGTTTTTGCTCATCTTCTGGAGAAAAGTTAAAAGGTTTGCAAAGAAAATACTAACAGCACAATGCATGTTTAACACAGTAACCCCCCCCTTGTTGTACTTTCTCTTCGTGTATCTTCAAAATGTTTCACTCGCTAAAACAGAGACGTTTTCCTTCTCTGTATGATTCTATGCTAATCTTAAAAATAAAAGAATAATCCTAGAGGAAATAGTGCATGTAACCCTTATAACTCATATATGTTTGTCTGTGTATGTGTATATACATTTGTATTTCACACATATATATACACACACACGTATATGGAAAACACCTAGGTGGGTTATGATCTGTCCATACTAGACTTTATCTTTTTTCCTTGTTAATTTTTCTCCCTTTTTTTTTTTTTTTGTGTGTGTGATTTGTAGCGTGGTGGATCATTTAAAAATTTTTTGTAAATATTCTGTTTATTTGTTTGATTTGAATTGCAAACAATTGACTCTTGACAAGTAAAAAGAGGAGGGGGGAAAAAAGGAAACACTATGGCTTTAAACTCAGGAGTTTGCATATTCTCCTTGTATCTTTCCCCTTTGCTAATTATTGTGTTGTTTTCAGAGCAAATATGTCATATCCATGGCGACCAGGCAGGTTTATTGTCTTTCAGAAGCAATAGCTCACATAAGTAATTAATGACTTCTTTTTTTTTCCTCTGGCTTAGGTTAAACAGATCATTCAAGGAAAGTCATATCTCTCTCTCCCTCTCTCTCTTTTTTTTTTAGCCCAGTGACATAAGAACATGAGTTAGAACAAGAAAATACTTTAACCAAGAAGTCAACAGCTTATTTTTCCTCATTTCTTTTTAAAAGCTCCAAGTGTCAGCTTTCCACACACATGACGTTGTCATTCTTGCAGTTTCAGAGCGAAGCCTTGGTACAGGGAAAAGCCACTGAAAGCTGGAGTTCAGTTGGTGGTTGTACAGCTGAGCAAAGTGTGTGCGTGTGTCTCTGTGTGTGTATGTGTGGGGAGGTATTATTCTTGCTTAAGGGTTTTGCTGTGTACTGGCAAAAAACGTTTCCCTCGCTATCCCCCCCCCCCCCTCTTCTATCTGTATTAAAATCAGTGTTAAAATAAAGGTGTGTTTTTGTATCTTGCAGATTGTAATTCAAACAGTTTCCAGGAAAGAATTAGTAATTCATTTTTATATACAGCATATATACACACATGCTTGAGCTCCACCCAAAACAATCAAGCTAGCTGGAAAAAAAAAAACTTATTTCCTTTTTCTTTTCAAGCCCAAGCAAACTTGCACAGTGACTTTCAAAAGCTTATTAAAAATAGCCCCCCATTTTTGCAAGGAGTTTGCTGCAGGTATGAATCTTGTCCTTTCCCTTTCCTACTCTGTTTCTTCCTATTAAAGCTGAATTTGCTATCTGTCCAAGCCAGGGGCTGGTTATCCACTATGATTTACTGAGGTGGTGATTTTCTCCCCCGCCCCCCTTCGCCCCCCCAGCACCTTCACCCCTGTTTTGTTTTTGCTAATTTCATTTTCAGAAGGATTTATACACAGTCCAGCTATATAAATTCCTTGAGAGATAAAAGCGCCGCACACTTCCATAAAAAAAACCTTTTACTTGCATCCTGTCTTCCTTTTTTTCTTAAAGTAAAAAGAAAAAAACCCTAAAAACAAAACCCCAAGCCATCTGATTGAAGCAGGTATCATAAATGTATGCTGGTAATGATTCTGTATTCCACAATGCTGCTACTTTAACTTTTAAAATCTGTTTCCTTTCTGGTTTGTAACATTAATCAAAGAGCCGCTTCCTTCCAATTTTTCCACAGACTGGGGCTAATTAGAACCACTCGAATCATATTTTGTAAATTCCATGTGGATGTTACTTTAGGTTTCAAGATCATGAATGCTTCAGGTTCAGTCTGGCTAGGCACTCTTAGGGTTATTTTTATTAATCTTGCTGTCTCCCAAAGCAGTTCACGGTTTCTCTCCATTTACCCCAAATAGATTTGTGGGTTCATGCACAGGGCTGTGTTGGAAATAGACATTACAAGTTAGGATAAAGAAAAACCAAGAAGGAAAGAGATTTTGCAGTGTAGTTCCCAAAAAGCAACAGAGAACCCCCTAAGTAACGTGAAGCTGAGGATTCAACAGACTTGATAATTGAGCCCTTAACCTCCTGATGTCTATATCAGAAAAACAGAGTCTAGCAGAGGGAGACAAAGAATAAAAGCAAATACTGGGTAGGAGGAAGGTGGGGAGATGACTGAAATATTGAAGTATTGTTCGGGATATGTATAAATCTGTATATTGCCTTGCCTTAGGTTCAGAAAATGTAGCTGGTTTAAAGGTGGCTTTGGGAGAACCTGATGTTTCTAACGCAGCCGAGAGCCTGGTGTGTCTGTGGCGTGAGCAGATGTAACTTGGAGAGACTTCTCTTGGAATTGGTGTTTATGTTTCCCTGTTTCCTTTTGTTTTTGAAGGACCGACTAGTGATTTTTTTTATTCTTTATGGAAGTTAAATAGCTAGAAGTTAGGAGTTTTCAGGTTATGGTTATTAGGCTGTGTTAAAGGGATTTGAATCGAACCACTTTGAGCACTCAGCAGGGCGACTGCTTCCATGCTCTGCTACCGTATTTCTCTCCTATATGTTTGTGTACCTAAATAGGGCATCCAAGAATTAGGGGGCAGTGGGCTCGCAAGAGGGATCTTAAAGTTAACTTGCTTTTGGTATATAAGACTGCGGCTTCAAAGAAAAGCAAGAGCGCATCGTAAATTTTGCTAAAATTAATCAACCGTTTAAGAGCTCCACATTAACGAGGTTTTCCAGGCAAGCAGCTTTCTTCTCTTCTTCTTCCTCATTCAAAGTCCGAGAGGGTTGGGGTAGAGGGGGAGAATATGAGTAAGAAGAGGAAAGGGTGGAATTTGAGTAGAAATAATAAAAACAAAAAAGGCTGGATTTGTAGAATATAAATCCTCATGTGTCCTTGATCCATATTGTCAGGGTTTTTTTTTTTGGTCGGATTTGTCCTGTGTGCCTTTGACGGAAAAGGCACGTAGAGAGAGAGAGAGAGAGCGCGACAGAGGGGGAGAGAGAGAGACGTGTCACTGCTTTGGAGCTCATTATCATTCTTAATAAGTCTTAAGGAATAAAGAGGAGCATTGAGTGTAAATGCTGGGTAATCCTAACACTCCTCAAGGTGAGAGGAGTCTCGAGGACACAGAGAAAGAGAGCGAGGAGGAGGGGGCTACTGCGGGGGCAGGAGAGGAGATGTGGATGAAAGTGGTTTTTAAGGGAGTGGGCATGGGTTAGTAGGGCTTGTGGCTCCGAGGCACTTCGGTTTTGTTCCACGGGCCTGTGCCGGGGAAAGTTGTCTCCCAAGTTTGCATCCAGAGATGGTAAGCAACCCAGCTGGACCTTGGGGCTGAAATATTGGCCTCTAATGGTGATGTTTTCTGACAGAACTTCGGTTTGAGAAGCAAGTCTGCTGTCCTCCCTTCAAGCTGTGCTAAAGGGTCTCGTTCCCCGAGGGGAAACAGTGCCCCAGGGTGGGGTACTGGGCTGGGTCCTTTGCCGTGCCTCCTGTTCGGCACCTGCTTCCTCAGCTCGGGATGAGACCTCGCTCACTTCTTAACCTGTGCACCCTGTTCTTAGCTCCTTTCTGTTTCAGTCTTGTTGGATGTCACAAGTCCTTCTCTTTGCCTGAATTTCCTAAAGCATCTGCCTCCCCCCACCGTGCCTTGCAAGGGGAGGACGCACCCGTGCGCGGCTCGGACACTAGGTGGCTTAAAGTACAGGCACGGCTCCGTAAGGCAGCTGCCAGAGACGTTCATTCACTCTTTCTGGTGGGCTCCTTTATTCAAACTTCAGGCTGTCAGCAAAACATGGAAATGTCTTTGAATCCGTTGTGGATTCTGATACTGTGCTACCTCCTTGGCAGTGTGTTTGCAATCGCGTTGGAGGATTTGAGCCTGTGTAGCAGTAAGAAAGAGGACACCGAAGAAGTGAATTCAGGGGCTGGGCTGCTTGCTCTGATGATAAGGAGTCAGGAACCTGCTTGTGTTGCTGGATCCTTCCCTCTCCAGGCAGATTTCACCAGACCGAATTTAAAGGGTGTGCGTGTTCCTTTTGGAAAAAAAAAAAATATTTCAGGGTTGGCAGAGCCCTTCTTACTGTGCTGATGTGTAATGGAAGATGCCGAGCCTTCAGTGATGCCCACTGGCCCTTCTTTCTGGTCTCTTATCTCAAGTCCAGTTGCAGGCAGAAGGGACTGCTGTAATTGGGAATTCACCTAATACATCCAAAGCCTAAAGAGGAAGAGTGGAATAGCACTTGAATTTTTAATTTTTTTTTTTTCCTCCTGCAGTCTGTGTTGACTCTCTGGTTCAGCCCATAGCTGCTGGCTGAAGTAGGAGCTTTACCTTTTTAAAATGACTCCATGTACCTTGGAGCAGGTGGGAAGGAGTTGTGGATGCTGAGTGTTGATCAGTTGGCAGGAGAAGCCAAATCCAATGAGGTGGGAGTCTTGCTAAATGCTGATTTTTCTGGGTCCAGGTGCTTGGCTTCAAGGTTAAATGTTACATTGGTAATATTATTAGGTATTAAGTTATTAGTAATGGAACTGCGGGGCTTGCCTGTACTTGGCAGAGAACCGCTAAGAAACTGTATTAGGGCTGAGTTCATCCTGGTTTCTTTGGTAGTGTCCTTCCAGCATGCCTCAACCCTGAGCAGAAAACACAAATGCAGTTTTTGTACATTGTCTGTCTTTTGAACTCTTTCCTGAGACGGCTAATGAGTTGTAGCAAGGATGCATGGGCTCTTGTACTGAGGGATCTGCCTGCAACCCCTCTTGCTCGCTCAGTCCAATGGCTGGTGAGGAGGTGTCAGCTAATACCTTTCACGCGTGATTGAGCTGGTCTAGAATAGGACCCGGAGGTACAAGAGTCTGTGCTCCCTGGGGTGAGCTCTAGAGCTGTCCAGCTGCGGAGGCCTCGTGTGTAATAAGCGCTGTAGGAAAAGGGTCTGCATTTGCAGAACTGTCAGTTGTTTGGGGCCTTTGGCTCCTTGCCTGCCATGGCATTTTGGGGTAGTTTTCTCTCCAGAAGGTATCCTATTTTCGTTCTGCCACCAGTGATGCTGTTTTGAAACAAAATAGGTTGCTTCCAAATTCTGAGCCACAGGGCTTGTCATTTCAATGACAATACAACAAGTCACCTCAGAGTTGGTCTCTGAGGCTGGTCCTGATACTTCTGCGTGCAAGGCTGGTCCCAGTGCTGGGAGGGCAGCACAGTGTCACACATACCAGCATCCATCAGACTTGGGAAGAAAGGAGGTAGATTAACTCTACAGATTTTTCAGAGGCTTTTTAGTTTTGGATACTATCCTTTGAACGGATAGTGTGAACTGGAAAGCTTAGAGAGAGAATCCTTACATCCCCTTGATGGGGAAAGACTATTTGGAACTGCAAAAGGTGTTTTGTTTCAGTTATATGCTAAAATGCGTTGTGTAATATCACTCGGGAGAGGCCTTCCGTAGTCCTTGTAGAACAAGGGTTGAGAGTGTGACCCTAGCATGAGTTTGTCCAGTGGCATGGGACAAAAGTTGACTGGCCAACGTTTCTTGAAAGTGTGAAATAGTCTAGCTGTGGTCCCGACTTTGACTTGAAGGGGAGGGATGGCAGTTGACTCTCGCTTGTAAGCTAGTTCTTTTCTTTCCTGGTTTTGCTTCTGCTTCCAATAGCAAAGGGACCAGGGCTTTTTATTCCTATGCAGTATGACTTCCAGCCCTACACCTTTCCCAGTGTGGCTAGGTAGAGCCTTCGAAATAACAAGACATGAACGTAGATGGCATAAATGCAAACTGAGCTATGTGATTGCAGCCTGTGGCTTCAAGGTATCTCCCTCCTGCCCTGCTCAGCCCATTTCTATGCCAGTGACAGCGAGGGCTGCACAGAATCACGCTTGTCTGGATGTTGGATGATGAGGCTGGCAAACAGCTCCCAGCCTGGCTGCCTCCCCATGGTGGCTGTGTCTGCGGAACATCCTCTCTGTAGGGCTGCTGGTGATGAGCCCCTCCCTCCACTAGTGCCTCAGGCTGGCCCAGCTTTATACCAGGGAGCAGTGTCCTTTCACACTGGTGAGCCAGCAAAATCTCTCCCAGGGGTTATTATAACCTCTCAGCAGCGATTTGCAAACAGGCATTCGGAGATAAAGTCTTGGTGCCAAGCTAAGGGCCAGTAGGGCAGATATGAAACGCGGCAGGTTTATGAAAGGGAAGGTGTATGAAATGCAGCCTGCATCTCCCATTTCACTGCACTATGCCAAAACACACAGTTTCTTATTTCAGTCACTGTGATCTTTCAAGGAGGTTAATTTCCATGACGAACTCCGGGCCACGTGCTTGGAGGATTTATCTAATTAGACTGACACTTTTCTTTTTTAAAAAAGAAAATTAAGCTGCACCTTGGAGGACTTAAGTATTTTAAACTGTGGGAGCGGCAGCAGGCGGTGTGATCCCTGCTCTGTGAGCAGGGAGAGAGGAGATTTCCCCTCTTTCAGTCTCCTGTTTAAGACTTCACCAAAGGTCCCCATTTACTTAATTTTCTTACATGGTGGCTGGATGCTAAAGAGTGTTTTATCCTGCCTGAGTGAGTCCCTAAAGCATCAGCTGGCTCTTTAACTCATGTAAACTATTGATGTTCTGGGCTGTTACGTATTCAGGATGGAGTGGAGGGTAAAGGGGAGACCTGTTAATGCTCCTTAGCTGTGTCCTAGAAAAACTGTATCCTCCCAGGGCAGTGAATGGAGTGCCTGTAACTGTGTAATGACTGAGGTAGGTATATGTCCCTCTCATCATGCTTGAGCACCTCATGCTCATGAATGTGTGGATCGTTGAAGCTGGTGTGACTGTCCTTATCTTGTCTGTGGTCGCGCAGGAAAGTGAGTCCCAGGAGAGCCCCCTAACCCTTCGTCCAGCCTTGTGGCAGTTGGATTGTGTTTGGGTTTCCTGCTGAAAATGCCTTTCAGACAAGACCTGGGACCATGCTGTAATAAAAATAGAGGATTTTAGGTTAAGGCTGTTACATGCAGGCTGTTAAATGCTTTCCTCAGACTGGATAGCTTTCACACTTGTAGGCACAGTGAATGATGCTGATTTTGTTCCCATCAGAGGGCTCCTGGAGTCCTGCTTTACACTCACTGCCAGCTGCCTGCCCGTTACTTGGCAGACTCCTTGTCTTGTTGTTTGTGAATCCAGGTTCAGATCACTTCAGGTCTGATACTGCTCCAGCTGTTTATCCTTGCGAAGGAGATAGAAGGAAGGTCTTTGCGGGGCACTGTATTTGCTGCACCAAACTCAGATCACATTTTCTCGCAGCCCAGGCCAGAGCAGAGTAGGGTTTGTGGGGTCTGGTACGAATGGGGAGGGAAGCGTCCACGCAAAAGGGGCCAGCATGAGAGCAACCTTGCTAACTCTGATGATAATACCCTGAATCTGTGGAGCTATTCATGTTGCAAGACTCTGCACAGAGTGAGAAAAATACAGCAGCCTTGTCCAAGGAGATGGTCACTGAGTGTGCTACAGTCCCCAGCTGATATGCTGAGGAATCCATGGTGGAATGAACCTGAGATTTAATTTCAGTTTGTCTTTGGAGAGGAAAATAACAAAAATAGATGTTTCCTTTCCTACACCACCACACCCCCCCCCCCCCAATGCAAAAGAAAAAGAGAAAGAAAAATAATAAAATCTACCAGGCGCTCAAAGGTCTAACCAATAAGAGCTCTGTCGGCTGGGGAGCGATCGTTCTGGCTTGGTCAGCCATCCCTAACAAGTTACGGGTTGTATAAACTCCCAGCTTACAGCTGTAAATTTACTCAATTTTGAATACAGCCACAAGCTGGCTCAGCAGGATCTGAAGCCGTCTGCTCCAGTAGTTGTGGTATGCTTGAAATTCACAACTTCTGGGGGCCCCAGCTTTGGACGCATCTAACTGTGGAGGGCCAGATCCTGGACCGCACCACGGATAGCCCTACTGGGCCCTAAATGGAAGGGGATCTCACCAATATAAGCTGCTGCGTTATTTCATCCTTTTTTTAGCTTTTAGCTTCCCTGCCTTGGGTGAATGCCTCTTGATCTCCATAGCAGCAGGTCCTCTGCCCCTGTGCCTGTTTCCGTCCCTCACCTCAAGACAGGGAGCTTGGCGGGGGGGAGAGTCCCTTGCAGAAAGCTTCCAAAATGCTGCCTGTCACAGCAGTGCCATCTCTGCCGGATTGTGTAGCAGGTGGGCAGGATTTGGTCCATACACAGCCCTTTCCTCTACCGTCTGCTCAGTCCTGTGCTGAGGTGGAGTCAGTGGGTGTTTGCTTGAGTGGCTGAGATTTGACGCATAGTTCTGACTTCAGGGTTTGTTGCCACAGAAGGGACTGATACCTCTGAACACCTGTAATGTTGCAACGTTTGATGCTCCTGGAAAGCTGAACTTTTGGCTTGTTGGCACTGAATCCTGCCACAAACAGGAGTGTGTTATTTGCATTGAAAGGGAATTTAGCCCAAGTACACAATTCAATTTTGATCACCTCTTATATGTTCAGAATTTGGACAATTAACAGCAGCTAGGCAGAGGCAGCCTAGGGGAAGAGGGACATACCTGCGTGATCTTGATCCCAGCTCTCTTACTGCTGGCTCCATTTCATTGTGTTTCTGATGGGGAAGTGTTTTGTCCGAGACAAATCCTTTTATCTTGGAACGAGGCATGGAGTAGTGCTGCGTTACTTTCATTGACACCTTAGCATTCAGCAAAACTGATGTGGTATTTTCTGCTTGCTGGAATGTACTTTGAAGGTAGAGATGGCTTGAAGGATGGCCAGCCCCAGACCTCCTCAATGTTCACCTAGCAGCCTCTGCCCTGGGCTGCTGTCCGGCTCTCTGAACCTGCTCGTGGCCATCTTCACTGGAGCGGGTGGGTTGCCTGGTTCAGGCTCCTCCAGGTATGAGAACGGCAAGGGCAGAGGTTATGGGGATAATATGGCTTCTAACACGGCACATGTTCACTCCTGAATTCAATGTCCTACAAATAAATGAAAATGAGTGGATGCAAATGAAAGGTTTGTGAGAGGTTTCCTCTCCCGTCTTCCTCCTCTCCCCTGTGCAGTTGTGCTGGCTTGGCTCCCAAAGGGTTAAGGTGACTCATGCCCCTCTCACCAGATCTGCTGGCAGGAACGCTTCATCCCAGCCTCTAATTGGTGGTGTTTGCTCTGCACTTTCTCGCTCTGATTTTGATGAAAACATTTAACCAGGAGCTTAGTGTGCAGAGGCTCCCAGCTGACAGCCGCAGCACTGCCTTTACCAAGTTGTCCTTGCTGTGTAAATTCAGCAGCTTGGCTTAGGGGTGGCAGGGGAGGACAAACGTACACAGCATCGCAGCCCCTGGCCCCTTGGCTTTGCTCCTCAGGCTGCTCTTACCTACAGTAATCTTTAGGGTCCAGGCCCGTATTTGTTCTAGTCTGCAGGTGCCTTTCTGTACCTGGACAGCCAATTCAGAGCCTTGGGACCAGGCTGCAGAGGTGGGAAGAGTGGTCCCAGCAGGTCCCGTGGGGCCTGGTCTTACCTGAGAGCAGGAGGACAGCTTGGTAGGGCTTGGGAGATCTGTTCCCAGACCATCTGGCTGCAATCCTGGGGGATTCTCCCCCAGAGAACAGGCTCTGACAGGCCCTGTGCTGTAGAGGAGAGGTGAAGCTACTGGTTCTGTTATGTGGAGACAACCTACTCATTCCTTCCTATACCATTTAGGAGCTTGTGCAGGATTTTCCCAACAGAGTCTTTCACTATAGCTGTTTCAAGTAATAACCTGCTCGTCTATAGGCTCTTTTAATGGGCTTCAGCCTAAGAAGTCTCTGACGATTTTAATTTTTGCCATGCAAGTGGCAGAGAAGTTACCGTGTCCTTACGGAGACAGTCTTGCGAGCGGGCATGTCCAAGCTCCTCAGTTCCTACATTACAGAACCCTTAGGCAGCAGCAGAACTGAAACAGCCCCTGGGGGAGATGCCAGTTTATCTGTGTTGCTGCTGGAAAATGCATTCAAATTTCTGCCCAAACAGGAGATTGTGACATGCAAGAAATTCATCTGAGCCCGTCAGGGCTGCCACTGCTGTGATATTTCTTTACTTTTCTTTCCTTATCTCTGGTGATCTGCCCTATGAACAGCAAAACAAATCCAGATGGGAAAATTTATAAACCAGAAAATCTGGATTCCCCGTTCCTGGAAAAGCATGATTCCTTGTTCTCAGCCGCCTCCGTGTGTCATGGGGTCTGCCATGAAAAGATGCCAGAACTGTTGAAAGAGGCTAGGCCTATGTCTACATGAAAGAAAAGTAGCAGCACTGTAGCACTCTCTGTGAGTGTGGGTTCCAAAAGGAGATGTGCTGCACTGGGGGAAGCAGGATTTGCCCCAGGGCAGGTTGATCAACAAAGACATTTGTCCTCTTTAGATCCATTTGAGGACCTTGCTCCACATCATTCTGCTGAACTGATTATGCCTATTGAGGGAAATTTTCTGCCTCTTCCCTGACCCTGAGTGTTGATAGTCTGGAACCAAATACATGCGTCTCATTAAAAACAAAAAGAGCCAGTCCAGGCCTCCACTCTGCGCAACGTACTCTCTGTTATCAGCCCGGAGAAAGGGGAGCGAACAGGTGTAGGATAACAGTGCAACTGAGAGAGACCAAAGTGCATCATAAAATAAACAAACAGCCAGTGCTCCAGCTCCCCCAAATGCACCATTGAGTTGCAGGGTCTACAGCGTGCTTTTGAATGTGCTCCGAGCAAGTGCCCGCTTGGGGCACCGTTTAATTTGCAGCCAGGAATGGGTTGATGATTATCTGCATCGTGGTAGTGCCTGGAAGCCCCCTGCCCATTCGGTTGTGCTCGGGGCTGCAAGAGCAACGTAAGCTCCCTGCCTCAAAGAGCTTACAGGAGGCCGCTTCTATGATTGACCAGCTGTGGGTCTGACTTGTGTCATGAAATCAAAAAAGGTAGGCCTGGATGGAGAACTGAAGAAGGCGTCTTAGCCTTCCCTTATCGTAAGTAAGGATCGTAACTGTCTTTACTATGACCTTCAGAACCTTTGCGGTCTTCAGAGAGGAGCCCACCCAGCCTCTTCTGTGTGACAGGCTTTCCTCCTGAGATTTCTTAGGTGCAGATACTTGTACCAGGCTTTTATTTTATTTCGATGCACCTTTTCTTACTGTGGGAATCTTCATTGCTCCTTGTGCTTTGGGGCTGGCAGAGCTTGCAGGGGTGCTGCTGGCATTTTCATTGCATTTAGCGAAGGAGCAGCTTGGCTTACTTTACCCCATCAGCAGCCAGCGCTTTAGTGTCTTAGCGTGACTCAGCCACTGGAATTATGCTTACCCAACAATACCTTTTGTCCTTTGCCCAAAACTTCTGGCCAAGAAAAAGGGAAAAAGGAGGAGGGAGAAAAGAAAAAGATAAAATTCTGCATTTAGTTGTCCTTTCATCACAGGTGGTGCCAGTTGGTTTTTGCTTTATTTGTACAGGGTGGGGAGAAGAGAAAAAGAAAACAAGGTGGAACTCAGACAAGGCCCAGGAAATGTTTGAGCCTGACAACAAACTTCCTTTTGTTCAGGGGAGTGGGGGAAAGAGAACAGAAAAAAGGGGCAGAAGACCAGCTGAAACCAACCTCAGCCCTGTGCTATTGGACAGGTTTCTTCTTCCTACTCTTTATTGTTAGGGGTTTTTTGTTTTGCTCAGGTGTCTTGTGATAATTTTGTTTGCACTAGGGCCTTTGTGTGCTGCCTTCTAGAAGGTGGACAGATGAAAGGTTTCTTGGTACACATTTGTTATTTGGATGGGGAGGATTTATCATTTATTCTAGGGGTATCCTCTAGACCGATACTTTGCACAATCCTTCCCCTCTGGCCATGAAGATGAAGATGGCTAGAGTGGAAGGATGAAGGACCATGCTATTCAGGAGGAGAAACAGAGGAGCAATTTAGGGGATAGGCATGCAAGTCATGAATTAAAATGTGAAAACCAGGTTTTGTTGATGAGAATAGGAAGAGGACCTTGAAGAGAGCTGTCGGAGATACTGCCTAGAGGACTCCCAAGTACCACCAAATGCTAGGACATAGACCTCCCTGTCACAGGAAAACTCTCTGACCAGCAGGTTCTTGTTGGCACAAAATCTCTTGCTGAATCACCTGCAATTCTTTCAAAAGAATTACTGGGAGTGGTGGGATAGCTGCCCAAGGGGCACTAGAAATTAGAGTGACCTTGTGCTCTATGGGACAAAATGGATTCTGGTGGGATTGGGTTTCAACAGGGTCATTACAGCCAGTTCATTGGTGCTTACTCTAGGTACGACTGGGGCCACGCAGTGCCCCTGTGCTGCCTAGAACTTGGTTAGAGCAGTTAGAAGTGTTTTCCCATGCAAACAGGTGGTGAGGGCTCTCTGTCAGGTGCTTGCCTGCAGTCCATGTGTTGTACATTCAGTACAGCTGGGCTGGGCTTGGGCGACACTCAAGACCTGTTTCTCTCAGGAGATGCTCTTCCCTAGGATGCTAGCTGGTACCTTCCCAAATTGCCCTGTACTTCTCCTTAGCCGTTGACTCTGTTCGGTGTTGTCATGGTCCTGTAATGTTGGAATAGCTGGGTAGTGAGCAGGCTGGGATGAAAGGCTGCTGAGTCTTTTCTTGGCCAGGCTAGAAAGATATTACACAGTGCTTAATTAATCTCTGTTATCTTATTTGCATATCACAAATTGTTGTATCAATATTAGTGAACAAAGTTGTGGATATCACCTGTAAGGCAGGTGCTGGCCATGCTCTCCAAAGAAAGGTGAAAGGTTTTGACTTGGATCCTAAGAGGGGAGGTGTCTAACATTCAGTACGTGAATAGGAAGAAAGAAGAGTAGAGAATCGAAGTCACTGCATGGAGCTGGACCAGTGCGGCGCTTTCCTGTGGTGTCTTATCGAAGGCTTGGTATTCTTCTGGTAATGGCCAAAATCACTGACATATCTAGTATGTTAAAAGAAAGCATCCAAAGATGCTGCCAACTAAAACTTTTCCCCCACTACTGGGAAGTGGATTCCCTGTATTGCATTTACTGGGATTTGTATCCTTAGTGTCCTTTCTTTTCAGCACAGGTTCTTTCTGAGTTTCATCAGACTGGAGCTGCTCTTTTCCTGAATGTACTGCTAAGCCTGTGGATCTGGGACCCCTGGGTTGCAGGACATGATCCCAGTTAAATAACTCCAGAGCAGAGTCTGCATTCAGTGAGTCCCAGGCAAAAGCTGCAATACTTCCACTACAAAATACGCTATTCCAGATTTACACTGAGAGCCACCACATTCAGACTTTGGTCCTCAGTCTTTGCCTTAGTTTTTGTATCTGTACAGTGGAGATAATAAAACTTGCCTGCAACATGGCTTGTAGCTGAGAATTAAGGAACCGTTTCCAGAGCCAGATGGAAGGCAACTATGGAACATGGGCTGTATTTTTGCTGCTAGTGTATTTGTCTGGAGTTTAGAAATTAAGGCCTGAGTGAGACTAACAGAAGAAGGTGAATGCACTTGCTGCTGAGGCTCTCCAGAGATGCTCTGGGGAAACTTGCCCAGGGGTCTCGAGGGAAGAGGCTGGCACCGGGGTGCTGGCAGCAGGAGCAGTGGTGGCAAGCGAGCAGTTTTCCTGCCGTCCATTCCAAACGCAGGAATGACTGTGGGGAACGATTTCAAAGCCACCACTATGGAGATTAAGGGGATGAGAATGTAAATCTCAAGTAAAAAGGTAATTGAATGTAATAGCAAACACTGCTCGGTCTATGTTAATTTTAGCTCTTCCCCTGGATACAAGGCGCTGTATTAGTGTTTTATTACCATTTTGTTTGCACTAATAAAATAGTAAAATTTATTTCAAGGAAGTTGAAGGATGGTTTTACAATGCAAATTTGAAGAAATTGGACTTTTCATTTACGCTACTGCTATTTTAAACCCTGAAGGGTGTAAATTAGCCTCCTGTGCCTGGGTGAAATCCACTGCTTCCACAAGCAGGGGGAGGATTTGATGTGGGGGAGAAGAGAACAAAACCAAATCATCTGAATATTTCAGAGAGACAGAGATATCTGATGAGGAGAAAGAACTGACTGCCTGGGCCCACTGACAGTAAGGGCTGGAGCAGAGTGGGGAGAGCTGTTGGAAAAGCAGGTTTCTGCTGATGAGCTGTTTCAGCTGTTGTGAGCGTCGAGAAGGGGCAGAACAGGGCAGCAGATATGCCAGTGGGCACTATGCATTGTGCCCCGTGCTGGCTATACCGTTCCTGGCGCCAGTAATTGGTGCTCAGCTGATTAACAGATGCTGTCAATGACAGAGCGTTCCTAGAAGTGTGGAAGCCTTGGGCAGGTTTTGCTTTCTGGCCCAGGGGACCTCCACTTCCTATGCTGCCTATACTTCTCTCTCTTTGCTGTCTTCATCTTCCCGCCATAGCCCGGCCCATCTGGCAGCCAGGCATGGCCTGCCTCTGATTCACCACTGAGTCATGGTGCTGCCAGGGAAGGTGCCTCCAGCCCAAGAGGCTGGTTCAGCGACCTCCTTCACTCAGGACTCCTCTTTGGCATGAAATGGAAAGGGATGGGCAGATTATGTGGTCCCTTTCACCTTCGTAAAGTTGTTTATAACAGTGCTGTTCTGATCACACTGTTTTGCCCCTGCTTGGCCTTGATGTAAACGATGCTGTAAAGGCCCAGCCACACAGACTTGGGTCCAGAGAGCCGTGTTTGGTTCCAAAGGTCCTGCGCTGAGTTGGCTGCATGCCTCTTGGAGGCAGGTGTCTCAGGGTGTAGAAGCATCCAAAGCTTAGCACCTTTCTTGGACTTTTCTGAGTTTCTGCAACAGGTATGGAAATCTCACAGGATAACTCTGAGGGCTTCGTTCTCCTTGTGTAAATGGAGGTACGGAACAGGAGTTGTAACATCACTTTTTTCAAATTCCAGAGCTCCCATTGCCCTGCTGGGGAAGGCTTGGAGTTACTATTTTCTAATCATGTTCACCTTGCACATACCTTGGTCTTCAAGCAATACTAGAATGAAGGCAACCATGCTGAGTTTCTCCTGTATAGGAGAATTAACATTTTTTCTGAATCTTGAGTGAAATTGTACCTTTGTTCATTGTCCTGAGATTGCTCCACCTCATAGGATGGGTTGCTTTTTTGGAGCAAGTCTATGTATTACATACCTCCCCAACCCACATCAGGTTTTTGTGCAGTGACTGAGGTGTACTGGTTTGGGTGAGAGGTCCTCAAAGAACCCTTTTCCTTCTGATATCCAGCAGACTAATGGGCTCCTGAAACATTGCTTATTCCTAGGCAGTTTCTGTCCACGAGTATTAGCGCTTTTGCTGCCAGCCCAGTCACACTGCTGTGGGCTGCTCCTTCCGTGGGATGTAATTGCTACTGTACTCGTTTGGTGTCTGGCCTACTGGTCTAGCTGTTGCCATGCATTCTTGGCCAAGTGGTACAGAGTGAGCTGGAGAGGAAAAACCAGCTCTGGCAATCTGATTTTACAGAGAGGTAGATCTCCCAGCTCTCCTTTGGATTATGAATATCATCTATTAATTTTTTTCCTCAAGAGGTCTTTCAGGACAGAAACCACTGTTTACCCCACGCGAAGGCAGGATGGAGCTTTGGGTTGTTACTATTTGTGGTTCAGAGAGCAGCAAATCCACTGGGGAAGTCGAGGCCAGGCTCCAGGTCCTGTGTTCTTACTGCTGTGCAACCTCTCCTAGCGTCTGGGTATTAAAGAAGGCTTTCAAAAGTTTTTAAACCCTCTTGCAGGTTCAACTTCTAACACAAAGCTACTAGCCCATGGGTGCTATCAGGCAGCCCTCTTAAACTCCCTGCCCTTCTCCTTTGGTGGGTGTAGCAGAGGCAGAGCCAAGACTGAGGGCGTTACCAAAGAAAGCAAAGACTTATTTTTGGCATTGAAATGGTTTCCTATTCCAGGCGAGTCTGGGGAGCAGCGTGGTTGTGTACCCAAGGATTTAAGCAGTGCATTAAGCAGAGGGGTTACACTCCGGGTGGATTTCAATCAAAAACTATAATTACATCAAATAGCAAACGGAAATGGAAAAAGAGGATTACTAACTCGACCCTGAACGCTGTTGGCTGCTGAACCTGCTCCATTATTCACACCCCCTCTATTGCCTGAGGTGGGGTGTGTGTATGTGTGTGTAGGCAGTAAGGCCCCCCTCCTTTTTCCATTTCCTTCATCCATCTGATGAAGTCAGAGTCCCTGTGTTGGTATCAGTGCTTGGAGGAAGGCTGGAATTTGCATGACTTGGATTTGGGACTTTGCAGGGCAGGTTTGATCTCCCTGTGCAACTCTTCCTGGCTCCAGGCAGGAAGAACTGCTCAGCTAAGGCAGCCGTGGGAACCCCCAGGCCCACAAGCTTTCTCTCTTTTTCTTTTTCGTTATCAGACTAGTGTTTCGGACTCATCACTGTTCATCCTCAAGGAAACTGGAAAGCTCCGGACTGCAAACAGGAAATGCTTTCTAACCTAGAGAGCACTTAGTGTTTAAAACTAGCTGTGTTCGGTCTCCAAAAGAGACTGTTTTGCTTGGTATGACTACTAGCCAGTCCTTCCCAGTTGAGGACTTGCTGCACACCTGCACCCAGAGTTTGGGGCTCCCAGGTTTGCTCTCTGGATCAAGGTGTAACATGGCTTCCTGCAGTACTTTGAGATACTTTGTTCATTCCAATGTGCTACTTCTGCCATCTGGCACTGCTGTAGCTGTCACCTGCCTTCTGGTCTTCGTCTGCCTTCTTCATTTGTCCTGCTCTCCCAGTCCCTTCTCGTGTCTGTCTGCCTTCCTGTCATTGGCAGGTTGTGTCTCTACGCGCCTGTCGCACACCTGAGGTTGGGAGGATGCGTTGTGAGTGTGCTGAGATGGCTGGAAGTGTTCACCAGACAGGGAGGATAAGGTATTCAATCCCCCACTGCCTTCACAAGCCTGCTTTCTCAGATGGTTTTCCAGATGTCTAATCCCAGATTTCATAGCCCAGCCCAGCTCCTGTTTGATGGGATCTCTTCTCTCTTCATGCTAAATGGATGAGATGGCGTGCTGGAGCTAGGTCTTAATTTCAGCTACGGAAGAGCACTGCTCGGTGCTTTGCTGTGATGGCAGTCTGCTACACCCTGACCAAATTTGTTGCCCCGCTTTTACCTATGGTAGGTTTGGAGCTGGGGGAAGCAATCTGGTGTGTGGAAGAGAAACCCCAATACATTCAACAGTGTGAGGGAGGCAAGAGGTTCATGCATGATCTAGGAAGAAGGCAAGTAGTCTTCCAAGGAAGAAGACAGTAGTCTTTTCAAGCTCTGGATAGTGGCAAATCCATACAGGCTGAGACTTTGCTAGGTTCCAGCCTCTGAATCAAAAACGCTCTAAAAGCCAGCATCTGTATGATTTTGCTGTGCTTAGCCTCATGCCTGGCATTGTCTTGTGCTAAGGGATGGCATGGAGATGTGGTCGGAGCAGCAGGCTGGGATTCTTCATCCCCTGGTGCCTATCATTTTGATTCTTGCTTAGGCTTTCTCATTTGTCTTAAAAACTGGGAACTACCCTATAGTTTTCTTGCAGCTCTTCCTTGGGACACTTTTGAGAATGAAAGATCTGACTGCCTTCTCGT
Organism: Balearica regulorum gibbericeps; assembly: GCF_011004875.1. Lineage (NCBI taxonomy): Eukaryota > Metazoa > Chordata > Aves > Gruiformes > Gruidae > Balearica > Balearica regulorum. The sequence continues at coordinate 5,501,107 of NC_046204.1, read as the reverse complement.
GTAAATTGGTGTTTATTCTAATGACTAAACAGAGTTACTCATGTTTTTTTTTCCCATAGAACAGGCCCCTAGATTTTGCCCCAAACTGTAAAGTAGTTATATGGCACTGGCAGGTGTCTGCCGTGTCTGTCACATGAGATTTTAGGGCTTCTCTTTTTAAAATATTTTATAATGTCCCTGAACTGGTGTCTGTAAGGATAAGCTGGCTCCTTGCACAGGAGGAAATTTCCCTCAGCAGTGGGAACCTGTCCCTTTGCCTTTGACGAAAGCTGCGTTCCCCACCTCCTGCTGACCAGACTGTGCTGACTTCTCCCGCCTGTTCAGAGGCGGCTGGCTGTATTTCCATGGCACGGACCTTACCTTATCATGAAACATTTTGGGGAGAAAAGGTGCTTTGTAACTCTAAGATAATATTCTTTTCTTATAGACCGATCTTTGATTTTGTAATACAGTACAGTGAACTAAAAAAAAAAAAAAAAAAAAAAAGCTATCCAAAGGTAGGTTTCACTGAAAATCATTTAAATACATTAAGGAAACTCAACCTTGGTTAAAAACTGAAATCTCTTTTAGCAGGTAGGGGGAGAAATAATGTTACTGATTAGACCAAATTTTTCGTTTATTACACAAAAGGAAAAAATTCGTAAAGACAAAAATATGACCAAGACATTTTCACAATTTTTTTTTCTTATGCATTTTAGTGACTTGAATTTTAAATTTATTTCAGGCTCCCTCTGCAGTATCTAGAGTCCAGATATTATGGTTTAGGGGGCTAGTTAAGAAAACCAAAGCCTCAAACAAACTAGTTTTGTCACTGTCCAAAAGAGCTACAGTAGGAAAAATAAATGGTGACAAATAAATCACATCAAACATTCTAAAATTTATCTTGATTTCAGATTTGGGTTTGTTACACACTGTAGAAAATACAAAAATCCAAACATTAGGAAAAAAATTGTAACAGACACTGGAAGGCTGGTGTTGTCCTACTTTGAGCTTGAATTTTCTTCTTTTCACTCTGCTAAGTCCTGTTTCTGCCATGAATGAACTGGAGCCAGTGGACCTTTTCAAATGTTTGTGTGTGTGTGTCTTCCAGTCCAGGGCCTTAGTGGTTTTCATGGTCCAGCTGTGACCCTTCTTCTGCTTCCTTTTTACCTTTCCTAACAATAATTTGGAAATGAGAACCCCTTTCTGTTCTCTTGTCCTTGTGTAAACCACAGTTACCTTACATCAAATGATATGATCTCAGGAGATGCGAAATAAAAGGTTTGATTTTTAAAGGGCATCATTTGCAGGTGTGGAAAAATAGAAGCAGAGGGTGAGGTTGAAAAAGGGGAGCAGAATGTCGAGGTTCAGCCACCCGTTTTGGAGGGGTTTTTAAGACTCACAACTCCAGCTGAAGCTTTCCAAAGCTGCAGGTGCTTAGAAATTTGGAAGAACTGGGTCTCTACGTTTTTTTTAAGAGAAATATGCACGTGCATGAATATTTCTAGTTGCCGTAAGACATATTCTGTTACTCCTGCCGGCACCAGCTCTCAGTTACAATACCGAAAGTCCCGCTGGTTTCTAGGGGCCAGCTCAGAGAGTGAGGCACTGCATCTCGGGGAGGAGGAAGGGTGTTAGACTATAACCCCCTGAGAGCAGAAATGCTGGCAGAAGGCATCTCACCTCAGGGAAGTGATCTTCATGGGTTACTAGTTTTATCAGCAGTACATCCTTTTATACTGAGAGAAGGAAGAGAGGAGAGAAATTCCATCCGGCTCTGCTGATTCAGTGGAGTAAAGAGGTGGAATTCATTAGGAAAAAATTGTTTACGGCACAGTTTTAGTCAGAGGTTCTTCCATTTTAACGTCCTGCTTTTTTTATGATAGATTGTTTGAAAGACAAAGCAAGCACTAGCGGCTGCTTGGTGTTTTTGTTTTTATTTTTTCATTAAAGTTTAATTGCGTGACTTGTTATGTGATGTAACTTCTGGAAATGCCTGTTGTAGTTGCTTGCAAAATGATTTTTGATTTGTTATGTTTGACTCTTAGGTGCAGGAGTGTTAAACCTCAAATAGGTATTCAGACATGCATATAGAGAGAAGACATATATATATATATGATAGGTTTTGATTAATGGAAGAAAAGAGCCAAAACTGCTGTGAGAGAAGAATCTCCTTTATTCGAAAGCTTTTCTGCTACATCACCAGGACAGAGACTAAGGGCCTTAAAATTAGTATAACTGTAATTTATATCCACCTTAAGGACACTCTTTGCCTCCTGATCAGTAATGGAACCTTAAATATAAATGGATCCTCACCTTGCAAACACTCGAATATTTTCTTTACTCACTGAGGTGTCAAAGGAAGGGTTTCTATAAGGAAAATAAGACATTTGCATAAGTACTCACAGCATCAAACAACAGAGAATTTGTATTGCATAAACAACAACAATCACATTAAAATCATACTGCTTTAATAGTTTAGGAAAAAATACAACAAAAACATTGAAACTGTAGTAGATGTTGCTGTCTGTATTGGTATCGATTTCATAATTTGCATTGCCTTAATCTTGGGTGGGTGAAGATTAAGAATCTCCATGTAGAGGTATGCGTGCGCAATAAGCGGGTAACATCTTAAGCAGCTTTCCTGTGCCTGGAGATGATGATTTGAGGGCAGAATGTTTCCTCCATAAACTTTAGGTTTTGGAAAACAAAAGAGTATCTTTATAAATAAAAATCTTGAAAGGAAAACATCCATTAAACAATGAACCGGCGGCGAAAATGCTTACTTTAAGCAAGTTTTCCAAACTTGATGTGCACTGTAAACATGACAGCAGAGAGACCTCCAAGCACACACATGAAACTGACTTTTTTCCCACTGTCCAATACATCAATTCCCAAAGGAAATCTGGAGCGTAAGTGCTGAAAAAAGAGAGAAGGTAGAAGTGTTGATATTATATAATCGAAAGCCTTTTATGTATAAAACATTTATACCTGTTTAACTTGACATGTGATAGTTAAACTGATAGCCTGCATGGAAACAATTATTTTGGCTCAGTTCTAATTAATTAGTAACACATTTCTACAAAATCCAAATAAAAGTAAGAGAGGTAGCTCTGCATTAAGCCAGTACAAGTTTGTATGAGGTAACTTCTTATACACATTTTTAAAAAGCCATGTCTTTGAAATACTGTTAATCAAGTATGAAAAAGAGTATACAAGGAAATTCACTCTCTAGAACATTTGTGAATGAAGGTTAACATGTTCATAAAATGATGATAAAAAAATTAGTAATGGTCACCTTAGGCTGTGGTTCCTTTGAAAGAGAGCTGAGCTTCATCCAGGTAAAAAGCTATTCACTCGGAGCTGAGGAAAGGGACCTCACCTGAAACTTTCCCAGCAAATGGTGGGGCTGAACTGCTTTTACCTAGAAAGAAGTAGGGATTTCTTGCTTCCATTGGTTCTGCTCAACATGGAGGACTGATTTTCACCAGAACTGTGTGATGAGCATGTCCCAGGATGTGCTTCTGCACCCAGAACGTATGGTTGCTTCCTGCTATAGGTAAGTACAGGTTTCTGAAAAGACAGACACATTTTTTCTCTAGTTATCATCCTTGAAAAGTTTGTCCCTCTAATTTTATTTCTATCACAGATTTTTTCAGATTTTGTTACTATACATAATTTGTACATTTGTATTGTCTGTAAATTGTTTGTTCTGGACTGTTCTGCCCATACACCAGAGCAGGTAGGTCTAGAAGTGGACTCTGGGCAATTTTGTGTACAGGGCATCTGAACTTGTGGGTGTGTTTGCAGGGGTGGTAGACTCAGACTGTCTTGCTATTTCAGGATGCAGAAAAATATTTCTGTTCCTGCGGGCCACCTTTCTAGTGAGTCTTTAACTGAACCAGATAATTACCTAAGCACAGTCCTGGGCTGATACCTTGTTGAACAGCTTCCCTATTGTAAGGCGTCATTTAAAAAAAAAAAAAAAAAAAAGGAAGAAAAAAAGGCAAATAAAAAAATACAAAACAAAATACCAGTCTTTAAGTGGAAATAGCAGTCTCCCCTTAGACTGAGAAGTTTATTTAGCAAAGAAGGGGATAACCTAGTGGCTAGAACAGAGACAGAAATCTTATATTCTCCTAGCTCTGACTAAATTGCTATTTGAGTTTGGTCAGGTTACTTTAACTCCTTGTTTTCCCACCTTCACTGTGAAGTGAAGAATTCCCCTGTGGCATGTCATGCAGTAAAGCTGGAAGTTTGGGCAGCAAATATATCTGCATACATGGTGATTTTACGTTGGAAATCTGAGGCTGTCTCTGAGTTCCCGTGCACTTGCTCATTTTTTTCACTGAAATAACTCTGGCTTTTAAAACTAGCAAAAGCAATTAGTTCACTCCAGGGACCAATAGGTGGAAACATGTCATTTTAAAAAATGGATTTGGTTGTGGGGATCTCTGCGGCTTTGTATTAGGTTAGAATATTTCTGCTGCCAGTGATGTCTGTAGACACTGGGTATGCTGTGTGCTCTGAGAAAGCCAGAGCTTGTTCAGCCCTGTGGTCCTTGTGCAGTTGGTCTGACGGCATAATAATGGTCTTAAAGTACTGCACATCACTTCAGCATAAGCATATGTATGAAATGGACCTATAATGCATAATTGTAACAAGTAACTAGAATACTGCGTATGCACTTCTAAAATTGGCTGGGTTAATAAAATGTGCTGATTGCTCCCTGAGGATATCAAGGGACTGGATGATATTAGTAAGGGTCACCAGTTCAAATCTGGGGCAAGTTAGCAGTGACTGCAACAGCCGTGGTACATCCCCGTGTGCTTTCCCTAAGTTTCTCGTCGGCAGGTATCTGTATCACTGCAAGGCCTACTTTGGTGGCACCTGGATTAAAAAAGGAGGATGGCTGTATGTGGTGCTGACATGGGGCTTCAGAGACCACAGTGCTTTCCCTGTTCTGCTTGGGATTTCAGCCCCCCTTTCCTCTGTAAGGTTAAAGCACGAAGCTGCTCATCCACGTCCTCTGGATTCACAGACCTTCTGTCACACATCTTGCAAATCTGTCACCTTATTTACGTATTGGAAGCAAGAATTCATTTGAATATTGTGTTGTATTTTTAAACAAAGATGGTTGATTTCTAAGTTTCCAAGAGAAAGGAAACGCGGAAATACTGGCTATTGCTCTTGCTGACCACTGGTTACGGGGATTCAGGCTGCCAGTCCAGGACAGAGAGCATTTTCTAGCTTCCCTCGAGAGGCAGAGTATCACCAATATACCTGCAGAGTGCTGTTACATCAGTTTTGTAAAGGAAAGGCAACGGTCTCAAGCAGTAAGATAATATGAGATCACCACCTGCACCTCTGGGTGAGCAGAGGCTTCTTGGCTTTCCAGCTTATGCCTCAGGGCTGAGTGCTGTTTAGCAGGGGTCTCATGAGGGTATCAGTACGTTTGTGTGTGTAGAAAATCGGTGGTTTCTGGCTGCGCTCTCTGCAACATCCTGCCTCTCCAAGACACATGGGAAACTGAACAACATGACTTGCTGAGCAGGAGGGCAGCTTCTGGTCAGGTGCTTGTATTTTTGCTGCCTTAGCTGCTGTTATAAATTCCTCACTCTGGCCTTTCACTTCTGATATTTTTCCCTTGGCCAAATCAAAGACGGTTTTGTTACCTCCGGCTCCCTGCGGACGCGGCAGCTTCAGGCAATGAAATATGCTCCAGCCTTTAGAGGGAGGACAGGGGACCCACTGCTGGGAATCCGAGGTGGAGAAGGGTTCCGGGAACAGGACTGAGGATTTTGCCTTCGTTTCAGCCCTGGCTGCATCCGTGTGCATGTGCAAAAGCAACAAACCTGCTAGTTGTGTGCTGGGAGAATAGATAAAGGTGCTTGAAAGTGCTATGGGATTTATAACGTGGAATGAAAACCACAGAGCAGCATGTGGAGGCTGGCACTGAGACGTGCTTGCTCCTCCTTGCCACTGCCCACCTGGGGAAGTAAGGTCAGCGCAGTTCCTAAATTAATATATACTACAGTAAAATGGATGAATTGGGGAGCAGTTGTAATATTTGTGCCTAAAAGGAATAAAAAGAGGCAGAGGGGATTGCCTGAGGTTCCCCTTGGACTAGGAACACAGTCTTACTGACTGGACGTGGATTTTTAAGCTAGAAGTGAGATTGTGCTTTAGGCTTCTGAAGCTTTTTCCCCCCTTGTTTTTCCAGTGGTGCTGAACAACACTGGGATTCCAGATCCCTGTTTTCAAACTGTTCAAAAGCTTGAATGTACCTCTAGGACTAATACTGAGACCCAGCTGACAGTCCCTGGTGCACAAGAGGGAGAAGAGATAAGCACTTTGCTGGAGTCTGAGTGAAGCTGTGGAATTTGCTCCTGTGGCTGCTAATGTTTGGTGTTTGGAAATGGAGAGTACTGAGCCCACTCTGATCTTCTGTACGTAACTGTGTTGCTACTCGTGAACCTGGGAGCACAGAAGTGCTTCTTTGGTCTTTGCTGTCAATGGCAGGAGCCCTGAAAGGCTGCAACACAGCATGGATGGCTCTAGACTCGTGGAGTTCCTGGGGGAATCCGTCATCTTCCCCCATGAATGACTGCTCTCAGTCTTTGATGATGTCTGGGAGAAGAGGAGCGTGAAGCCCAGCTTGACTGAGAGGCAGTGCCAAGGATCAGGGAGTTACTGTGAAGGGTAGAAATAACTCAGATCCTGCAACTTGATCATTATATTCCCCCTAGGATCTGGTCGAGGGCCATAGGATTTGTTTCAGAGCTGAGAAGTTGAGGGATGCTCAGGAGGTTCCCTGAGGCTGCTGGGTCAGGGCCCTTTGCACTCTGTAGGAACTTCCTTTTTCCCCACACGTACATCTTCAACTGCAGCTCGAGCAGCTGCTGTTTGAAGGAGGAGGGAAGGGCGGGAGTTTCTCCTGGAGGGGCTGCCCCTGTCAGCAGCCTCAGGCGGGTGGAGGGGGGAATCTGGCCAGCGAGCAGGCGAACGCACACAGAAATGATGCTGGAAGCCAAGGCTAGTCCTGCTGATGTGGCCCTTTCTCCTGCAGCGGATCATAAAATATGGCTCAAATTTTCATTACGGCCTCTATTGATTATCTTTTGGGACAGATGAATTATAGGGAACATTAAATTAAAAAAAAAGGGGAAATATTTGAATGAGTTTGGGAGGTCGATGCCAGAAAGGCTGACGCACCAAGCCTTACCGGCACTTGCCTGCTTCATGGGCCTGCTGGGCCCTTCCTGTGGTCCCCCTTGGGGGAGCGCCTGTCCAGGGAGCTCCCCTTGTCTCCGCCAGCTGCCTTTGGGGAGCAGCAGGCTCTGCAGTGGCCATGGGCTATGCCTAGGGACAGCCCAGACGCAGAGGCGGTGGCTGGAACGCCTGAGTGCTGCTCCTGATGCCACATGCTCTGCCTTCGCTGGGAGGTGGCCCTGGGGACCTTCCAGTTAAACACTACTCGATTGGCGGCTGGCTGGCGCCTATCTTGGGATTCTCTTACAAAAGGGGAAAACAAGGGGCTGTGGATGGGAAAAGGCCAGGTCATTGCATTTAGAGAAAAATTTGGATCTGGTGTAAATACTGGAAGCCAACAATGAATCATAAAAGTTGTGATGGGTGTTCAAAGGTTTCCCTCCTTCCCTGAACAAGGAGAAACATAGCTGCCTTCATCTCTCATACATTGAGGGGTCTGTATTCCTCTCTCCAGGGTTCATCGAGTGCAGGAGCTGATTCTTGATGTGGTTTGTGGTCAGGGACTTTTGACTCCAGGTAAGAGAAGCACTAGGATCAAATCATCTGACAGTTAATGTGGCAGACTGAAGTCAGAAGAAGAGAGATCTTGCTTCTTGCTGACTCTGACCAGCTCTGATTTTGAGGATGATCCTGGAACTTTGTTCCTGTGGATTCTCTGTGCCTTTTCAGCTTTTCCAGGTTGTACAGTATGCCACATGACGCTCTGTGCTTATCTGCAGGAGATGGCCTGGTAAGGCTTTATCCCCCACTCGCTTCTCTGTATTCCACCAGAGTGGGTGAGATCCTGCAACCTGAAATGTCATCAGCAAACTTTCAGCAGCTGAAAATGGGAAATAATTGCTGTTACCTCTTTCAAAAGAGCCACAGTTCAGAGCACTGTTCCCTTTCCCAGTGGTAGCAGCAGAGTCCTGGAGCAGACACTCGCAGGAGCTGGGTGGCTTTAAAATCCCTTCTCTGTGCTTTGTTCCTGGGTTGTTTTCTGTCAGTCAGGCCAGCAGCCAGTGCTTCTGAGGAATTCTCTGTTTTCTTTTCTAAGATTGAGAAGAATGCAGCCAGGGTCCCTCTCCAGCCACCCGCCTTCACACACCAGCTCGCAAGACAAACATTCCCCCTCCCAAATACTCGCCTGCATCTGGACATGGGGTCCTGCATGGCTGACCCAGGGGGACACCCCTTCTCCAATCCCCCTGCCTGCCTGCCACCAGCTGCCATCTTTCCTTCTGCGGGTCAGAACAAACACCCAAGGCGTGATATCTGCTTTTGAGACATTTGCATGTGTTGTGGTGGGTGCCTTTTATTCACACGTGTGCAGATTCCCGTTTCTCCGGTCATGCGGCCATTTGGCAGGGAGTTTTGCCAGCCTGCACATCTGCGTGTGCATGCTGCAGCGGCAGAGCTGTCTCTGCCTGCGCCATCGCCCGCACTGCCGACCTGGAGGAGCACAAGTGCTCCGGGTGTGCACACTCTTTGGCTGCGTGCAAAATGACTCGTGCATGCCCTGGTGTGCTTGTGTGGCCTTTTGAATCAAAACGGCATTACTAAAGTGTGAGCGTTCACCCTTGCTTACGGGAGATTTAGGTGCTGGTGGACCAGGCCACCTTTCTGAGTGCTTAATGCACACTTGCATGTACGTGTTTCACTTCTTTGCAGATCTGTGCTGATTTCACAAGCCATCCACAAAGCTTTGGCTTCACCTGGGCAAATGCAAAAGGTGGTGGTTTCCATGGCTCCACGGCCTCTCTCAAGCGACACACCCTTTTTGTGTAAGCTGGCTCCCTGGAGTCGATTGTTTTTTGGCAAACAGCTTCATAAACTCCTCCAACAATTAAGCTGAAAAGAAAAAAAAACACACAACAAACCCCATGCATTATGGAGTGAGACAGCAAACAGGTTGGAGCAACTCCCCCAGCCAGCTCTGTCCCCACCAGCTCTGGAGCTAGCCCCAAGCCCCCGTGCCAGCCCTGGCTGCACTTGCTGGACTTCGTTTTGGGAGGTGCCTGGGCTGCTCCAACCCACCAAACTGCAGTGAGCTAACAAACGTGAAGGAAAAGGTCATGTTATTCACTTTTATTTTTTCAAAGCTGCAAACATCCCTCTCTCTGGGAGGGGAGGCTGCACAGATGCCAGCTCTGATTAATTTAAATATTTACCAATCCCATTTTTTTTTAATTGTGTATGTTTGCGCTCTGTTTGTGTCCCATAAAATACCTGGTGTTTTGGGCGTACCCCGTTTGCAGGGTGCATGAGATCACACTGAAAAAATGCAGTGAAAAACATTTTCATGCCACGACACATCAAATAGGATTTTGAATTAAGATGAAGATTTTTTCCCCCTTTTTTATCTCTGAAGTTTGGGTGAAAGGGTTTTCTTTTTCTATTTTTTTTTTAAATTCTTTTATTTAACTAGGAAGAAAAATTGCCATGGAAGTTCCTTTAAAAGTTGCTTTTGCCTCATCTCACCATGTCAGACAATGAAGGCAACTGTTTGTGCTGGTCAGAGCGCCCATTAGTGTGTATTTCTGTGCTATTGTCCTGATGGCGGTTTGTTCCAGTGGGCAGGCAGTGAGAAGGGGAGAAGTCTTGAGTCTGAAAGCCAGTGCCAGCTCTGAGCTCCTGGGTGAGCGATGGCAGCTCCACTCCTTTCCCTGCCTGTCGCTTGTCTGTCTGTCAGACTTGCTCTGAGGCAAGTGATGTCTTTTGCTGTCTGTGCATCCCTGGCACGGGGTTCCGTGCTTTTCAGGGGAGGTGGCTGAGATGAATGAATGACCCTTTGGTGGGTTTGTGTGCCCCAACACAGAGCTGAGCGCGGTACAGGAGCCACTTTGGGCACAGGGACATCATGGCACATTGTCTTCTTTGGTATGGGATTTTCTATGTGCTTTTGGCCACAGGGGCTTGCAGTCCTCTGGGAGGGAAGTTTTATTTGTGGGTTCAAGCAATGAAAGCACTACTGACATTCACCCCACCTCCTTTTAATTGGTTTCCATGCCCATTGGGTCATAGTCTGGTCCCAGCGACATCTGGGAAAGTACAGAGCTGTTCCTTGGAAAAATAGAGCATCTCCAAACTGGGAGCAGCGCTGCTGGGATCAGGATCCAGCCACCTCCTCTCTCTGCCCTGTGGTTAGCAAGCCAGGCAAGTCTGGTCCAAAGCACAAGTCTTTTGCAGGGGCTTTTTGGTTTACTGTGCCTATCAAGGACCATAGCTTGAACCTTCCCACTGGGAACCACAAGTCTTGAAGCTCTGCCTCAGGAGAGGCTTAGGGGGACAAGGGGGCAGAGGCAGTAACACTTCTGTAGGTGGGGCTCAGGGACAGCTGGAAGTGGTGCACGAGCCAGATGTCAGCGCTGGGATGCCAGGGGCACAGCTGCCTTGTTAAAAACCTTAAGGCTGTCATTGGGGCAGGATAGGATGTACATATGTGGCTGTCTGCTGGGGGGGGGGATTTCCACTGCTAGAATTTGAATCCTCTGTTCCTGCTCTGCTGTGGGGAAAGGAAAAGAGAAGGGGAAAAATTAGGGTGGGTGTGCAGGGAGGGCAGCAGTTGTCTCATCTGAGCCATTAGCCAGAATTTGAAATTGGACCTGTTACTTTTGAGGAATGTAGGGCAGTGGAGGAGAGATGTTGTGTGAATGTGCACGCGGCTCTTGCTTCAGTGTCCTAGGAAAATGCCAGAGCGTAGGATGGCAAGGAGTAGTAATTACCCCACAGCTTCAGCTCCACCACTGCACTCTTTGATCACTTATTACTTTTCTATTCCTTCTGCTTCTTGCTGTAATTGTTACAAAATCTCTCTGCTTTGGGAGGGGTCCAGGACTCCAGGGCCCAATTGCATCTGCCCTGATTCAGAAAGTGGGTCATGCTGCTTGGTCTGGGAAGAAGATACTCATCTTGCTTAGCATGATATTTATTAGGAGATAGGGAAGGGAATGCAACCACGCTGTTGCCTAGAAAATTGCTCTGGGGGGATAGCGAAGGACTTGTGAGGGCAGAGCACAGAAAGTTCTTGCGCACCCGGTGCCTGCTGAAGCTGTGCCACGTTCCCTGCGCCGGTGTTGCCTGCTTCCCTCTCAGTGAGATGTGGTGCGGATAGATGGCAGGACGAAAGTGGAACTGGGGACAAGGAAGGGATTTGTAGCTCCTCACTCAGCAGCTACCAGGCAGTAATGGGCTTTTTACCTTCCTTGGAGTAGAGGCTGGTGGGAATGGAGGGAAGGGAAGACCAGATCTGGTTTGTTCATAGAGACGTGCTGTTTTCACAGGAGCAAGTGAAGACCTAACCTGGTTGGGTTTTACTGCTGGACAAGTGACCAGCTCTGTTCTGCACCCCCTCCAAATACATGGCAAGTGTGGGTACTCGGTGTGCTGTGTGATACAGTGCCCTGAAAGGCAAGAGCTCCCCTGCTAAGAGCAATTAGAAAACCTGGATCCAAAGCCTCGAGTAATTTCCTCTGTGCTGTATCTATCTCTCATTAAACAACAGAGAGAAGGAAACTCAGTAAAAGAAGCAGATGATGATACGCCCAGTGTTGCTCCAGCAGGGTCTCACAGTAGGGACTCTGCCACAGACCGCCCTACTCGTGGGGGGTAGAAAAGCGCAGCTGATCCTGCCAGTCTGGCTGGGCCTGTGCTGCTGCTTGCTGTGAAATCACCCTCAGGATTATCCAAAGGAAGAACTGGCAACTCCACTAACTTGGAGGGCCGGATCCTCAACTCATTTTAAATTGGCATGACTTCACTGAAGCCACCGAAACTACACTGATTTTACACCAGGTGAGGATCTGGTCCAGAATCTTCTGAAAGAAGAACACAAAGAGGGCACAAAACAGAGGTGTGATAGAGCCCGCTTACAAGACTGGGGACTCCTGAGTGGAGAGTGGGTCAGCAGGTCATTTCCTTATGTCTTGGACAGCTTCAAAGGGCTCTGAATTCATGTGGCTATGGGAATGCCAAAGCACAGCTCCCTCAGGAGGGGGGGGGGGACACCTGCATCTTTGCCTGCACTTTGAAGTGTGTGATGGCAGGGTTTGGCGAGAGCATCCAGTGTTGCCCTGCCAGCGTTTCCTGTTCATAGCTTTTTAGTGGCAGTGTGGTGAGAGGGGTCGGAGACACAGTGAAGACCCTCACCTCTTGATTTGGCCTGTTGTGAACACTGCTAGGCTTGTTCTCGTGGGTGCTGTAAGCCTGGCCCGTCTTGTCCCGTACATTCAACACCAGTAGTATCCCTTGTGGCGTGTGATGCCGTTGGCTGAGGCAGACCGGTGGCTGTGGCTTTAGACTTACACCACTGCCACTGCAAGTTTTAATTTCTCCGAGCCTGTGAGATGATGGGAGGAGAGTTTCCACTTCAAGGAAGGAGAGTAGCCAGTGTCCGTGTACCAAATGACTGCTTCATTGGGCAGCGTTAAGCACGTCTCCAGAAAGTGTTGGTTCCTGGTGTGGCAGGCCAATTTTGTTTTCCCAGCTCTGCACCTCATTCTTAGGTGGGGGTATTATGGGATGTATGTAAGAAGGTACGTTGTCATGTGTTCCTAGAGGAGGTTGTTTGCTGTAGCACTGGGTCTTGGGACCTGCAGGGATGCACAGAATTTCCTCCAGCCCCTGGCACGCACTCATATCCGGGGTGGATCTGGATAGGGTTTTAGCAACTCCCAGTGCAGCAGCTCAGGGCCGGAAGTGAAGAAGGGATAAAATATCCAGCTGAAACTCCTGTAGGATGTAATTACCTGAGCTGGAAGCTGGCCAGGACAGCAGGTATCGTGCATCATCTGCTGGTGGTATCAGAAGCACCCGGCATTGCAGGAGAGTGGTCAGGACTGAGGAGTGACGTTGTTCGTGCGAGAGACAGGACCGCTCCCTCAGGGCTGCCTCTGTGGGCATTCAGCGTAACGGCTTTTGAAGTCACTTGGTGTTTGTTTCCATGGCTGTTCTGTGCACGTACCATGGTGCCTATAAAATGCTCTTGGGAAACTACAGCCCATGGATAGATGGCCCTGTCCTGACGCTCATTCAAATGCTCCTGCTTTTCCATTTAAAAGAAAAGAGGAAAAAAGCTTAAACAAAACAAAAAACCAAGGGGAAAAAAAACCACCAAAGGAAATTGACTTCCCAAAAATTACACTAAGCTAACATTTGAGGCCTGGCACAAATCCATCACAGCCAGGAAACTCAGAATTAACCAGTGCACTCCCATGGCTGCCGGGAGGGGCTGCACTCTGGCAGCACAGGCTGAAGCTTTAGAAATTGGAGGCTTGGGGTTGAAAGTCCTCCCCATGTCTCTGAAGCACAGCAGAAGCTTTTTTCATGCACCTTCATGCATGCAAAAAAGCAGCATTAGATGCAGGGGCAGCTTGAAGCTTCGAGGAAGGAGTTAACACCAGGCTCCTGGTGCTCGGATCTGACAGCTGAAAACCAGCACCTGACCCCGGGCTCATTGCACCAGGACTTTCCCCATGGCCTCTGTGTTGGTGGAGCAGGGACAGAGGGGTACAGCAGGTACCTGCGAGCTGCTGCTGAGGAAGCATGAAAATTTACACCCTAGCCCAGGTTGCAAGTGAGGACAAAGTTGACTCTTCTTCGTTCCCGCTTGCACATGACGCAGCATAGCATAAATCATTGTGATTGACAGCTTCAGTTCAGTTCAGGTTAGAGGGGAAGGAAGGGAAGCGCAGGTCAGGCCGGGGGGCAGTGCCGGGGCTGTCTGTGCAAGCAGCGGGCCCGGAGCGGGTCACAGGAAGAGGCTGCGAGCAGAAATCGTGGCTGGTGCAGCGGGTCAGAGGTGGCCTGAGCTGGCAGAGCGGGATGGAGGGAGGCTTGCAAAACACCTGCTGCGTGCTCCTCGCCTTGGGCTGATGCTGCGTGTTTGCGAGGACTCGTTTCACTCATCAGCTTTGAAAAAGAAGGGAATGGGCTCCTGTACCGACTGCTGCAAAGAGGCTGGCGCCGTGCTGAAAGCGGGACCGAGGTCCAGCTGTGCTTCCGCTATCCCCGGCCGTGATGGGTTGCCAGCCTGCTTTTGCTGTGAATTTTCACAGCTTTGGGGTACTGCAGGCAGAAGACATCATGTCAGAGCTTTGATAGTATCTAATTTCAGAGGCTGGGGGAGGTCGGGATGTGTTAAGGCTGAAAATATTTACAGGTTTTGAAGTTGAAACGCAAACAGGAAAAGCCCTTTAAAAAATGAGTGTAGTGGATATTCAAAACAGGGATTACCATGGAAACGCCACAATATTTGCTTAAATTGACACAAAGGTTGCTGGTTGCAGGGTTCTGACTTCTTTGGCTCCATTTTCTTTGGCCCGGCACCTATCACAAATTGATCTCAACAACCCTCTTTTGTTTTGCTTCTTTTATTTTTGTCTGATGGAAATTAAAAAAACCACCACCACCAAAACCCTCCAGTCTACAAATCCCACCTCACAGAAGAGTCTGAAGCTTCTGAGCTTCTGTCAAATGTTGGAACCAGGACATTTTTTAATTTTGTAAGTAAGGGAAAAGTTCTTGTTCTTTTCGTATGTGTGTGTATCCATTTCCTCCAATGCAGGAAATAGAAGGGAATTGTATAAACTGTCTAGGGAGAGCACGGAGAAGGGTGAAACCTGTTGCAAAGGTAGCAACGTGTATCCAAGAAGCTCAGGAAGGGAAGTGGGACTTTTGTTGTCCACCTTTTGGACCGAAATTTGAGAGATTTAGTTTCGGTTCCAAATTCTGCCTCAGATTTGCTGAGTGACCTCTGACAAGTCACTTACCGTGTGCCTCGCTAAACTGGAAATAATAATTCTTCCTTTGTCTTGTCTGGTTATATTTGTAACGTCTTTGGGGCTGAGGAATTACATTTGATGTGGGGGTGTACAAGACTGACGCTAGAGCTCTGTCCTACTGGTGGCTGTAAGACAAACACAGGTGAACGATTCCCCCACAACAGACGGATGGCAGCATGATCTCTCGTGTACAGAAACGCTCAGCTGGCTAGGAGGGGAAGCTCTTTGCAATAAGTGGCTTAGTACTGTAGGCTGCTTCTGCAACTGATTGACCTGGATTTTTTTCTGGGGAAGGTTTGAGTGTGTGGCCTACCGGATGGTCACTTAGGTGGTTTGTATCTTGACTTTTGTGTTGCTAGCACCACACATGGCAGAGAAGGAGATTGGGATGCAATGCGTTTGGCAGGGTGTGAAATGCCTTGCTTTGCTGGACTGTTGTGTGTGACCAAGGGCTGAGGTCTGTGGGTGGCTGTGGCATTTGAGGACGGCGTCATTGCTTGGGCTCGTGATTCACCTGAGCTTTTGTACTGCTCAGTAGGGAATATTCATTTCCTTTTGAAACTCTCCTCAGGGCAAAGAGACTTCACCAAGTGAAGGGAGGCCATCAAATTCACACTGTCTTCACCTCAGACCACCTCCGAAACAAAGAACCTGACTTCTCTCCTGGCTTTGTACACTGGAATGGACCTTGAAGCCTGTGACTTCTCAATGCAAGGTACTGGCTTTTGTTCTGTGATCAAACCCTCTACTCTGACATAGGACTGGAGTGAGTGATTTTGGCTCTCCAGAGCCTCTATTCCAGTTCCTGGGGAACCTCTAGCCTATAAAGTTTACAAGAGCTGGTGAAAGTCATTGGTTTGGGTCATAAATGCATGGTGGGGTGTTGGTTTATCTTGGGCTGGCTTACAAGTAGGACTGGGTTTACCCTTGACATCACTGCCCATTTCTGCACAGACATAGGCCTCTAGCTGACACAGCAAAGCGCCGGTTTGAACAGCTCCCTCTCTTAGCCTCCTTCTTCCTAATGAGTTGGTGTGCAGTATTAACAATTAGCTAAGTAGTACGCCACAACAGGCTAGCATGGGAGACCCCTGGGTAAGTATTGTGTGGGACAGTTTCTGATTGACTTGTTTCACAAAAGAAGAGGAGTTTGAGGATGTCTGTGGTCACGGTGAGAAACTCAGAAAGATTGTGAGGGGGTGGGACTCTGTGTTTGTAAAAGCCATTTTACTTTCTTCACTGCTTGGCTCCTGTCACAGCTTCTCTACAAAGAAAGGTATGGCACAACACGGCCTAGAAGAAAGCAGCTGTAGGATAACAACAGTGGGATAATGTATTTCTTCTCAATGATTTGGGTATTTGGGAGGTACTTGGTGGCACTGCCATGCTGCTGCGGATGGAAGGGGCTGAGGATCCTGGCTGTGTCTGGGCTTTGTATGATGTTATGTGTGCTCTGTAGAGGGTAGAGCTTTCGTCAGGGGCTATCTCCATACTGTGCTGTCAACATTAAATGATGATGATGCCTGAATGAAGATCAGCAACCTGAAGTGCCTGTGGGGGTTGTGTATCACTGTGTTACTCTGTCTTTTGCTGCTGTGCCATAAATGATACTGGGCAAAGCAGTGTATCCAAAGCTGTTGTGAGCCACAGGTACAGCTGAGACCTGAACTAGAAGGATCAGGGTGGAGGGAACTGTATTAGCTTAGCAAGAGGGAAGAGAGAAAAGTCACAGAGCTAAGATGTTGGTCTGGGGCTTCAGCTATCCCTGTCCGTCCCTGGCTGTGTGTGGCACAGGGGAATTTACTCATGTTCTGAGTGCCCTACCTTAAAGAGCAACAGCCGTGATCCTCTAAGGCTCAGCAGGGCTTAGTGCTTGCCGCGTGTTCAGAGCCTACAGAACTAAATGCTTTCAGTAAACCTGCCAGTAAATACAGTATGCTTCAGGATGGGATATGGGTGAACTGTACCTTCCCACACCTTTCTAGTGCTGAAACTCCTCCAGGGTCTGGCATGCTTTATTTGGAAAGCTTGGGTTTGAACTATTAATGTAGGGAACTCTGGCCTTTATCCCTGTGTGAGCTGTTCTGGTGCCTGTGTCCCCTTTTAAAGCAGTGGCACACACCTTCTTAGGCCTCCAAAGGCGAGAGAGCTTCCCAAATCGGAGCTCTGCCTGAGGGAATTGGGTACTGAAACATGAAGAGCCTTGAGATTTTACCAAATAAGATACAAATTCTCAGGTTTGACTGCAGCAGGTGAATTTCCTGCCAAACATCCTTAAGTGCCTCTCCAGAGATGCCCAGCATCCAGGGGGAACTACTCTGCTGAGGAAGCTGCTGCATAGGTTCTGGGTCCATTTTTCCATCAGAGGAAGCTTTTCCAGTGACCCCTCTCACAGATTTCTGCTGACGTAGCTCCTGGTATTGAAAGCCCTGCATGTCAATCTGGCAGGGACCTGGGATGAGCAGGATCTCTGAGACAAGAAGGCAAGAGGAGGAGACTGATATGTCAGGAATTCTTTGAGTGCTGAAGTGAACCTTAAGGTTCAGGTTCTTGCAGATCAGTAATCCTTTTCGATGTTTGCCTTCTCCTCCTAGTACCTACTGGGTGTGTTGCCTGTACAAAGCTGAGTGTCCTTCAGGGGCTGTTTTCTGAGGGACAGAAGCTCATTAGAAACAATAGAAATATTTCCCTTGACTCCAGCTGTTTTCTGAGGTCCCCCTAGTTGTACAAGCATCACTTCAGCGAAGGGAGATGCATTTAGCCTTTCAGGCGTGTGGCTTTGTGTTCACTCATGCTCTGGACTAGAAATCCCTGTGTTCCAGTCTTCAGCCCTGGAGCAAGTTGTATGGCTTCTACTCTCAAAACAAGCTCAATTTACTTTGGGCTACAGAGGCTGTTTGCACGTTCTCCAGAGCCCATCCCTAGGCTGTGATTGCTATTTCACTCTGTTTATAAGCACAAGCTGGCTGTTTAGTCCTAGAGCTATAAGGGTTGGAGGGAGTTTTCTTATTCAGTTGATGAAGGGTAGCCTTTTATACAGGGAAAAGTAGTAAAAAAAAAAATGGGAACAGGATTAGAAATACCTTCTGAATTTGCAAAATATTTCCCCTTGTTTCAATCCTAAAGTAAACCTAAATTTGGGGGTTAACTTGAGCTGACTGCGTTATTTTTGCTAGGATCCTTGGGATCACCACATAGGCACAACTGCTAAGGGAGCGAGGTGGGAACTCTGCCTTCTGCAGAACTGCAGCTGGCCCAGCCCAGCTGGCCCTGGCGGCTCAGATCCTCAGCTGGGTTGGGGAATATGAAACAGCCTTGCAAAATCATTGTGGAAATTTACCTGTGTATGAAATCAACTTGCCTGCCTTTGCCAGGAGGAGTTTAACTTGCCCATTAAAATATACATCTATTTATGTATTACTTGTTCTGTGAGAGAAAATTTTCCCAGGCAGTTACAAAACTCAGTCTAGACTGTAACGTGTGGCATCTGGTGGTAACATGCCATATACATATATCTGAATACAGTATCTACTGTATCACCCTGGTTGGGAGCTAATAGCACGTATCTTTATTATAGCGAGGTCTTTCCGTTCACAGCACACTCTCACTGGATAAAAGTTTGGCCCAGTTCCTGCCTGCACTGGTCTGAATGGGGCTCTACTCTGCCTGCTTCCATCCAGATAAAGCAAGGCAG
The DNA here is from genome assembly GCF_011004875.1 of Balearica regulorum gibbericeps. NCBI lineage: Eukaryota > Metazoa > Chordata > Aves > Gruiformes > Gruidae > Balearica > Balearica regulorum. Next base: position 5,482,402 of record NC_046204.1, on the reverse strand, counting down.
GCATTTCCACGCTGCCTGTTCTGACCTGTGGCCCCATGGTTCACCTAGGCTGGAGGCAACAGTTCTCGGGCAGAGCTCTTCCGGTATGGATGAGTTGAGGAGAGGGAAGATGTTAAAAGCCTGTCTGGGATAAGAGCAGGGTTGTCACATCCATCTGCTCAGGCCCTGACGAGCAGCTGATCCATATTGTTAACATATTGCCTGCCATATGGGCTAGCTCAGCTCTCCAGGAACGCTTGGGAGACCTGACCTCTAGTGTGACAAGATGTGAGCATGAAGGACGGGTTGACAACAGCCCTTGGGTCTCGGAGTGTGAAACTGTGTTTCAGCCACTTCCGCTGCCTTCCCTTGCATTTGCTCGCACGCTGTCTCTGCCTGCCTCTCTCCCTCTCTTCTCTCTCTCTGAGGGTTTTTTCCTCCCTCCCCTGTTTTCCGCATCCCTGGTCTGCACTAGATCAATGACCTTCACTCATAACCAGACTGGACAGTTCTGACTCCCTCCCCCGGGCCTTCGATCAGATGTTTGGTTGGCGGCTGTGGAAAGCTGAATGGGGGGAAGTCAAAGGAGGGGAAAGAGGATCATGTGCTTGGCAGGCCTTATAGCTGTCCTTACCATATCTGGTCTGGGAATGGGACTGAAGCCTGATCACTAAGGTCCTCAGCACCTCCTGCTCACTTGGAGGCAAACGCTAATATAGCCTCCTATGGGAAGGCCAAGTGCAGCAATGGGGTCTAAGCAGGTTGAAAAGACTCCTAGGTTCAGAGAAGGGCCTTGATACCAGAGTTTGAGCAGGGAACACTTATAAGGCTCCTGAGAGACACAGAATGATTTCGTTTCAAACTAAAGGTGGGCACAGCCCAAAGCCCTTTCAGAAGCCCTGCTATGCCCAGCAGCCAGTGATTTAGCAGCTACAGCCATCCACATGAGGAGGAATTGTTGTCTGAGGTACACAAGCTGAAGAGGTTTTCTGGCAGTGAGGAAGCCAGCTGAGCAGGATCCGTCCCAGCTGTCGAAGGAGCTCTGAGTACAGAGCCCGTGGTGCAGTGAGGCACAAGCACAGAGCTCACGTGTATAGATACATGGAGCAACTTAGCCCTAAAGAAGCCCAGTGCTTAAGTGGGGGCCAACAGTTGCCTGGGTGACTGTCACGCAGGAGATCAGCCTGCCCCAAAAACTCGGATGGAAAAAGGATGTTCAGTACTGGAGGAGACAGGACTGGGCCAAGCCCTCACAGGTTCAGACCTTGCTTTCCTTGCCACCTTCAGTCGTTCTTCTGACTTCATTGTATTCTCAGTCTCCTAGAGCCATTGCTGATGAAGATGGCCATCTCTTTCGTAAGGCTTCTGTCTTCACACTTGAACTTCACGGAGGTTAAATCCTGGCGCTATTAAAGCAAGCACGAGTTTTGCTGTAAACCTCAGTGGAGTCAGGATTTCAGCCTTGACTCCTCCGAAGAGGATCAAGATGTTTCCCAATCTTTCTTACCCATCACCTCTGTCAGACCTGCAGGCATAACTTATTTGTCTTTTAGTCTCCCCAAATAAGGGTTGGGTCTTGTTTTTTTTTTAAATGCCTGTCCTGTGAAAGTCAGTATCCTCAAAAAAGCTGTGATTTCGCCCTACTGCTCTTCATAAAGGTTTTAGACTGGTTTAGGTGCTTTTATCACTCTCCTTCCCCATATATCTGCAATTGCAATGAGCATTAATAGTGTTTATTTGTAGAGAGGAGCCCACTGAGGTATTGCAAAATAAAACACAGTGATGAGTCGTGGTTTATTTACTCAAGCTTCACTGATGTAACAAACCTGATTTTATGCTAATAATGACTCAGAAGCAGAGTTGGGAGGAGAAGACGTATCTCCTGATTCCTTTAGCCATCTGACAGTATTTCTTCCTGTCCTTACTGGATCCAACAGCAGTTCTTTCAGCTGGGATGCAGGCAGCAATTCTGTGGCACCCCCACAAAACAGCTAGCTAAAAAGAAAAGGTTAATAGCGCTCTGCCAGTTCGCAGGGTTCCACTAAACATTTAGGAACACATTCAGCTCTGGTAGGCACTGTACGTGGGGCCGTCCATCTGTCTGTCAGGCAGCTGTCCAGCGGGAGCCAACGGGGACGCTGACCTGCTGGGGTTCCTCAAGGAAAAGCGGTTGGAAAGCACTTGGAGCAATCAGTGCTAAGTATGCACATGAGTGTTCAAGGGAAATGCATGTTCAAAATGTAGTTCTTAGAAATCTGTTGATAAAAACCAAAAAATTTGAAAAATGAACAAATACTGTAAAGTGAATGTGATCTGTTCTCTGATGTCTTCTACTGGGGGCTCATTCCATTCCAGAGCTGGTGCTCAGCCCATGGGGCAGTACTGGAGGTGAGGCTTATCTCGCTACTTGAGCTGAATACGGAAAGACTGTTTTAGCATATTGCCTCTGACAAATTATGTATTAATGCTGGGGCTTTTTTTTTGTTATTACTGCAGTTATATATTAACCATTAAGAGCCACAGGTAAGCCATCTGCTGATGTAAAGCAGCAGAGCTGCATTTTCAGCCAGCAGAACTATCCTGATTTTTGCCAGGGCAGTATATGATCTGTCCCAGTGTCTTTCTTGTGATTCTTGCTGAGTTTGTCTTAGCTGTACATTAATAGAACATACAAGAGAAAAGAGGAGAGGACAAACTAAGGTGAGTTTGAAAGTAAAATGAGCAAACAATATTGCTAGCCTTGTCCTTTCAGAAGTCAAAAGCTACTTCCCTCCTCCCCCCAATTATAAGACTTCGTGATACCAAGGTTTCTATGTGTTTAGGATGCACACAAATCACATTTCAGGTTGCTGTGCCCTGCAAGTGGGAGAGCACTATACATACGTTGTTGTACAAAACAAAAATCTTATGTAACTTGCAAGATCTCAGACTTTAAGAAAAACATGAAGCGTTGCAAGGTTGACAAGAGTTGGCACATGGGAGCAATTCCTGCTTGATTACCATGTCCCTGAAGTGTGCTGACCTAGAGAACAGCCTACTCAGGAACCTGGTTGCCCTCCTCCTTCACCAGGGCTAGTTACAACAGGAGCTGAAGTCAATCGCCCTGAAGGCCGGGAATGTTTTGGTAGACTTGTTTTACTCGGGGTGGTTCAGCAGCGAAGCAGCGCAGATCCTACCTGAGCTGGTCAGATACGATGTGGGGCAGAGGGGGTTTGTCCTCTCCAACATCTGATCTTTGAGGAACTGATAGCAGGACATCCTCAATCCCTGAAACAGTTAGGGATAAAGGTAGAGAAATGTCCTGGGGATGGAGTGAGGAGAGCTTCTTGGCAACTTCCACTGTAGCAGCACAGCCCAGCGCTGCTGCCTGCCCTGCTTGTTCCCCGAGGCAGCTGGGTCTGGCATTCCCCCCAAGAGGCTCAGGCTCCTTCCTCTGCACATGAGACTGTTGTAGCTCTGGCTTTCCCATCCCAGAGGGACCTGCTGGACTGTGAGGGGTGCTTCCCCCGCCTCTCCCTGACTTCCCAGCACTCCTAACCTGGGGGTGGCCAGCCAGGGGGAAAGTGTGGTTACCCTCCCCTGGAACTGGCTATCCAAGCAGGGTCTGAACAGAGACCATTCCAGGTGCGTGCGGAGAGCACTGAGCTCCCAGGCTTTTGGCCCAAACTTTGAAAATCCACCCAATGCTCCCCTAGCAGAGCTGCCTCTCACCCCTTTCCCAGCTGCAGAGAGAGATGAAGGTGCCTCCTAGGACCCCACCAAATCAGTCCCCTAGCAACTTCTGGGCTTGCTCTTTGAACTCTGCCATGCTAGCTATCCTCCCTTTGTCCTGTTCTCTCTTACCCAATTTTACTCATTCCCCTGTGCCACTTTTTATGGGTTCGCTAGAAAGGAGAGGAGATTTTTCTTTCCCTTGTTTGCTTCACTCCATTACTCCCATCTGTTCATCCAGGCCCTTAGTCTCTTTGTTTTTCAGAGTTGTATGGATTTGGGCTCTCTATTTGCTCTCTAGGATGCTCTTCTGGACAGGGCTGGTATGGGAAGGAGGTCTGGTTCACAGGCCAGCGTGAGGGGTGGGGAAAATGTGCCTCTTCAAATTAATCAGAATTTTCTCCTCCAGAAATGCTAATGGGGGAAAAGCAATTAAAGCAGCCTGTTTTTTATTAAGTAATCTGTGTTAAGAGCTTGTAATGAAGTTTAGTGCCGTTGTGACTCAATATTTCAGCTTCATCGGTTTGAGTCAAAACAATCCAAAGTGGGAAGGGAGCGAGGAGGTGAGCTGTTCCCCAGCATTGGTCGCGCTCTTTCCAGCTCACTCTTGCAGGCTTTCCAGTATAATGCCTATGAGACCACTCACTCCTTATCCTGCCCAGGAGGGCTGTACTGCATAAGAAAGGGGGCTTTAAAACCTGCACACACAAACTGGACGGCTGCTTCTGGTTTAAAATATGTGTTCTTGAAGTGGGGATGACCATGGCCCCTTAGAACAGCCTTTGCTTTGTTTCTTGGGGTAGTTGCAAATACCAGGTTTTCTGTAGGGCAGTGTGTGGACAAGGGATGGCAGAAGGGAGGTGGCAGCGAGGAGCTGTGAGACCCTCCAGCTGAGTGCTGCATATCTCTGAACAGGTTCTTAAACCTTTTCCAACATCTGGAAAAGTTTTAGCTGCCACAAAGTGAGGGTGGGGATGGCTCCTGCCATTCCTGTCCTTTGCACCTCCGGGCCTGCGCTTGCTCCCCTCTGAGCAGCACAGCCCTGTGACCAGGGTTGCAAACGGCTGGGGGTGTGTGAGCAGCTGTGGAAGTAGCCTGTCTCCTCCTCCTCTCCTTCCTCCCACTACAAGAGAAGGCAAGAGAAAAAAGGGACAATGTCCCTTTAAACAACTACATGCCAAGCCTCTGCCGTCCTGTTTTATCTGAAGTCCAACCGCATGTTGTTCCAGGGCCGATCCGCTTTAGCTAATTAATAATCTGACAGGAGCCACCCAAGGGATTAGCTGCTGAGACGAGCTAGACCAAACCCCCAGCAAATGAGCCCCACACTCCCTGGGGACTCAGAGGTGACTTTGGGGGGCAGGGGGCTGCACCACATGCAGAAGGGTGTCGAGGCCCTGAAGGGGATTTATGGCATCTGGGAGGTTGAAGGGGGAGGCAAGGGGTTACAATTTATGAGATGTAAACTAATAAATCAGTTAGTTGAGGAGGGGAAAGGGGGAGCACCAAATTAAAAGATAACGTCTTAAAGGAGCAGTGTAAATTGATGGCGCTCCTTGTGGCAGGGGACACTGGGAGAGTTCCCAGTGCGGACCAGTTGTAGCTTCCTGTGCACTGGCTGCCTGAGAGAGAGGAAGAGGGAGACTGCAAAGCGAAAGAAAAAAGTGTGTTGATGGGGATTGAGAGGGAGAGGGATGCATTTTTGTGCAGTTTATGCAAACAGATGATGGATTGGCTTTTGTGACAGAAGCAGCAACATGAAGGAGGGCATGGTCACAGAAGACGGGGGCTCTGGGTGGTTGAAGTGCCCCTGACCTGAGAGGAGTTGGTGGGTAAGGGGGTGCATGGTCATCCTCTGCACTTAATCACGTATGATTAAACTTGTCAGGAACTCTTTGTTTGCCTACTTGTTCAATTGAGATTAGTGGGGTGGGTCAACTTGAAGCAAGACAAGTTACTATTAGGAGAGCTGTCTGAAGACAGAGTGATATATTTTCTTCTCCAAATTTGCCTTTTCAGTGACTCTTCAGATAGTGACGGGGTTTGGAGTTTGCTCCTGAGGCAGGTGTTTGGTTTTGTTCTGGAGGCTTGCAGGGGTTTGGAACTTCCTGGTGGTGGAGGTCCATTTCAGAGTCTCTTCTGATTTCAGGAGCTGTGTGCCTGCTGGGTAGGGTAGTGGCCTTGGGCATAGGTTTTCCCCTGCCTTTTCCACTGACCAGTCCCAAAGCTGTTCTGCCTATTGCCTTTCCATACCGGTCTCTTCTGTTGCCTTGAAACCTCTCCCAGGCCAAGGTTCTTTCTGAGAGCATGCCCAGGCCTCAGCTCTCTCTAGGGGCTGCTCTAATGCAAATGGTAATGCAAGATGGGATTTCCAAAAGCCTTCTTAGGGAGATTTGTAATCCCTGCCCCATGACGGTGCTAGACACAAGCTAATGGAGATGGACCTGTGTGGGCTCTCTCTGCAGACCCAGAGAAAACCTCTGAACCCTTGCCAAAGGCCAAGCTTTTGATGTTGTTTCTTGCAAGGGCAGGAGACTCCTTTATTTTCTCCATCACCACCTAACCTGCAGCAGACCCAGGGCAACCTGTCCCCTTCCCTAGCCGGGGCTGGGGAGCGAGGCTGTGGAGCAGCAGGCGGTCCCAGGAGCTGGGCGAGCTCCTCCTGCCCCACCCCACCCCACAGCACCCTATGGCCTGAAGCCAGCCGGAGCCCCCGCAGCCAGCCTGGCATGAGCCACAAGCAGCTCTGAGGTGGTTGCTGGGAACGCCTCTTTGCTGAAGGGGTCTTGGGCTCATGTGGGAGCTGCCCTGGGGGAGCTTAGCGCAGAGCCTGCAGATCACCCTTCCAGTGGGGCAACTGCATTAAGCAAACAAAACTCATCTGACTTCTTCTACATACTTCCATCTAGACAGCTACTTTGCAGCTTGCAGGGTCCCCAATACATACTTGTTGGTCTGAGGCTGCTTCTTGTTGTGATCTCAAAAGGCAGGGAGTTGAGAGGCAGCGGTCTTCTGCCTTACTGGAACTGAATTGTGATCCTGAGCCACCTTCCTTTCTGGGCAGCTTTGCAGGCACTAGCTTGGGCCTGGGCTGCCAGAATGGTCTAGAGCCGCTGGAAACCTCTCTCTGCCCTCCTGCCAGCGCTGCGCCATCCCATCCCATCGCATCCCATCCCTCCTCATCCTTCTGTGCTTATGCAGCCTTGTGGTAGGAGTGTGTGGGGAGGCTGTTCCGGAGGCTGGGCTGGCAGTCGCGCCGTCGCAGCCTCTCATACACACAGCCGCGGTTTGGCCTCCCTCCTGCAAAGCTGCCAGTGGCCCACGCTGCCTCCTGACCAACATCATTAGTGCGGGTATTTATATTTCATTAACAACATTAAGCCAAAATGGTATTAAAAGCAACACCAATGATAAATAGCTTATTAATAAACAGGGAACCGGCTGCACCACGTGCAAATTCAATCCCTTCCTAAACGTGTCTCTACCACTAAAACCAGCCATTTAACTCCTGCTATCCTGGAGAAATTTGAAGGATGCTTTGGGTGAGGATGGGAATCAGATAAAAGCAGGAGGTGGAGGGACACAGTGTTGTGTAGTTTGGTCCTTAGTAATGCAGCTGGCTGGGGTCGGAAGGTGCAGATCTCTCAAAGTGCCACTATATTTCCACTACTGAATGGGATGCATTTATTTCTGTGTTTCTAGTGTAATTTCAATTGTGTTAAAACAGCAGTAGTATAGAGAGCATGAAACAAAAAAGCAGAGAGATTTAAGAGCTAAGTGAGCGTGTCTACCTTTGATTTTACTGTCCTCTGCCCTGTTTCACCTACACACTTTCACACACCTCTCCCTGGCTTGGGCAGTACCAGCCACTGCAGCCACCAGCACAAAATCTCTTGCCAGCACCAAGCCCAGTCTCTCCCAGTGATCTCTGAGGCCAGCCAGCCCTATCCTCATTCCTCCCTGTGTATTTATTCTAGGGATTAAGAATGTTAAAAATGTGGCTTTTCTTGTAAGCTTGTCAATCAGTTTATTATTTTTATTTTTTGTTTTTGTTTGCCCCCAACTCCTTATTCTCTGAAATGACTTCCCATGCTCCTGCCCCACCCTAAGTACAAAGGCTCTTTTATTGCTCTTCCTGCTCCTTCTTTCAGCAGTAAATTAATTGCCTCAGAAACTTGGATGACTTTAGAGTTGGAGGCCCCCCCCTCAAACCACCTCTGGGTTTCTCAGAGGAGAGGTTCCCCTCTCCAAACACAGCTCGTGCACTTTCCCAGCAGGGAGGACGCGGTGCAGGGCTTTGCCTCGCTTGATCACGCTCCTGCCACACTGCACAAGCTGCTGCCTCCTTTGCATCCAGACACACTCCCCTGCTCCCAGGGCAAATGGGGTGCCCCCACTCTCCCACATCCAGTGTATGGTCAGCAGCACGTGCAACCTGCACCCAACACCCCCCACACGTTATCTCCAGAGGCAGCAGCGGCAGGTCCTGGGCATGCTCCTGGCCCCTGCTGCTTGTGTAGGCGTGCTTTGCATGCAGCTCCCAAAACCTGTGCAACTCTCCATCTGTATTGCTCTGACTGCATGCACCTTGCTGGCTTAGGTTGCAGCCATTGCAGGTATAAGACAGTAACGCTGTGGTCTCCTTGCTGTGGATTGGTTTGCTCACCTTTCAGCTTGCATCACGCAAGGGCTTTACATGAAGAACGAGACTTCTTCCCTAGCCTGACCATGTCAATGTCAAATCTCACTTGTAAACAGTGCAGCATTAAGTATAATTTTCTGCAGTTCTGTCCTAAGTACAGTGGTGGTTCTGAATTTAGGATTTGAGGTGCAGCTGGAATCTTTCTGCCTCCTCCTCTTCTAGTCCTTAGGTCCTTCTGTTGCAGGCTGGGCATGGATTGGATGGGAAGGGAGCACAAGAAGATTGCAGAGCTGGCTGGACTCATCAACATGACCTGTGTCTTGCATGTGATGGAGAGCAACTTAACCAGAAAGAGTGTTTTATCATTTGTTTACATGCCTGTGTGGGCAGCATTATGGATCGCATGTCTCCTGGTTAGCTGAACTGTGAATTGTGTGTCCTGACAGTCATGTGAGAGGGGAAACTCATCAGAACCTGCCTGTTTCGGGCCCAGCTGAATGTCTCGGGGTCTGTCCTTTACTCACACGAGCATTAAGACACTCAGATATTCAGAGCAGGGAGGGGAGGGGGAGAGAAGGGAGAGAAACCAGGCATCAAGATAATCATGATTTCCCCAGAGCCATGTAGGGAACTCAGAGGCTGATATCCAGCAGCATCTCTTCCGTCTTGCTCTTGCCACGGCATCAAGGATAAACAAAAAAACCCTGGTGCTGCTTACCTTTTCTGATCCCTAGCCTTCATCCTGGGGCAGCCCTTCCTGCAGGGAACTTGGCAGAGCAGGGCCAGGAGGGAGAACTGGCTGTACTCACACCCTTTCTTCTGCGGGCTTGGAAGGGCTCAGGGAGTGGGAGATGCAGCCTGGGAGTTGGCCGGATTAATATCTTGTCTGTAGATGGACAGAGAACACAGAGGGGACCCAGCAGCCTGGGAGCTGCCTAATTGTAGGCAATAGAAGATCCATTGTAGGGAATGGATCAGACAGAAATACCCTGTACGACTAGTAACTGTGTGTTGGCGAGGGGAGGGTTTCTGAGGAAAAGCCTTTGAGCTGTACATCCTGGAGCCATTCCTGGAAATATCCCTGAAGGAGCTTTGTTAAGCTCTCCTGTCCACTGGGAAGACCACCCCTGCCTGGTGACAAGGCTTCTTAGGACTGAAGGTGATAAAACTGGCCTTCCCCCTTAGTCCTTCTCTATTACTATGCTTCCTTTTCATACTTAGAGAAGAATCTCTGTTACACATAAATTACTGTCGCCTGCCAGATCTCAGGCTTTCTCTCCTTTGAGTAACCAAGCAAGGACGTATGGTCTTGAGTCCTGCTTTTCACTGTGGAGAAGACTAGCCTCTGCATAAGACACTTCTAGGTGGAAAGGAGCATAAGGTTCCCCCATCTGCTGAGGCATATGTTTCATAGGAAGTTCTTGTGTGCTCCTGGGAGGGACCCTCTCTGCCAGTTAGGAAGGAGATTATTGTGGAAGCTGTCTCACATCAGCTCTGTGTCTGAGGGGTGAAGGATGGGAGCCATGTCCTATTTGGTACCCTGACAGTATGAGAACAGGTAGACCTGGACTGGCATTCTGTATCCAAAGGGTGGCTTCTCTCGGGACATGCGGCCATGTTGCGGGGGAAGAGCTGATCTGTACCCAGCTCCCAAACTATTGCACTTAGTGCCCACCCCTAGCAATTTTGCAAACTCCATAAGCTGCCTGTTCCATTGCAGCTCTCTCTATGGAGTGTCTTCCCTTGAAAGGAATTTTAATCAAACTTGACTGAGGAGTGCTGAAAAACATGAGGAAGTAATTAGAAATATGAATTTACAGCCTCCTGGAGTACCTCCCTCTCTTTCTCTCTCTCTGCATAATGCCTGTGTTTACCCGTGTTTCCTACCGTTACCAGTCTCATTCTTCAAGCCCTCCTCCACTTCACTACCTTTGTCCAAACCTGGTGTGTCAGATTTGTGACCCTCGGTGCTGCCTCAGAGAGAAGAGAAAAGGTAGAGACAGTTCTGGGGAAGACTGTGGCCCTCACTTTCTCCTGTGAGGCAGTAATAAGCCAGCGGGAGGACAGTCCCAGGAAGAAGTTGGAGGTTCCCTGAAGAAAATTGGCTGGAACAGCCCCCCCGATTGTCTGTGATTTCCCAGCTAGATAGGCCCCAGGGGAGGGGGTAGGCTGGAGCAGGGTGGAATCAGCGTGGAAATTAGGATGGGCTGGATGCTTCTTCCATAAGGTGTTATTTTCTCATTTATGCTGTTCCTGAGAGTCTTTTTTTGGTTTTCATGCCTGAAACCATTATTCTGGGAAGGCTCTGAGCTTGAATAACTGCAGGATCCATAACCAGCTCCTAGGGATGGTCACATACTCCAGTGCCGTTGGCTTTTGCTCCCTGACTTCAGCTTGTGTGTCCTTCTCCTTTTGTCCCATGTGCACACACTGTGAGTGTATGCGTTGCCTGTATAGAATGGAGAGCTTTCAGCTGCTGACTCAATGCACACCAGAGATTTTAAGCCCTTCGCAGAAGGGAGAGTGAGGAGAATCGCGTGGGTGAGATTCCAAGCCCAGTCCAGTTGCCTTGGGCAGGAATTAAGGGGCAAGGTGTGAATTGTGTGTGGGGGTAGCAGAAGAGCTAAAACACTCAGGCACTTCTTCTCTTATCTTCACTTTGCCTTCTTCTCAAAGCAGTAGAAGAAATGGCTGGCAAGTTACTGGGCACTTGGGAACATGGCTGTTCAGACAGTTGCCAGCCTGTGTGGGGATTAGGAAGAGCTCTGAATTTGTTGGTGGAATTTAGCAGAAATGGGTAAATTTGTCTGGATGATCCTTCAGTGCATTAAAGAACAAGCGGCTTCTAACCTGTAGCTTTTGTTGTTGTTATTGTTGTTGTTTTTGTTCCTTTTTTGAGGGTTTGGCCCTAGGGGCAATTTATTTTCCTTGGCCCTAAAGGGGCCAGAGAACCAGCTGTCTCAATGCAAATAGAGGACAGCGTTCCCTGTGTCTCCGGCAGGCATCTGGCATGGGGTGGGGTTGAACGGAAGGGTCTGTAGCCCTGGGGGTTACTAGGTGCCTGCCTCAAATCTGAGTTTCACTGTCTGGGGCTCTGATCTTCTGGACAGCAAAAAGAAACCAACCCCAAATGCTTTTCCCAAATCTGCTATCAAAGAGGCTGCTACTATGGCCTTACCCTGGGCTGTCTGGTGATGAAGGAGAGAAGGGGGAGTAGCATAAGTACTCCCTTGGGATCCCCTCTTACGCTCTCATTTTCTGTAACCACTTTGGTTTTTTGGCTAATTAAAGACTCTGAGCAGTTTTCAGCCTGTGGGGTTTCTTTTATTTGGCTCCTCAGCAATTAACTTTTTTACTGAACAAAGTTTTGATTGAGCTGGGTAGGATCTGGGGCCCATGTCTTGGTTTAAACTTTCAGGTCCTTTCTCTGTAGTCCCGTGAATCCGTGCCCTTTCCTATCCCTTCAGTGGCCTAGTGCCACCTTCTCTTCCTCCACTGACAATTCCTCTTAGTGCTGTCCGCTGCCTTTGTGCTTTCTTCTCTGCCTTCACTCTTACCAAGCCCCTTCTTCTGCAGAGAAAAGGAGGACCCAGGAGCCTTTTTGCCCCATCTTCGGTGGGCCAGGAGCCCCGATTGTTGCAAGTTGCAGAGGCTTGCTACTGCGCAGCAGTTTTCCCATGACATAGTCCCAATGGGCTGGGAAGAACCTGAGCTGCAGGACAAGCCTGTCTGTGCCCATTCTCCTCCGGGGTCTCAGGGTGTTTGTGGACTTGGTTCCCTCCTTGCCTGGTGCCTCCGTAGCACGTCTCTTGCTTTCCTCACATTGAGAAGGGCCCTGGGCTTCTGTCTTGCCCTTGTGGTCCATGGGGCCGAGGCTGCCCAGACGGGAAGTTAGATGTCCGCATGCCTGAATCAGCTGGCCCAGGTCCCATCTGCACCAGGGCCCTGCAGTGCCTCAGTGTTAGCTGAGAACCTGTGCTCTGCTCTTAGAGCTGGTGCTTGCTCTCGCCTGTTGGGAACTCCTCTTTGGATGACCAAGGTCAGAAGCCTCCACACCCAGCTGGAGGCATCAGCCTCCTCTCCTGAAGGGTGTGATCCTATCTTGAGCTCTTTGCTGTCTTGGCACAGCTGAAAGCACCTGACGTACCATGCTCTGCACCAGCTCCTCCGTCCCCTTCCCCACGGAGTGAAAGGGTGGCCTTCTCCCACTCGGCTTGGAAACTCTTTGCTGAGCTGTTTTGGAGTCCTACGACCTGCTGAGCTCCCGCCAGGCATTTGCACGAGGTAGCGAGCGTTGGATCTATTTGTTCTGAGGGTTGGGGCTTTTTTTGTTGTTGTTTTCCCCGAGAGCTGTTTCCTTTGCTGTTGTGTGGCGGTGTAGGCAGCTGTCCCCTTCAATAAGAAGCGTGGGCACCAAAGTGCCGCCCCATCCCCAGGCTGGTTTCACTCTCCATTGCCCCCCCAGCCCATTCCCTGTGGTGAGTGTGCCCACGCCACTGGGGTGTGCGGGCAGGCGTGCACGAGCTTTGGCTTGCTGTGTGAGCGCACCTGCAGCGCGTGCACACACACGCAGGCGCTGGTGGGGTGTGCCAGCACCGCCATGCACGCTCCCCTTGGCACCAGCTGAGCCGTGGGTGTGCATGCCACTGTGCTTCCCATCCGTCCACCCGTCCGTCCTCTCCTGTCCGTCATGTCTGTGTGCACACATGCTTGTGTGCCTGCACGCGCTGCACGAGGCACTCTTACCCTGCACATCCAGCAGCAGCTCTTCAGCATGCAGGAATCTGTACAAACTTTTTTTTTAAAAGGGAAAATGACAGCTGTTTGCTTCCAAAAAAAAAAGCAAATGCAACACAAATTAAACCTTTAACCTACCCTGTGTACATACACCAAACTTTGTCATCTGTAGAAAATACCCAACCTCATCCCAAAATGCTGGAGGTTTGAGACAGTTGGAGTGCAGGAGGGAGAAAAACCGTGGTTTCCAAGGACTGATTAGATGGCATGCCAAGTGTATTAAATTTTGCAGACATTTTAACAGCAATATGCTAGATAGTTGGGTGTCCCCTGAGGCTGCTGGATTTTTTATATCCTTCACAGAAGGTCAAAGCCCTCTTCTGCCTGCCCCCCTCCCTCTCTCTGCTGTCTCTCTCTCTCTCTCTCTTTCATTCCGTGTCCCTTTCTCTCTCTGTCACCGTCCCTCTTTCCCCTCCTCTCTCTCTCATTTTTTTTGTGCACTTTCTCCTTCTCTTTTGCTCTGTGTGTGTAAAATAAAAGATCAGTCATTTGTGAGTTCCTGAGTCACTGGAAACTCACACTCCCTGTGGTCTCCTTGCACAGAGATGGGTATGCTGGGGCTTTCCCCTCTCTTTTCTGCACTTTGTTTTGGGGAAAATATGTTTTCCTCCCTTCACTCCCCAAACATCAGCGCTCTCCCCCCTTTTTTATTTTTGTAGCAAAAAAAAAAAAAAGGGCAGGAAAAGAATCCATCTGGCATATGAATAATTGAAATGGCTCAACTCTGTTCCTGTTGCTGTTGTTTGCTCTCAGTTCTTCCTCCCCCGCCCCAACCATAGCACCCCCCCGGGGTATGGGAGTCGGAGGTAAGGATGTATTGATTCATTCGAGGGAGGATGTATGGGGGGGTCAGCACGCAGCTCGTACCGTTCTTGCAGAGTTTTGTCCTGAGGACAGCGTGTGGTTTGAGTGGCACGGGGGTGTGAGCCAAGGTTGCTCTCCCGGTGTCCGTGTGAGGCCTCTCCTATGCCGCTTTGCCTGGCTGGCCCTGGGAGCCATTCCCCAGGCGACTCGCAGCATCTGCCCCACGGTGCCGCCGGCCTCTCTTGCAGGCTCAGGCTGCTCTGCAGGTGCCTGCCGGCACAGGCAGCTCCTCCTTGCTAGGGGAGGCAGAGCGTGCCCCTCGTAAGCGGTGACAGGTTTTGCTCTCCCCACAGCATCTTCCTCTCTGCCTGCTCGCTCCTGTGCCTTGGAGACTTCCCGTCTGATCCCCGCTCCGTGGCAGAGCCGCGCAGGATGGGGGCCTGCTGTGCCAGCCCTCCCTGCAGCGTTCTGCAGCTCTCTCCAGCTGCTCTGCAGAGCCATTGCATTCCCGTTGGTCGGTGCAGGGGATCCCGGTGCTGATCCCTCTCCCACAGCACTAGGACAGAGCTGCTGACAGGGTAGTGTAAAGCTGTGCTTGCCTCGCACCGTGCTCCCTGTTGGGTGCGCGCTGTGAGCGAACTTATGGGTTAAACTTTTTAGGACGTGTGTAGCAGTCTAAAGAAAATACCTCCCTCCTTCCGACTTAGTCCAGGTTCTCCAGTGCGTGCATGGGTTCTCTGGCTTGGCCCCAAAATGCCGAACCTGCTGCCTTTTCAGTTTCCAAGTGCCTGAGCCAGCCAAGGTACCCATGCGCCTGGCATCCAGAGCACAGCTTTTGCCGTCTCTTTAAAACCATTTAGAGTAAAAACAAAGAACTTTAGTGCATTAATTCTGGATGAAGATGGGTCTCCAGATGACAGCCTGATCCATATTCTTCCCCACAAGCAACTTCCATTTTCCTCCTCCCTATCGCCTCCTGCCCAGTCTCTCCTTCCCTTCTCTGTCCGTCTGTCTGTCATTTTCCCCACTCTTCAGAAAGGAAAAGCTGACATAAGGTGCTGAACCTTTAAATATACACATTGAGCTCCTTTTTTCTGTAGTTAGTAGGTTGCCTCTGATGAGTTGTATGTTTTGAAGAAGGTATTTGCTGTGTGTATTTGTGATTATACTTGGCAGGCGTTCAGTGTGCGTGGTGTGTTTTTGGGGGATGTTTGTGTATTGTTGGGGAGGAGTTTATATTTAGGCTCTGTTTTTTGTGGTTTGGGTAGGTAATGTATGTATGGGTGAGATGTGTGTGTTTATCAAGCTGTTTGTGTGTGTTTTTATTCTGTCTTGGTGTTTGTTGTGTGGGCATATGCCTATATAGTGTGTATGTATGTAGATTTGTGTATGTTTTTCCTTGTGTGGGGCCAGTGTAGGAGTTTGGGCTTGAGTCATAAGGTTTTTGTGTGTGTTTGAGGACACATACTCTGTGTATTACGTATGAGTTTTGTATGTAGTATTTGTGATGTTTACTAATTTTATTAATTCTGGTGTTAGGGAGGGATGGGCTTTGGTGAGTCTTGAGCATGTTTGGAATGTGTTTTTCATGAACGTGCATATACAACATTACAAGAACGGCACCAAAGAGATGTTAGAAAAGTGATCGAGGAAGAGTGCCCGCTGGAAAATTCAGAGGTGCAAGCATCTCATTAATAATGTTAACTGGAGTGGTAGGTGTTCAAGGCGAGGAAATTTCCTACAAGCTGAAGGAGAATTTCTTCTTCTCTTTTTTTTTAATCTTTACTTAAAAAATCCATGAAAAAGGAGAAAAAAGCAAAAATATTTCAGATTGCATTCAAATCAGGTTCATTTATATATATGTAGATACATAGGTCTTCTTTATATAGACACATGCTATAAAATTTGCACGTAAAATCTTTGGTAACCCAGCGCTTGCTACAAATAATTAGATATTTATATCTAATAAAACTGGTTTGATGGGGAAATCACTCTCTTCTGTGCAGATTTCCATTTGAAGACAAGTTTCGGTGCTTCTGTTTGTTTTTTCTGACAGCAAAACCAAGGGTTTGGCACCGACAAAACATATTCCCTGTAAATATCTAAATATCTGTTCTCTGCCATAAACATTCAGAGATGTGCCCAATCATGTCAGAGGAGCCTATTTATCCACTTTGTGCTTTCATGTTACTTACAGTGCGCTTTGTAAGTAACACGCAGCAAACTATAAGCAAACAGGACAATTACTGTCCCTGGGACAAAGCAGCAGCGTCCATGGTGCGGGCCGTATATCATACATACGTGGAGGCTTTAGGGCATACGTGTGTTCAATCAGCGAGCCCCGTGCAGAGGGCAGGCAGAGGCCCCGCAACACGCAGGCAAATGCTGAAGATGGGCAGAGATCTGGCGATGTGCTGGTGGGCTGGCACCTTGGCACGCGGTGCATCCGGCATCTCTGTGGCCAGCCTTGTGCAAGGCAGACGGTCAGCCGCTTTGCTGTAGCTCCCGGAGGCAATGGGTCCCCGGTTCCCTTGTTGCTGTCCAGGTTAGATAAAGAAATCTGTTTTATTTGGGCTGCTAGGTTGGCTGCCACCTTGACACGGCAGCGGAAGGTGTTTGGCTGCAGGGTCCCTGTCGGTAGAGCAGCCACCCGGCTGGCACAGAGAGAGCTGAAGCGGATGGGTTGATTTTCCCTGGTCTCCTCCAGGAAGAACTGTGTCATGCAGCCAGTTGCTTGTTCTGTCTATCGATCATTGTTAACACAGTTTTCACTTGAAAATGCAGTGCTCCGGGCAGTTCGAAGGACATTCAGCAAGGAGCTGAAGGGTAGGGGCTCCCGCTCTGTGCGGGGACGGGATTCTCATCCTTGCCCAAGCTGTGTAAATCCCTGAGTAACAGTACCATTGTCCTGGGGGGAGGCTTTGATCTTGATTTACTCTAGTGTTGCTGCAAAAAGAGTCTGGCCCACTGCCTTGTGGAGGAGGTAAAATTACCACAGATAAAACCCAGTCAGCAGAGTGGAGTCTGGCTGCTTTTGTTCTCTGAACAGGCCTTGTGGCACTAGTTGTGCAAAGCTGGGGGAAGGGGCTGTGCAGCAGGTACGGCTGGGTGAAGAGCAATTTCCTGCTTCTCAATTAAAATATGTCTATAAATACGTTTAAAGTTGCTTTGGGTTAAATGGAGGCAACCGTTCAGATTTTGCACAATTTTGAACCTTAGTTTTTAAAATAAAATGAAATGATGGTTGTAAGTGAAAAGTTGGTAAGTGCAGAAACTTTTCACTTAGAAAACGGCCAAATGAAATACTTGGAGAAAAATGGTGTTTCTTTCTGTAAATGATCAACTACATAGAATTACTTTGGATTTGTGAAAAGTTTAACCGTTACTTCACTTACATTTTCCATCTCAAAAAGTTTTGGTAAAAAACATGATTCTGCTTGAAGTGGAAAGATTCACATTTAAAATATTTAAAAAAAGATGAGTCATAGTTTATTTTCCTGTAGACTTTCACAGCATTGCTAACATAATCTAGCACCGCATCTGTTGGTTTTTGGAGGTTTTTGTTCATTTAACTAAGCTAAGCATATTTTGAAAAGGCTGGAAAGACTAACGCTGGGATTGGAGACTTCTCAGGGAGCAGGAGGCCTGGAGATCCTGTGGCAATAGGGTCAGCTTTTAGAGCCATTACAGCCCCCCCACGTACCAGGCTTTAATTACAGCTCCCACAGCCCCCGGTCAGGATGCGTCCCTCCCATAGAGTCAGGATGATGTGTGCATCGCTCCCTGGTGCTTTTCCAGACCGGTCCCTCGGAAAAGTGAGTGTAACCTAACACGCGATAACATCTTTATGGATGTGAGGGGCTTCATTCCATGCTGGGTTTATACTGCTTGAGGTGTGGGGGAGACAATGAGTGAGGAGAGGGTAGCTGTACCATCAGTTTTAATAGCTCCTTTTAAAAAATAGACAAAATTAATTCACAGTCCTCCCAGAAGAAGATCTTAGTAATTGGCACCTGGAAATGTCAGTCAGATTTCCCCTCCTTGTCTCCAGCACTTTGATGGTGTGTTTACTGCTAGATGTGACTTTAACAAAAAGTTAAAAAAATTAAAAAATAAATAAAATAAATTTAAAAAAGCCCTTCCTTCATGCATATGGAGTTTTTGGGGAAAAAAAAAAAAGGTATTTTAATGCTTTCTATTAAATTGGGACTAAAAGTGGTGTCTTAATTTGCATTCATTAGCATATTTGCATATAGATCACTGAAATGGTGGAAGAGGAGAAGAGCCTATAAATGAAAATTCTTTTAAAGGCGCAGGCATCCTTTTATTTATTTTTCCTCTCTCTTTCCTTTGCAAAGCTCCACTTGACCACTAGCTGAATGGTGTTTGCCACATGGAGCGGGTTGCAGCCGGGAAGGAAGGCTGTGCGGGACAAAGGTGACTGGGGTTCGTGGTGGACAAGTTCAAGTTTGGGTGCCTGTGGCCAGCTCCGAGTGCCGAGGACAGGCCGTGGGGAGGAAGCTGTGGTCCCTGCGTGGCAGCGATACACGAGCACCCAGCGAGCTACAGTTCTCTGTTGCCAAACCCTCCGCTTTTATCTCCACATCTCCCAGGATGAGGAGAGCAGAGTGCCCGGTTGGGGATTTTGGAGAGCGAAGGGTTGGGCCACGCAGGTCCAGTGGGTTTTTAAAGAGGTGGTGTGGTTCCTTTGACAGAAAAGATGCACTCGTGATTCAGACCTGTCCCCTGGAAATCTGTCACTTGGGCTTTAATTCTTTGCTCTGCTCTCACATACCTTCCCATATATTCCCCTTTTTTTTTCCCATCCTAAAACAGAGGGAAAAGCATTTATTATTTTCCCCAGGCTTTGCACTGATTTGCTTGTAGTCAGTTATAATAACAATAGGAAGTTATTATTTTTAAATAAATTTCCCAATTGTATTTCCCTGTGATAGAAGGTGCCGTACAACCATGTAATTTCACACTACAGTTCCTGTCTTACGTCATGTGTGGTCTGGCTATTATAAAAAGTAGTTTGAGTTGTTCCCAAGTGTTTGTTCCAGGCTGCAGATGTTTGTAAGATATCCTATAGATGGACCAGCTAATTTGAGATAAAGACTGTAGTGAAGATAGATAAATCAATAATGTGAAACTCTCTTTCCTATGGAGTTGAAAACTGGGATGGAAAGGGGACTAGAAACGTTCAGTGGGGTGTGACATGCCCAGGGTGTGTAACAGGTCAGAAATTGAGCGTAGAAGAGCTATTCCCAAGGCAAAGATACAGTGGGGACAGATCGGATGTTCAAGTCCAATTCCAAAGCATTGAGGAGAAATCAAGGCAAAGAAAAGACAGTCACACTGAGATAAAAATGGAGATTCAGGCTGCAGTTTACACTGACCCAAGCTGTTCTTAGCAGCTGCAGTTTGATCCTGGCTACAAAGCCCACTTAATAAGATTCTCGGCCATGTCGCAGGAGGTAATTCAGCTGGGTAGAAGTGTGCCAGGGCGCTGTGTTTGGCTCAGAGGACTCCTGGGGCAGAGCTGTCCTCCATGGCAAGAGCCCTCCAGGGAACTGGCCAGGCATGTTCCCCCTCTCTCCCACCCATGTAACCACGAGTATCACATGCAGCAGAGTGAAGACGATGGGATGATGGAGTTAAACGGGTGGAGAAACAGAACGGCCAAAGGACTGAGGGCGTTTAGTCCGTCCTGTTGCCCAGTGCTGGCATTCAAGCCTTGGCTTTAGCTTAGTTGTGCTTGGGGAAGGGAAAGAGAAGGTGGCGTGAGAGCAGACAGGGGTGTCCGTGACCCAGGTGGGGCTCTGCTCTGTCCCCATTGTTGCTCCCATCGTCTCTCAGCAGGACCCTTGGGCAGAGAAAAACCCACTTGGCCGTTGGAAAGAAGGGGATGGGTGAGAGCGCCCTGAGGTGTCCTTTAGGATCGAGGCAGTTTTGCTTGTGCTGGGCAACCTCAGCATCCCAGCACGTGTGGCTCGGGAAGCCTATTGACACAGAAAGGGGAGGGCGAGTGGGGAGAGGCTCCCCCCAACGGGGCAGGCGCCTGTTGGCCGCGGGTGCGGTTCCCGGGCCCACGTGGAGGTGAATGGGATCGGTGCGGGGAGGGCTGGGGGACAGGGGAGCCGGCGCTCCACCGCTAATGAAAATCGGAAACCGATTGAACAGCACAAGGTGCCCAGGCAGCAGGTTGTGGAAATGAGGAAGGGAAGGGGGGGGGGAGTGTGGGGGGCTAATGGAAGCTTCTGCGAAGCGGATGTCGTATTGATTGCTGTGTGTCTATATTTATATATTATCAAGTATATAAACTTCAGCAGATGTATGGCGCATAGATAAATAAAATGCATGCTGAAAAATTAATGAAATGTACATGCAAATCCACCGCCATCGATCACACCGGCTGCCAGGACCAGAGGGCTTTTTACTTTTAGGCTTTTTCCTTCCTTTCTTTCATATGCTGTCTCTCCTTCCCCTCTAAAAAAAAAAAAACTAAAACCAAACCCCAAATTCCCCCACTTGAGAAATTCCTCAGCCCGGGCCCAGGTGAAATGTGCCAGGATTTTGTGAAAATCTCAGTATTTCGTCTGAGTGCTGCCAGTGCTGCCTGCGAGTTGTGTGGGCAGGAGGCAAGGCAGTACGGCAGCAGAGGTGACTAGCTGGTGGCCGAGAGGGTACCTGGGAGGTGGCAAAGCCGTGTTTTACTATGAGCAGTTGGCCTGCATGAGGGTAAAGGAGTCTGGGCAGATGCAGGCTAAATAAAAAACATTTTTAAAGTGGGAGGGAACTATTATTTTAGGGAAGTCCCTAAAGAGCCTTATGTCTCCTGTTGCTCTTCTGGTTGTGGCTGGCAAGAGGGTTGTTACAGGAATAGTTAGTGGGTCTGGCATGGGAAGACAAACCTGCAGCATAAGGTTTTAGGCTGAGAGTAGTCTCTAGGAGGTTTGTCACTGAGTTCTGCAAGAGTGGCACAGTGAGAAAGGTTCCTGGATGCTTTTTCTTTAGTGGTAGTAGGTGTCTGAGGAGTTAAACATGGGAATCTCCCTTTATGTTGGGGACTGCAGCGAGTCCTGTGGGGCTGTGGGATGCCTTCTTGGCGCATGGAGCTGGGAGGGCAGCTCACCCAGCTCCTTCCGACGTTAATCCTTGTCTGTCTGTGCTGCAGGTATGTCACGTCTGCCCTTTGCAGACTTTCTCTTGAGGTTTTCCTCACTCTGCTCATAGGGACTGGAAACAGGACTGTGCTTGGAGGGTTTGGCTCCTGTGTGTCCTTTCCCAACAGATACGTTCCCCCCTTCCTGGAGTGGGCACTTAGCACATCCCCTGTCCTCCCCGGTGCCGTGCTGCAGCTAGCAGGGGCTGGCTGGGCACAGCACTGGGACCCTGTGCAGGGACGCATGGTGCCCGTTGTTACCCAGCCTAGAAACAGAAGCCAGGGCTTGAGAGGAGAGCGGCGCCTGGCTTTTTAACATCATCCCCTGCTCGGGGCAGGGCTGTTGGCAGCCAGATTGCAAAATCATTTTACATCCCCGCGGTGAACTGAATGGCTGTGACCATCTTCTGCGAGCCCCTGGGAAGCCGAGAAGAGACCGGCCTTGGGAGGAGCGGCTGGAGCTCCTGCAAGCACCCAGCTCCCAGGGGCTGCCGGGATGCGCAGTGCAGGCTGGGGCTGGGTATTTTTAGACACTCTTTCTGTAGTTGCTGTTTGTTGTTAGCTGTGTCCCGTTGTGAGTGGCAATGCTCCGTGCTCGCCGAGGGTCACCAAGAGTTTAATAGAGCAACCACGCAGCTCCTTGGTGGTGCAGCTGGCGACCCACTCCCAGCTTTGTTGCAGTCTCTCCCCATGCCCGTCCTGCTGCCCCAGAGCAGAGCTGCTGCCTCCTGCGTGTGCCCGAGTCCCACGCTGGCAGGGCATGGGGCTGGTATCCAGGCATGAGTAGGGCTTTGCTCTGTGCATGTATTTGGCAGGGTGCTGTTTTGAGGCGTTTGAACTGCAGCTGGGCACTAATGCCCTCTGTTTACCTGCTGTTATTTCTTAGCAGTGTTGCATGCTTTCTCTGCTCTCCTCAGACTCTGATTTCAGCGCTCGGTTTGACCTGCTTTTCGGGGTGTGCTCCGAACAGAGACTGTGAGTGAGGGCCCGTCAGAGATCGCCTTCCTTTCCCTGTCCTGTGTCAGGTTGGTCTGTGCCACTCCTCCAGCCAGAGACTCTGCCAAGAATGAATTTCCTCAGTTTGGCAGACCACATTTCATGCTGTTGCTGTGAACCAGGCAAGAAATTAGAGGTTAGGGATGTGTTAGAGCCCAGACAGCTGCAGTGTGACTCCAGAGGTGTAAGATGGCATGCGGTGACCTGCACCAAGGGAGCAGGGCTGGCCTTGAGGCTACTTTCCCGGGCACAAAGATCACAAGCAGTTCTGGTGTGAGTTGGCCCCTCATTTTGTCCCATGAGGAGGCCAGGGAGGTGCTGACGGCAGGCAGCCCACACGCTGCTCAGCTCAGCTTCCCCCAGTTCAGAGCTGCGGTGCTGGGGCGGGACAGGGAGCTGCAGCGTCTCGCAGTGCGTGGGCTTGGCTCCTCTCCCCTCTTCCTCCAAAAGCCGCGAGGGGAAACTGAGGGAGAGTTCAGATGACAATTAAAAAGCCAAAGAAAACCCCACAGAAGATGAGCAGCAAGGCAGTGCCTTTTTTTCTTTGACACTTTTTCATTCCCCCCCTACTCCGTCTTCCTCCCGGTGTTTCCAGGAGACTCTCTCGTCGGCTCAGAAAGCTGCGTAGGCCCATGGCGGCTCAACCTTTCCCTCTCCCCGAGCCCCGGTCTAATCAACCCCTATAATTTATGCAGAAAATATGATTTATATTTAATTTCACCACACTTGCATTGTTAATTTGAGATGTAATTAACCCGTCGCTATGACAACTAATTTCGTGATGCCGTAAATTACCGCCGTCTTTTCATCAAAATTCAGTTACTTTGGCTCCTGTGTGCAATGTACTGATGCAATTAGGTTGCTAAGGGCAACCCAAAAGTGTTCAATTTCTTTTGTGTATCTGCAGTGGGGTAGAAGCTCTGGTGTGTTATCCCAAAGTCCTGTTTTCTTTGGTAAAGAGCAGGGCAGACGAGTCCGTGGAGGAATGTGCGTGAGGGAGACGGAGCGGAAGAGTGTCCTGTGCTGGGGTTTCCCTGCGCAAGCCTCTCCACCTCTCGGTGTGTTTATTTCTCTAATTGTTTTAAAAGAGCCGGGCTCCTGGTCGCGCATGACCCTGTTCGTCTTAAGCCAGCACTCCTGTCTTCTTCCTTCCCCTCTCCCAAGCTTTCCTCCTTGATGGTTTGGGGAGAAACTAGGCAATGAGGGAAGGCTTTCACTGCTGCTTTCATCCTAAACACCAGCAACGTGCCTCAGTCCTTCCCTAAGTTTGTGTCCCTCTGAATTTGTGTGTGTGCACAGAGAGAACTTGTTTATATAGATCTCCCCCCCCTTCTTTATTTAAAACAAAAACCCTCTGTGTTGCTTTTGTCACGTTAATTCCCATTTTGCCAACACCAGGGGCCCAGGCAGACGAGTTACCAAGGAACACAAAATTTTAATTAGTGTATTTTAATCATTCAGGCTTTCCGAGCTAATCCACATACCCTAGAGAATTCCCGAGATGCAGCACTGCTCTGCTTTACCATTTATTGTTGAGTCTATTATAATTACTGTTAGCAGGTGGGGACTGGGAGATGTTTATTATGAGTTTTTCATCTTTAGTATAATTACCGAAAAAAACAAAATAAAAAGATGTCGGTGCATTTTGTTTTCCTAGAGGTTTTTTTTGGGGGGGGGGGGGGCGGGGGTATTTTTCCTGTTCCTTGCAGGCAGGTGCTCACCAATTAGTGCCTTTTTCTCTTTTTTTTAATTTATTTTGTTGATCACTGACTCACCTTTACTTTTTCAGCATGGAAGCTAGAAGCCAGTGGCTCCTGGATGGAGCGAGTTTACCTAATTTAAGGCAAGAGATTAAGCCGGGACAGAACTAGACACGCTTGGGATCCCAGCCACCGTGGGTGGGTAGAGTGTGCTAAGGAGGGACGTCTCCATTTGGGGCAAGTTTGTTTGTGTTTTGCTGTCTTGCTGCTGTTTCTTAAGCGGTAGAGTTTCATGAGCATGAGTGATAGGAGTCATGAGCAGGTAGGAAAGAGACTGCACAACTGCCAGTGCTATGTGTGCGAAAGTGTAGGTGTGCACTTTTGAATGTGTTTCTACAAGGATGCAATCATGGTTGCATGGATATTCAGAACCCTTCAGTGAGTAGAGGGCGGTGAGTACTACATCTTCGGTGCCCAGGGAGTGTTCAGTGTAGAGAAGGAAGGAGGGTGATTCCCTGAGCTCTGAAGTATGATACTTTCATCAGGTGAGCCTTTTATTCATCCTGGCCACCGCAGAAAAAACTACTACTGCCTTTTGAAGCCAGACTTTTCTGTGTGATCCTTGTAACAAGATTCTGGCCTCTTGTTTTGCAGCTGCAGCTTGTAGCAGGGTGGGGAGGTCTGTGCCCGTCCTCCAGGACCAGCTTCTAGGCAGGAAGGTACCTTCTCCAAGTACCAATGCCTGGGAAAGCCGTGAGGGGGATGCATGGGCTGCAGGCAGTGCTGTTCCACTGTTCCGTGTAATGGCCTGATACAAATTGGGAAAGTCGAGTCAGTCTGAGGGCGTTAGTTCCCCATTACGTGTCATGACATTAGCTAACATTTTTAATATTATAATCTGTGAAGTTCTCCAGATTTCATCTCAGTTTGGGGTTCAAAGAAATTCTTATATCCCTAAGCAAAACCCTTCAGAGAGGCTGTGTCCATCTCTGCCTGGTGACTTCTGCCTCGTTCGATGTCTGCTTCCGTTTCGTTTGAGGAATAAGCTTGTTTTAGACCATCCAAACACTAATCGGGCACCCCCCGCCTCTGTACTGCTGGCTCCTCAGGTTGAGTACTGGACTGTGATAGCCTAATTGAGAGCTCAGATGGAGTTTGCAGCTGTGTGTGTATTTAAACCTCTTTTTATCCATATCCAAGCCTGCATTTAGGAATCCCCAAGCCAAATTTCCCATGTTCAGGGGCTTCTTTGGGAAAACACCATGTTAATTCCGGATAGCTCTGATCAGGGACACCCCAGAGCCATTCCATGCATTCACTGCCTCTCCCCACCTCGTGGCTCTATCAGAGAAGTGAGCCCCTTCTCCACCTTACACTTTAGAGGCTGAGTGCAAACATTTTCTTCTTGATGACGATTTTCAAGTTTTCCTGGAAAATTCCACATCTCTGCACAAGGCCAGGGACCTGGCTGGGGTGAGACCAAGCAGGATTAATTAATAAAGCTCAGTAGCTTACACAGGAACTCTGTAATATAATTATAGCTTCTGTAAGAAAAGGCCCTGGAGTCGGAGAAGTCTGTGAGAATCGCACTGGGTTGGGAAGAGTGCCCTTTCAGCCCCGCACACTTCCCTGCACCCCTGACCTGTTCTTCCCCTTGCTTTCCAGTCCAGAAGGGAGTTTCTGCACCCCAAAGTGCCCCAGTGCTATTTGCTACTGAACTGGTCTTTGGTCTTTGCTGCCGGCTGTTTGTGCTGCCAGCTCGCGCCCTGAGACTGCTCCTGGGGTCCTCCCATTGAGAGGGGCACCTGCTCCCAAGCTTGAACCTGCCGGCTTTGGGGGTCCTTATACCTTCTGGCTTTGGTACAGCCCCGGTCAGGGTCCAGCTGTCGGCAGGGACAGCTCCTGGGAGCTGTGGGGATCTCCCCCTCCTCCATTTTTTCCCTTCCAGCTCTTTGAGCTGTCTCCGAAGCAGCCCCAGCTCCTGGGAAAAGCCTTTGTGTCCCCTCCTGCACCTTCCTACATCTTCCCCAGGCTCTGCCATCCCGCTCCACTGGGCAGCACCGGCCCTGGGCGAGACGTAGGAAAGTGCCCGGAGCGAGCTCCATTGAAACGGCCAGGGCCAGCTGGGGACGGATCCGTCCCCCAGGGAGACAGCACTGAGCCCAGGCTGCGGGGGGAGGCTTTTCTTCTGATTCCTCCAAACTTTCCCACCCCGGCCGCGGCTCTACAAAGAGGCCCTGGCCCCGTGCGCGGGGCCTTCCGCACGGAGGGGTCTCGCCAGCTCCTCTTTATTGAGTCTTCAAGCGCTGGCAGGACACTCCATTAAAAAGCCATTCGCTTTTGTGTCCCCAGGCCCCCAGCCGGCTCCCGCTCATGTGACACTGGCCACAGTTGTAAAACAACAACACAAATAGTTGGCAACTACTGAGGGTTTTTTCAAACCAGGGTCGTCATAGCAACTTTCCCCAGTCAATCACTGGTGAGGCAGCTTGTCGAGGGGTGCTCTGAGTGGCAGGGCAGCCCAGCTCCGCAGAGGAGCCCCGAGGAGGGAGCTCTCAGGGATCCCCGCCACGGAGACTCACCGGCCTGCTCTAATGCTTTTCGCTTCCTGCGTTAGTGAAATGCAGGTGCCTTCGCTGCGCAGAGCTGGCACAGGAAGGGGAGAAGTCCAGTCCTCCATCCCAGAACTTCCCTGAGCTTGGACCTGGGCCGCAGGGTCCCTGTTCCCCCTGGCAGGGTGCCACAGGGAGAATCCCTCAGCACCCGGCATCATGCCAAAGGGGGCATCCAACACCCCCCCGTGTTTGGCACAGCGCCAGGGGGGCATTTGAATCCCCCCCCCCCCACGCCTGGCACGGTGCCGAGGGGCATCTGAGTCCCTCTGCCCGTGGCACTGTGCCCGCTGGATCAGAACGTGGCATATTGTCCTTGCGTGTGGCTCAGCGCCAGGTTTGATCAGCAGTATCAGCCACTGTCGTGTCTTGCAGGATGTAGGACCAGGAAATGACTTGGCGCTCCTGTAAACTCCTCGGTTTGCAGGAGGGTGCGTGAGTCCCATAGGTTCTCGCATGAACGAAGGAGGTGGCACGGCTGGGAAGAGACAGCTCTGCTTAGCAAACGAACTAGAAGTCACAACTTTGTGGCATGGGGCAAGGGCCAAGTCAGGGGAGCAGGATGGGCTCCCCCACCATGGCGTGGGGTCCAGCTGCCGCTGGGAGCAAAGGGAGCATCTCCTCCCCTCCTCCCATCCCCTGCGCTTGCCCTTTCCCCTCCTCCCTGGTGGGTCTGCGGGACTGATCAGGTATTGGTGCCTGTCCTGTCATTTCTTAAGGTCTTTGGAGCACCTCAGCACTGCTGGGCTTTTACAACTCTGTTTTTATGACTTTGTTGCCTTTTCCTGTACATCCTGAACACTTCCCGAGTCTTGTGAGACACTAGACTGGTACGTGACTTACCCCAGAGCCTGTAGCCAGGCAGTGCATGCAGCCAGCTCTTTTGGCTGGCCTGCTCCCACCTGTGCAGGTAGCGACCATGGCTTGTGCTCCAGAGGACATTGATTGCTGTCACTTCTGTCCTGTGGCAGGGTTTCTAAGCAGAGCAGACCTCGGGCTGCTGTTGTTGTCTTCATGTCTCTCTGCTTGAGGTTCCCTGGCTGCCTCGAGTGACTCCTGGAGGGGAGGAATGTTAAAAATCCACTCTTGTAGTAAGTTGGCACCATATCCAGCCACCGTCTGCTCTGTGCCAGAGCTTAGTAAAATGTTGGCGAGGGCTGCGGCTCTGCACTCAGGCCCCCCCTTCCCCTTTTGTCTCGGTTGGTTTGGCAATTGCACGGTGGTAACACAGCTCAGGGTGGCACAGGAGCTTTGCTGCCCATATGCAGCTGGAAAGTGGAAAGGGATTTCCAGGCAGAGCAAATGATAAAGGGAAATGGGATGTGAGGGTCTGTGGCAGCAAGCCAGGGTCATGCCAGGCGTTTTGCTAACCCTGGCACCTTTGCAGTGGCTAGAGGGACGCTGAGGATGGATGTGCCCTGTACAGCCTCAGGGGAAGGTGCTGGGGGCATGTTGCACCACAGGCAGCCAGAGTCCCTTGGCTGCTAATAAAGTGAGGCTCTGCAGAGGGCTCTCAAAGGAAGCAGCGCTGCTGCCAGGCTTCGGGTGTTGCAAATCCCATTTGTTGGCACTGTGGTTACATGCACGGGAAATGTTGACCTGGGCAGGGGAGGAGTGATGCTGTCTCCTTCACTTTGTTGCTTTGCATCTTCGTCACTCTGTCTCAGTTCTCTCATTCATTTGTTCTTAATTATTTGTTAATTTCCTTCCTTTCTTCCTCAATTTGTTCTCTCAGTCGTTTGCTCTCATTTGCTTTCTCTTTCTTTTGCTTCTGTTGTTTGCTGCATAATTTCCTTTTTTCATTCCTCTCCCTCTTAGTTGTTCTTTCTCTCATTCCTTCTGTTTTTTTCTCTTCTTCCCTCTCCTCTCCCGTGGGCATTTTCAGTATCTGTGGTTTTTTTCTTGTGTTGTTTCTAATCCCAGGTGTGTTGCTTTCCTTCAGAGAGAGACAACTCACTCTTCCATGCAGAGCTCCTAGGGCCACTGTCCCTTTCGTGCAGCACTTGCAGAGTGTCCCTTACCTTTGGGCTTTGGCTTTAAACGTCGAGGGTGGCCCCAGCGAGTGAAGCCCTGATGGGGGCTGACATTGAGAAGGAAGGAGAGAACAGCACTCGTGTGCTGCCCCTGAGGAGAGGGTCATGGCCAGGGAGTGGTGGTGGCTGGCCGTGCTCCCAGCCCCGCTGGCTGGCCCTGCTCCTTGCCTGCGGTGCTGTGCTGGGCATGGTGCTCAGCAGAGGAAAGAAGAGGAGGTGGTGGAGCCGGGTCTGTGACCTATGCCTGGGCAATGTTGTGCGTGCACTCAGGCGTGGGGAGGCCCCCCACGCACGCTGGGGTGGGCACTGGCTGCAGGCACACCTGCACGTGCCGGCGTGCTCATCTGCGCTGGTGCCGAGGTGCCAGCACC